>NW_027226486.1:3600000-4200000 GCF_022539635.2 Chironomus tepperi | reverse complement strand
TTAGTGACTTGGATCTCTGACCCCTGAGAAAACCGAATTTTAGATCGGTTCTCTTACTTAGGGTGAAAATCAACTTAAAAACCAATTTAAAGATGAAAAACCATTGGAAAAATCGATTTTAAAAATAAAAAAAAAATGGTGTGAAATGGCGTGAAATTTCACGACGCTGGCGTGAAATGGCGTGAAAGTGGCGTGAAACGGCGTGAAATGGCGTGAAATTTCACGCCACGAATGTGAAATTTTTGGCGTATACGTTTCACGCCAAGTAATCTTCCCCCTGGTTCGGTTTTTATTTTTTATTATCAGTAACAGGAAGCATTTTAAATTGAATCTGGTCTCTTACAATCAGCTGCTGCGTGACTTGACATATGTTGCAATTTTATATTGTCCCCGTAGCAGGCTGTAGCAGGCTGTGCCAATGGATTGTTTGGGAAAAATTGAGGGAATTTGGTTTTTTAGTTAGAGGTGAAATTTGGTTTGTTTACATTTCCACTTGAGGATTTTGAACTTGATTTTTGGGTCGAAGTGATGTTTTTTGGTGATTTGAGTTGTTGTAAGGGGTTTATAAAGTGTGAGCAAGCATGAATTATGTCGAGAAAAACGGGATGAATGTGTAGAAAACGAGAAAATTTAGATTTTCATAGTTCTGATAGTCAAAATAATTTGAAAACAACTATAAAAAAAGGCGGGTAAAGTTCTAATTTTTGAAATAATAACCGTTATTTCTACAGTTTCAATTTATGACTTGAAAATGCATTTAAAGTAGTGTTGAACATTACGATTCATTCAATTATTCTTAAAGCGTATCCAGTAACACATTCCCAGAACCAATGCCTGCATTATCTTAAGTATACCACCATAGCCGTTGACAGATATTGACAATCCATTGGCACACCCTAGAAAAAATTGTATTCAAATAGTCGAGATATGATCTAATTCAATTTTAATAAGCATATCAATGCATGTGCATTAATTATTGACATTGGAAATCATAAAGAAGGTAATAAGATAAAGAGGCCTTAAGCTAATATCCAAATGAAAATTTTTCTTTTCTGTACATTCTCGTCATATCACTTGAACATATTATCCTCATCGCCCATGAATGAAATTAGTTCGCTGATTCTTGATTCTCACATTAGCTGTATCATTTTCATCTGACATATAAAGCAAGTATGAAAATATTCTTAAAGAGATACAATTAGCAACTCGATTTAATTAATTAAATGTTTTTGTCATTACGATTACGAGGTTGATAGAGGATTGAGAGAATTCAGAAGCAGGTAAAGTGACACGATATATTATAATAAAAGCTTGAATATGAAAATTCTTTCTGAACTATAATTACTTATGCAAATGCATAATCAACAACTGAAGATTATTTTACATTTTGATTCATCTCTCACAATATGCATAACTCTATGCATTTCTTTTTATTCAGTTTTTATGCCTCTGAGGTGATTTTAAGTTGTTGATATTGGAGAAAAGTGGGAAATTGATGTGCGGGACTTGAACGCTTATTTTTGATGGATTTTTAACGGATTTTTTGAATTTGAATAGTTTATTCAACGAATTTTTACTCGCTGAACGAGTTACGGCTTTTCGGAATTTGAATTGTTCACTGAATGATTTAAACAGATTTTAAGTGGAATTTTTGATTACTGAACGAATTTATTTGCCGAATTTGAATTTTAACGAAACTTAACGGATTTTATTTGGAATTTTGAATCATTGAATAATTTTAACGGCTTTTAATTTGAATTGAAACTGAACGAAGTTAACGGATTTTAATTTGAATTTACACAAACTGAACGAACTTTGTGGCTGAATTTGAATTTTAACGAAATATAACGGCTTTTTATTTAAATTTTGAACTTTACAAATCTTAACGAAAGATTCAAAATAAATTTGACAGTTGAAAATCAATCAAACTTTCTTCAACATTAAATACCAAATTTTCTCTTATTTCTCCATATATGCGGCTACATCTAAAGCACAATACAGCAGCCAGTCAGTAAATCATACATCAAAAAAAGCAACACCTCCTTTCTCAAAAAACTGAGCTTTACAGAAATTAATTCCCTTTACTTTTTCTTATAAGAATCATAACAAGTTGTAGACTTAAAGTTTATTAGTTATGTGCAGCATTTGATATAAAAATTTCTCATTATTTCAACAAAAAAGAAACTAAGTCGGTTATCAAAATCTCTCAAATGCTTTTTAATTTCCTTACATTTTCAGATTCCCTGTAACTATAATGTTCCAGCCTTTAAATGCCTGCTTTATATCTCGAGTTCTATTATGTTTAGAGAAGCTCATACCTGACTACATATGTATAATATACTTAATATAAGTGATAGATAAGAAGAAAAGAAAAGAAAAGAAAAAAAAATTAATTGAAAGGAATGCGCTACTTGGTCCGTGCAAAATCCATGTGCCTGCTTTTTTTTTTAGTTCGTCCGACAACCTTTCATTTGCGACAGATATATATTATGTCTTGTAATCAAAAAGAATGAAAGATAACAAATTTATCGGTTTATATGGGGACTTTACATTACACGGAGAGATTCGAGAGCAGCAGCAGCAGCTAAAAGAAGTAGTGAATTATCTGACAAGTTCATTTATCTATCAAAGTCAATTTAGGGCTGTGTTATGAAGTCATTTATCTATATTATAAATATTTCATTCTCTTAAATCTCTTTACTAACCTTTTTGAAATCAGTCTTAACAATATGATTTGTGCAGATACTGACAGCTATAAAGGCATTGCTGAGACTGGTAGCAATAGAGATATATGGACGCGCTCACTTATTGAACATGATCTAATCATGTAAAATAATACGAAAGTCTTAAATGGATCGGCTTAAAAAATACAAACTGTATTTTTTTGTGTTTTGATGGCAATTTAAGAAAACATGAAGGTAAATTATGTATTAATACAGCTCTAGGAAGAGAAATGTTGAATTAAAAGGATTTTTTTTTTCATTTAGATTTAAAATTCATGATTATGTTGAGCTTAAATGCAATTTATGATCTGGAACTTTCAACTGGCAATTTATGATTAAATGCTTTTACTTAATGGAGCATGAAATCTAGTATTTTTTTTGATAAGGTGAATCTAGTACATTTAATCTGGTTTGATAATTTTAAGTAGTTCAATCTAGTAATTTTTGAATATTTCAGTCTAGTATTTCTTAATTAGTTCAATCTAGTACTTTTCAGTTTGATGAATCTAGGATTTTTGTGAAAGTTCAATCTAGTAATTTTCAAATAGTTCAATCTAGGACTTATCATCTAGTTCAATCTAGTAATTCAATTTAGTAGTTTTCAATTCGTCCAATCTAGTACTTTTCAACTAGTTCAATCTAGTACTTTTCAACTAGTTCAATCTAGTACTTTTCAGTTAGTTCATTCTAATATTTTTAGCTAGTTCAATCTAGTAATTTCGAATTAGTTCAATCTAGTACTTTTCATTAATTCAATCTAGTCCTTGTTATCTGGTTCACTCTAGTACTTCTCAACCAATTCAATCTAGGACTTTTGTTTAGTTCAATCTAGTACTTTCCAATGATTCAGAATGCTCGATCTAGTACAATTCGGCTAGTACTTTCCAATTGGTTTAATCTAGTACTTTTGAACTAGATCTTCAATCTATCATCCAAATCCGAATTGATAAGAGTTATAGTCAATTATAGAGCCAGATTCAGGCTACATCTAAGAAAGATCATGGATCATAGCTAATCTATAAGCCCAATGAAGATTGAAAACATCATAGCATCATCCAAGACTACCGATGAGTGCCCACCCAAATATCAAATCAAAAGCAATTTTAAGCATGATCAATGTAAATTTAATGCAGCTTTTTTAGTTAGAAGCAGGGTTAGAAGCTAAATACCAAAACTAAATCCCAGCAAGAAAGCTTATTATGTGATGATTACAAAAAATTTTGAGGTTAAAAAGTCTCAATATACTTTAATTTAACAAAACTAAGGTACGAAAAATATTGGCTCATTAAATTATATTCCCTAATGCAAGTGAAGGTCGATCACTTTTTGCCGCTTAAACAGCACAGAATAAAAAGAAGAGAAAAAAAGCAATTTTATCTACTGATAGCTTGAAGACAATCAATAAGATACAAAATCATAATTCAAGTCATTTTCCTGAATGAAACTAGTTAATCATTTAGTTCCAATTTTGTATCTCTCATTCTCATTTCATAATTGATCATTATAAAGACAGGTCAGCAATGTGTCAACATCAAATACAGTATAAAAGCTCTTTGTGGCAAGTGTTCAGCAGCATTCTTTGTAGCAGATTAAAGTCAATTCTTAGAGAGTTATTGTAAATAACTTTGTTGCCTTCAGGCCTTACAAAATATACAGACCTTATCACATTTATTCGAAATATTAACACACAAAGTACAAAAACAAAAACAAAAAAAAAAACTTGACCATGTTTCACCAACGTGGTACTTGTCTTGACGAGTCTACAAGATTTACTGAGAGCTTAATAAATGTTACATTTAATACAAAATGTAACATAACGAGAGATATTTTTTTTCTTTTTTTTTTTAATATTGCCTCTTCCTTATTCGTTGCGTTCGATTCTTTCTCTAACATACCATCTATCTTCAGATTTTTACATACAACTTTTTATTATTATTATTTTGCTTATATTAACCGCGTGTAGAAAACAATAAGAAGAATTGATCTGATATTTAAAAATAAATCATGCATTATCATCGATCAGGTTCATAGAAAAGAAGTGGATTTTCTTTTTTTTGATCGAAGATAAATTAATCATATTGCGTTGCATAAATGATATTGGGGAATTTAAATACTCACATTGTATGGTGATTGCTTGCCATTTTAATAGCTTACTGCTTAATAGTGCTTTTGAAATTTTGAATATCAATGAATTTTGGAAATTTGAATTTTAACGGGTTTTTGAGATTTGAATTTTAACGGATTTTTGAACTTTGAATTTGACAAATTATTGAAATCTGAATCTTAACAAATTTTTGAACTTTAAATTTTAACCAATTTTCACAATTTGAACTTCAACGGAATTTTTAAATTTGAATTCCAACAAATTTTGGAAATTTGAACTTCAACAAATTTTTGAACTTGAATATTAACGAATTTTCAGAATTCAAATTTAGTCTTGCAAAAATTTTCAAAACAAATTTTTCTCAAAAATGTGTTCCGTGCAAATTTTAATGATTTCTTGTAAATACAAGTGTTAAAACAGTTTAGTCTTACTTAAATACACTTTATAAACAACTTGTAAGGTGATTAAAATCGAGTTTGCATGTTTAAGGTGAGTTTTTATTTACTTTTTTATATTTCCAATTTTTATTACTAAGCTTACTATTGTTTAGTTGACTTCCATTTAAGATATTTAATTATAGGATACAAGGAAATGCGTCAGTGTTTATGTTTATTTAAAATAGTTTTTGTGCTCATTTGCAGATGCAGAAATTTCTATGCATAGATTAATCATATAGGAAAGTATAAAGAATCACTAAAAATGTGCGTAGGACGTCTTACTCCATATCATTAGATCATGAATAACACACAGTAAGATAATAACAAATTTATCATATCAATATGCGCTATTCATAATACATTAAAATGATAGTGATGATGGTCAACGGTCAAGTACATTGATCAATTTTTTTCCAACAACATGCTAATATATTATTGTACATCAACTGTTGCCGTTATCAGTAATCGAGCAAAGAGACATCAAAATTGCACATATATTTATATTTTCTTTCTCATGCTTAAAAGCTATAAGCATGTGGAATGCAAGGTAAGTTTAAAGTTTCTCGCTGTGTGCAGTAAACACGTCAGTGATAAGATTAATTTTATGTTGATTTTTTATAGCCATTTAAACATGCCTCGCATCATTTAATAGTTTAATTACATTTCAAAGCAGAAAAAAAAATTTCCATTTGAAATAAGAGATCGGAATCTGCTAATATCGTTCATATATAATTATCCATAATAATCCAGAAGCAAAAGCATGCACCTTTTAGATGACATTGTTCTGATGATCATTTTAGTTATAGACGATCGTTTGTTGAACAGTTTGAATCTCATTGTGGTTAATTTATGAACGACAATTATCTAGTCAGTTAAACATCAGCTTAAAGATTATGTTACATTTTATGAATTTTAATTCATCACTTTGAGCACAGGAGGTAGCAAACCAATTGTGGGATAGTGTTTCGTAATTATTATTAGATTCCAATGTATATGTTGAGCGTTTATCTCATTCAAATACAATAAAAATATGCAAAAATTTGTTTCTTAACACGAAAATGTCTTTATCAAGAGCTTTCGATCAGTATGAAATAGCACCAGAAGCAATTCAATTAAAATAATAATTACAAAATTACTTGCTCTTATCGAGTGGCTTTAGCGCATTTTTGTCTCAGCAATCATTGATTAATTAGTTAGTTTCCAGCCTAAAAATCACGATCCAGTAGAATCCATGTCACTTTCAGACCTACAAAACAAGATCCAGTAGAATCCAGGTCACTTTCAGACCTTCAAACAAGGATCCAGTAGAATTCATGTCACATCTAAACCTAAAAATCAAGATCCAGTAGAATCCAGGTCATTTCCAGAATCACAAAACAAGATCCAGCTTGGTTCAAGTCACAACACAACAAAATAAATAATTTCATCATATAACGGATTTTCCTAATTCAAACTTTTTAACGGTTACGACAAATTCAAACTTTGTTCAGGAAACACTGTAAAAGCATTGAAAAACATTGCGAAACACTGTAAAACAATGAAAAAACGTGGTTTTGTTTACCAAAATGAAAATTTGTTAATTAAAGCATTTAAACGTTGATTTGAACTTTTAAAAGTTTAGATAGGAGTTTTTAAGTCAGCCAAACGAACAACCGATTATTGTGTCTTATTAAACATACTTCATCCTCAAAAATGAGCTAACAAAACAAAAACTACATTACATGAATTTTTTATCAATCTAATATCAATTTAACATTTGCGGTTGATCAAAGGAAGCTACACCTAAACCATTATTTCATTCAACCAGCAGCATAGTATCATAAATAAAAAAACTTGATGCTGATAATTAATTGCTTTTGGATAATTGAAAGAGAAAATAATTAATTAAAAGAAAATCAAATAGGGAGGTAATTATGTGCAACTACTTATATGGTTATGCATTTTGTAATGCACATCTACTTTGCTTAATTAATTCTATGAATTATATTAACGTTAAATATCGTGAATCAAAGCTTAAAGTAAAGCTTTTGAGACAAATTACTTTTAACGGTTAGAATAAATTTGAATTTTCAAACGACATCTGCAGGGCAATCTAGTAAACAATCATAACAAAAATAATTCTTCAACAATAAAGTGGTTTAATTTGTTTTGATAAGATTATTATTTAAAATTTTAAGGAAATATGAATAAAAAGAATCAAGTGATTGAACTATTTACCGGCTATTCCTATGCCAATAAGGAAACGCAAGAAATGAAAGCAAATGCATCTGTAACATTGGTGAAAAGTGAAAATAAAATAATTTTGGTAAGGTGGTTCTTATTTTTCACATACGAAAAATCAATTAATCACTTTTGAGGATGTTTTTGCACGCGTAGATAAATGTTTTCTTCTTATCGCTGTTCTTCGTGTTTCATATTTTTGACGATTAATCATTTGTTTACTTTAAATTGACAAATCATGATATCGTTGATTATCGGAATCGCCTTACATAATGTGCACTATGCACTACTTAGTTTAATTATAGAAACGAAAAGCTCATCGATCTAATTCTAATCAAATATTGAACTTATTTTTTCATTGTCAATGTAGGTCGATACGATGACGGCATGGGACAAAGATGTTTTGCTTAAACAATTAAAAAGCTATCACGTACAACCGGAAGATGTTGACTTTTTAGTCTGTACACACGGACACAGTGACCATTGTGGCAATATGAATTTGTTCCTTAATGCTACACATTTTCTTGGATCTTGTGTATCATTTAGACATTTATATTATTATCATGACTTTGAGAAGAATCCTTACATACTTGACAATAATGTGGAAGTGATGTTTACTCCCGGTCACACATCGACCTGTGTTTCGTTGATTGTTAAAAATACAACAGCTGAAAATAATGGAACAATTGCTATTGTTGGTGACTTATTTGAAAAGGAAGAAGACATTTTTGATGACTCATTGTGGATTGAAGCCGGAACTGAAATGGAAAAGATGCAACGGCAAAATCGTTTAAAGGTTGCTGAAATTGCTGATTTTATTGTTCCGGGACATGGACCGAAATTTAAAGTGACTGATGAAATGAGGGAAAAATTGCGACTTGACTTACAAACGTAAAGTTCATGACTTTTATCAATATATTATCAATTGTTTTTTTGCATTCGTTAAGACTTAGACATCAGGGTTGCAAAACAGGCACCTGTCATAGGCAAAAACCGTACAAATTCTTGATAATTTGTATGGATTTTCTAGCAAAACCGTACAAATTATCACGAAATTGTACGGTTTTTGCCTGCTTCATATAAAACCTTACAAATTATCAAGAAATTGTACGGTTTTTGCCTGTGCATTTTTGACAACTCTGCTTAGCATACAAATTTTTTTGTATTTTTACACGAGTTTTGGTGTCAATTTTAAATTAATTATTTTTTAACGATAAAATGATATGATTGAATAGATTCTCAGGGCAATCAATGCTGTGCTTATTGACATATTATGATATTATTTTTCATGTGACATGACAAATATCATTATGAATTTGAATTAATTCATCACCCTGAACTGAAAGTAGTTAGACGCTAAATTTTTAATTAAATAAATAAATTGCCTTTGTTGTCTATTCAATTGGTCAATTTAAAATATTGTATTTGCAATTTTTTTAAATCAAAATTTGTGTTCCATGCGCTTCTTTATATATTGATATATAAAGGTGTTTAAGGTGGGGCAGGTGGTGGTGACCGGAGCTCGAAGTCGACTTGAATTTTGTATGAAGTCGAGTTGACTTTTTGACTCTTCAACTCCCCCCTTACATCTTAATACGCCCCCTGGCTTAGAACCTTGTAGTAGCTTCCATGTTTTATGCTCTTTTAGACTTTACCGAGTGACATAGTGTTGTTTTTCTTGCCATTCTTGACTTTATACCTAGAAATTTACCTTAAAATTTTTGAATCAAAAATTTACTTTACATTCTTAAATAAAATTTATACCAAATCCAATAATATCATAAATATATAAGACATACCTAAAAATACAGGATTTAATGGTTCTAAAAACGTTGTAAGTGTGATGATGTGTTTTTATTTGAAATGTATTGCAATGTCAGGATATTATCATTATCAAAGTAATTATACTAAAGAATATATCAAAACTTTACATGAATATGAATTTTTATATTAATAGGATTAAGATATGGGATTTATCAATTTACCTCATGAATAAATATGTTGTATGACTGGTTTTCTTGGGTTTATTTATGAGATTTAATGGTTTTCCGAGATGAACAGCTGCAATTAGTCAATCTGATCTATAAACTTAATATTTGTGGAACTTGCCGGACATGAAATAAAAATGTCATAAAATCAACGATTCTACTTGGATGTCATTTCTTCAACCTGATCGGTCAGAGTTTATAATCATATACTATATGTATATTCATTTAAAGCAACTATTCCCAGTCACAAATGAAAAAGGCACAATGTGAATTGGTTAATCGACTCAAAACTCAGCACCAGGCTCGCGTGACTCTGACATGAAGCCAGACTTAAATTGAAAACGGCCCAGAGTTAGTCCGGCCTGGTGTCGGGATTTTTGATCGAATAACTGATTTGTGTTATTCGGGTCTATCACAGTGGCATAATGAGAGATTTAATGACTTTTCAAAAAGGAGAATATCAAGAGAATTTTGAACCCAAAAACCAATACTAAGTATAGTCCTTGCATCATCATATCCTTGACATGTGTTCATGACGTATTTAGAAATTATTTCAATTTGAAAATTTTCAATTAATTCGATTTTCCTTAGAATAATAAAGTAGTTTTGCAGATTTTTATCCTTTTTGTCAAAATTTGAACAATTTTCTCCTAATTCCTTAAATCCTTCCAGATCCAGATTCGTTATTATACAGTCAAACCAAATCATACTTCTCTTGCGAATATAAGTATTAATATTGATAAATATCAATAAATTTATATCAAAACCTGTAATTTTAAATTTTTTTATCATGAATAAAAGACAAGATATTTTACATCAAAAATCGCTTTGCTTTATTTCCACATATTTTTCTTTAACTGACACATTGAATTCTATCTACTTTATGCTCATTTTTTCCACATAATTTAATTTTATTTATAATTTTTTTTACTCTCTTTTCGATTAAAACTAAGATTTTATGTGAAAAAGTTTTTTTTATATGTAGTTTCTATCAGTCCATTTAGTTTATTAAATCCATTTAAATTTTAATCACAATGTTTTTTTTTTTATTTAATTTCTCATCTAATTATAAATTGGTTTTTTTTTCTCTTCATTCTCTTTCGTAAGTGCATTGTGTTTATTTTATTTTGATATACGTATTATGAAAGATAACAGCTGAGCATAAAAGATTATTTTTTTTAAAAATTAAAATTATTGCATTATTGCCCCGTCTCTTTTTTATTTTCGTAATAATAACAGAAAATTTCTAAATTTAGACAAAAAAAAAGGATTTTTTTAAAAAAATATGTTAAAAGAATTAAAAAAAATTGAAAAAATTATAATATAAAAAAATTAGAGTTTAATAATTAAGACCTAATCATTCTTATCAGTTACGCGATCGAATACGAATTACAAAACGGAATTCATGCTAAAAACTTACTAAATAGTATTCAGTCTTTGTAAATAAAAATTAAGCTTAATAATTGTTATTTCTTCTGCTAATTGTATGAATGCATACTGTTGTCAAATTTAGAGACGATATGTAGGCACATGGGAGTAATCCTTTGGGGTATAATTGAATTTACCCCGGTGCACATGAGGTCAACCCTCTGGATAATATTCAAATTTACCCCAGTGCATATGAGGTCTACCCTTTGGATTTTAATCAAATTTACCCCGGTGCACATGAGGTCAACCCTCTGGATAATATTCAAATTTACCCCAGTGCATTAAACCTCCCCCAGTGCCAACATAATCGACTTAATAATGAAATGTTTAGCAAAGAAAAAAATTGGAAAAAAATTTGAACTATTAAACTAATCAACGACAAAATTTGAGACCGGAAAGAAGCTTTCCAGCAAATTATTACTATTATTATATGGCGAAATTCTATTATGGCATCCGAATGTACATTTGTGCTAGAATCTCGAAATTTTTTTTATTTTGATTGTGCATCACAAAATTATTCGGAATAATTGTTGGCTTATTCGTTCCAAAGAAAATCTATGGCTCAGAAAAAAATGCGCGTTTTCAAACTTTTTTTGATAGATAAAATAAAAATAAAATAATTAAAAATTAAGAATATAAAGGAAAAGAAAAATAAAAAATAAATTGTACGTGAAAATTATTGCACCCCTTAAAAGTTAAATTAATATAAATACAAAAAAAATATATATAAATTTAAAGTCCTGATTTTTTCAAAAAAAGAATCTTTCACGTTTTTTTTTCTTCCTTTTTTTGTGTTTTTGTGATTAACGTTCGAGTACGCATTTACATTTTCATAATTTCATCCTTAAAATCTAAGAAAATAATAGTAAATTTTTTGTTTTGTTTTGTTTGTTTTTAGAATTAAGTCCAAAATTGATTGATTGAATGATTTCTTTTGTAGCACTTTCATGTAAGACACTTGTTTTACTTCTTTTAATTTGTTTACTTTTTGTTTTTTAATAATTCTTCAGAAATTTCTTAAAATTTTGGTTTTTTGGTTGTGATGTTTGCAATGAAAGCTGTTGATCTATTGAAAGAATGCAATTCAGCTAACAATTTTGATAAATTCAATAAATTTTGATATATTCAGTTGAATTCAGCTATTATTGACATATTTAGCTTAATTCAGCTATTAATTTTGACATATTCAGCTGAATTGAGCAATAATTCAAATTATTTCTAAGAATTCAGACCAATTTAGAACAAATCTAGTTCAATTCAGCGCAATTTAGTACATTTTTTGATAAATTTAGCAATATTGAAAAAATTTACTTAGCTGAATTGTGGTAAAAACAGATAATTTGCGCTGAATTGAACTAAATCAAATTGAATTCAGTTGAATGCAGCTGATTTGCAGAATAGTTAGAATTCTAGAGCTAAATAGAGTTAAACTCGACTGAATAGAGCTAAATAGAGCTAGATAGAGCTAAAAAGAGCTGAATAGAGCTAAATACAGCTGAATATATTGAAATAAATCTAGCAATTGAGACAACAACTGAATAATAGTTGAATCTAGCTGAATTGAGTTGAATACAGCTAAATAGAATTAAAATATATCTGAATAAAGTTAAATACAGCTGAATTCAGTTTCAAACAGCTGAATAGAGTTAAATACAGTTGAATGTAGCTGATTTCAAATAAATTGAGCAGAATATAGTTTAAATACAATTTAATTAATCTGAATATAACTGAATTGAGCTGAATATAGCTTAATTTACACAAAATTTCATTTCATCGATATTCAGCACAATTCAGCATCTCTTCAGCAATCAAACTAAAGGTGACTTTCCCTTAAAAGATCCTCAAATATTCATCAAACGGATCAAAAATTTCTCATTGCGTGCAAAAATTTGAATTTTAAAACAATTTATGTGATTCTTAGTAGCACTAGCACTAAAATTATCACAACATTAACATTTCATATAATCTATTTTGTGATTTTTTACTTCTTTTTCATAAAACATCTTTCACATTTAAGACAACAATCAACACAACGCATTATATTTTGATATTGTACTATTTTTAATCCTAATTCATTAAATTGTATTTTTTTTTATGCAGTTCTTATTAATTATAATTCCATAATATTAAGACACGGTGGTGAAAACAATTACAAAGTTTACCCGAGCTTTACTGAATTCTTCAGTTTTTAAATTTAAAAATAATCATAAAATTATAAGTAAAAAAATATATATAATTGAAACTAAAGTTGTATATATTAATCTATACCTGAATCGTTACACATTTTTTGTATTTTGAACTTAATATTTGTAGAATAAGAAATAGCAAAAAATGAATGAGAAAGAAATATAATTAATGATCTAATTAGTACGAGGTAGTTGGTTGCATGCGGTTGAGTGTTCAAAATTATTTACTAATATTCATTCGTTGTCAAGTTGGTCCACAAGGATAGTAAGGATCAAAAATTTTGATTTTAGATAGAGAAAGTAAACAAAAAAGGTTTAAAATAAAGGAACGACTTGTATATATCTATAGGAACAAAAAACCCTGATGAATGTGACATTAAAAGGACATCCTACTCATCATAATTGGTTGTTGGAGTCAATGCGACACCAGTTTCAGCAAATTTTTGCTTTAATTCATTCGTGTCAAGTGCTAATGGCTGATCCATAACATTTGGTGGTGTGGTTGATGATGGTTCGGATCTGGGTGATGAATACTTCATTGGTGGTACAATAACACCGCGATTCTCAAATGGCGGTGTATGTGGTATCGGTGGTGACATATGCGGTGGAGATTCACGTCTTAAAACTGATAAATTTTCAGCACGATCAATTTCTTCCATTTCATCATCAATCTCTTCGGCAGGTTCACGTTTTATTAATGATTGTTCACCATTCGATCGATTCCTTTCACGTTCACGCTCATATCGCTCTCTATCTCTCTCCCTCTCTCTCTCACGTTCTCTCTCTCTATCTCGTTCTCGTTCTTCTCGTTCATCATTATCATGACGATTAATGAATTTTGATAATACACTGGCTGTGGTTGGATCATGTCCACGTGAACTTGATCCTAATCCATTAAATTGAGCATGTGCTGCTGCTGCAAGTGCCATTGCGTGTAATGCATCACCACGGAAATCCTCACTACGAGCTTCGGCTGCTAATTTTTGAAGGAAAATTGGATCAAGAAGGCTAGCATGTGGACTTGGTCGGTGATGCTTCATATTCTCAACTTCCATTTCGGAATCAAAGTCTTGTGATGTTGATAATTGATTGTCTTGATTTGGATATAAACCAAATGCACCAGCAGCTCCACTTAATGAACCGTATGGGAATGCAGCACTGCTTGAACTTGGACCTGGTTCACGTTTTGATGTTGATCGATTGCGTGGAGTTCCAGTTGTAATTCCTAACTTTTTCACCTTATCACTAGAGTTTAGAAAGGTAAAAATTAATTAATATGCTTCATATGGAACTAGTTTTGTGTAAGAACTTACTATAATGTACGCGATGGCACACCAAATTTGCGACTTGCCTGAAGTGCACTCATTCCATTGCGAACACATTCAATTGCTGACATAATATCATTTCTGGTATATTGTTTATAACGCTTCCATTCCGGTTTTTGTGAACCAGAACCACCACTACCTTGACCATGTTGCTGATATTGTGCTTGTTGGAATTGTTGTTGTTGTTGAAGATATGATGGAAGTCGAATATCGCCTAAAAATTCTGGTGGTGATTCGCGTGGACGTCGTTCGCTGTTTGATTCATCATCAAATGATTTGTCAGTGAATGGCGATGCCGGTTCCTCATATTTGAATTTCTGGATGGAAAAATTGACAAAAATTTAGTAAAAAATGTCAAAAAAAAAATACAAAAATTATGTTTACCTTTTCGGAATTGTCACTTCCATTTGATGAGTGATAACTACGTGCACCACTCTTTCGGCCATAACTCACATAAACTGATCCATTTCCGCCACTTACATTACCAACATTTGAATCATCCAAATTATTACCATTACCATTATTCTCATTATTATTTGTGTCATTGTGATCCATGTTATCGCCATTTCCATTGCCATTGCCCTCATCACCATCTCCATTATTACTAGCACGTGTTGGACTTGCATTTGCCATCATTTGTAATGCATTATTTGATGAGTCAGCGGCATTTGATTGAGCAAGTACATTACGTAAGATTGGTGTATCTCGTGTCATGAGCATTGAACTTATTGATGATAATTTCTTACGTTTCAATGGATTCATATCGGAACCAGTCTCATAAACAGAACTGAGTGTTGATTGTGCTGATCGTGATAATGATAATGGTAATGGTGATGGCCAATTTCTATTCCTGTCGTCATCCATAATGTCTTGTTGCTTTGGCATACCAGCACCCATTGATCCACTTGAACTTTGTGAGAAAATACTTGCTGCGTATGGTGATTTATAATTGTATGGTGGTGATGATGAGCTCTGTGCTGATGAGATCTTTGTTGATGTTGTTATAATTGGCGATGAGTGTGTTAATGGATGAAGTGGATATGCTATTTGATCACGTTTATGATCTGATAATTGATTTGGTTCACTTCTAAAGAGATTACTATTATTTTGTGGACTTGGCAGAGGTTGCTGTTGTTGTTGTTGTAATTGTTGTTGACTTATATTATTTGTGAGATCAACCATGTCAAGAAGTCCTTTAACTTCAAGCATTTTTGCTATTTTGATTATTCTGGGTAGCTGTGATTCAGCTAGGTTAACTTCACCAACATATATGTACTCTAAAAGTGTCCTCATTTCAAATTCCTTAACACCTGGGAATATTAAACTACAATGATCTTGTGGAGCATCTTGTAATATTGCTTGAAAATATGGTGAGCATGCAGCTAATACAACACGATGTGCTTTAAATTGCACACGATCATCAACATAAATTGTGCAATCAACATAACATTCCATTTTGATAAGTGCTTCAAGTATTTCAACGAGATTCGATTTGTGATTATTCCATCTAAGGCAATAGCCATGTCCATCTGATGACCATACGCCAGTGCCACTTTTTGTGGCACCATTTTTTGTCTCATTTCCACTACCCATTGTACTTCCGTTTCTGTTATACTCAATTTTTTGTCTTTTTATTGTTTTTTTATTGGCTGTAGCAATAGCTATGCTACCCTTATCGCATCCAATCTATCGCGATTATTATTCAATTATCGATTAATTTTGCACAATTACAAGTCGTTTGCCTGTAGACGAAAAAAAAAAGAGAATATAAAAATTAATTATTTTTTAAATTATTTAAACGAGTACAAAAGAAAAACTTGCAAATTTTCCCTCCGTCCATTATTTATTAAGCTCTACGAGTCAAGTTGAGTCGAGTATTTGCCATAAAACAAAAATAATAAAAATATAGAATTTGTCGTCAGTCAATGTTCGTTCGTGTCCACCTTGTTTTGCATTTCTTGCCATTATAAAAAATATAATATTGTGCAGTGGTGGACAACCTGTGTGATGTGGCACACTAAAGTGGTTCACCTTGTCACCATACCACATTAGTGTGGCAATGCAATGCTATGAACCGTATATCATGTATGGTTTCTATAGAGGATTATCACCAAGGTGTGGAAGACAACCTTTATGCCGCGACACACTAGTATTCTGCCAGAAATGCCATGAACCTTGTGCTGTATACGGTTTCAATTGAGACTTGTCACTAAGGTGTGAAGAATAATCTGATCACCGTCAAAAATGTTTGGAAATTCTAAGAACCATATATGGTGTAAGGTTTTAATCGACGCATACCACAGATGTGTGTCAAGACACACATGTTGTCCACCACTGATAAAGCTACTTTTGATATCCTTTTTCAAAACTATTGCGAAGTAACGTGTATTTAGAGGACAGAAATTGGCATTAGGGGTCGTTCACTTATTACGTAATACTCCGATGGGAGCAACGGGGGAAGGGGTTGGTGGATGCCTCGATCATCATAAGGATCTTCCTAAGATCTTCTAGAAAGAGCGGGATTCAATTTGTGATTATTCCATCTATGGTAGTAGTCATGCCACATACAGGGATGAAGGGATCAGAATGTCGATGTACCGTGTTACATAATAACCGACCAACCCCTTATTATAGCTTTTTTATTGTTGTTGTTGTCAATCCGAAGGAGAACATGAAAAATTCATTGACTCATTCTGCTAATGTGCGCGAACTATTGCAAAACTCATCCTACTCGCCATACACAACACCCCCAAAGTCATTTTCTATTGCCTCCTCTCACTCTCACGTCCCACATTCATACTAGCATTTCGCGTTTTTTTGTATTTTGGCGAGCATGGAAAAGTCACGCGATCGCCAATTTTTTTTTATTATTTTTTTCTCCATTCTTCTTCATTTGGCGCGCAGAAAATTGTACTTTATTATTTTATGAGAAGCTTTTTCTAGTTCAGTGGCGTAGAATTTTGACATATACAGCACTTAATATGCAATTATTTAATATTCATTACTGTTAGAATATGAAACATTTTGTGTTGTGCTGTTTAATTGCAAAAAATGGAAAAATTATGAAAATCCGTCACGACAATGCAATGGACTTAGATTTGCGTTGTGCTAAATTTCTCTCTCATTCTCTCTTCGGCATGCAATGGATGGGGGGAGGTTGTAAAGGTGGAAAAACGGAATCCGCAAAATAAATGCCATATATAAGCGCCACAGAGCAAATTATTAATAATTTTTTTATTGATTACAATGAGACGGAATAACTTGTAGATATTTTATTATTTCCTTTTTTTTTGCGCCAATGAGCTCATTTTGAGTCATCAAAAAAACAACTAAAAATGTTATTTCCAAGTCTCGCGATGATGGCAGGTGTGGAGCTAGGGGGTGCTTTGTGGATTGTGACTCAGATGAAGAGATAGACATAATTTTGAGAATTAGATCGTAAACATCATGTTTTCAATGAGAAGCACAGGGTAGTGACATTTTGAAAAATGACCGTTGAAGGTTCAATTTGAATATTTTAAAAATATTTTGACCGTTAAATTTTATTTTGATCGTTAAAATTTTTGAACCGTTTAAACAATTTTGAATTCATTTTGACTGTTAAATCAATTTGAATGTATTTTGACCGTTAAATTATTTGAATTTATTTTGAACGCTTAAACAATTTTGAATTCATTTTGACCATTACCAAATTTGAATTTATTTTGACCGTTGAAACAATTTAATTTCATTTTGACCGTTAATATTGAAAAGCAAGAGAATTTTAAATTGAAATGTCAGCAGCCTGAGAAAAACATCTGAAATTCAATTCCAACAACAAAATCTCTTCCTACATCTCTGCCGCTTATATTTTATTTTCGCAAAACAGTCCCTTCACAAACAACAAATAAAAAAAATACTTTTTTTGCTTCTCAAAAGTTGTTTGATACGTATATCACCTGTGTGTAATCTTCATATGACGGTATTAATCTTTTTCATTGAAAAAAAAAAAGTTATTATTTTGTTTTTGTCTCATTCGCGTGATTATTTTACTCTAGGTTATGTCGTTACATTATCGCTGAATTTTTTTTTTTTTTTTTTTTTGCCGAATTCTCTTTCTTATCTCGTGTAAATTTTGTGTTTTTGTGAAATATTTAACCTCAACATTGTAAAAAATAAAAATATTGTTTCATTATCAAAAACTATTAATTGTGTAACCGCACATACCTCAGCTCATTAGAAATCCCATACATATCCATGATATTGAAATATATGAAAACACTGTCGAGTGATAAAAATTTGTAATTTTTTTTTTCTCTTCTCTCTTTTTTGCGGCTTATTATTATTAATTGAGAAAGAACGAGAAATGTCTGAAGATTTTTTTTTTTTTAAATAAATATTTTCTTTTTTTTGCACCGAATTTTTTATTAAATAATTGCGAAAACAATACACGATAATCTTATCACTACCATTAACAAAAAAACACACTTATGGGCTAGAAATGAACTTTAAACTTTCTTTCTTTTGCTGATTGCAAAAAAAAACATTTAAAAATAAAATAAAAAAAAAATTTCCTGAGTTTTTTTTCAAGTCAACAAAACTACTGAACGACTAAAAACACACTATTTTACATCAACATTTTACGCATAATTTTTTTCCCTGTGGCTGTTTACACACTGACTAAAAAAAATATGTTTATCGCGCGCTGAGAGCAGGCAGAGCTTTTTTTTTTTTGTATTTTGAAGAAGTGAGAATTTTTTTTTTATTTTTTATTTTTTTCCTTCACATTTCGTTACATACGGTCTTTTAGTGCGTGATAGCAAAATTACATCGGATGTTTTTAAACTAGAATTTTAATAATTTTTTTTATTACGAAATTTACTACATTTCGGCTGTTCTTTGAAGCGAAAATATGATGATGCAATGTTGCAATGTAATTGGGACTTTGACTCTTACTATCTATGCTGTGTATGCTGAGTAATTTGGGACTTAGTTTTGATGATATTTTGTGATTCTTTTCTTATTTTGAATGTTTTGACGCAACTTTCAAACTGAACGCATCAATTTTTTGCACAGAATGCAAAAGCCTATTCAGTCAAAAAATATTTGAATTTTTGAAATTCATTGAAAATTTGAACTTTAAAGATATGTTAGAAACTCAAACAATGCAAATGCCAACTTAGTTGAAAAATTGAAACTTTTAACAAATTTTGAATTTTTGACAAAAATTTTGAACTTTTGAAATTTTGACAAAAATTTTGAATTTTTGAAATTTGTTAAAAATTCAAATTTAAAAAATATGTTAGAATTTTCTATGATTGCTATTTTTTAAAACTATGCAAGAAGTATATTTTGGCAATTTTTGAATTTTCGTCATTTTTTTTTTGAATTTTTGTCAAAAATTTTTGAATTTTGTCAATTTTAAAAATTCGATAAACTTTCCAATTATTTTGTTTTGACTTGAACAATGCAAAAAGCCTACTTAGTCAATTTTTGAATTTTTGTCCAAAATTTAGAATTTTTGTCAAACTAATTTTGAACTTTTGACAAATTTTTTGAATTCAAATTTAAAACCTCCCAAAACCTTCGCAAAATCCAACTCCAAACCTGATTTGTAAAACCTCATCGTCATTATGAAATTCCCCATCACATCACATCCAATCCAACTTCAACTTCGACATTTTCATTCACAAAAATTAATCAAGCCTCGGAAATTTCCACAATCTCTCAAATATTTTTTACTTATAACCCCCATCCAATGTGGTGTAAGTCTATACTTTTTAGTGAATGACTGTCAATTTTTTAATCACTCTGCTGCACATTGAATTTCAAGATAACAGAAAATAAAAAAAAAAATTATCGCATTTCAATTCCTAATCTTTTCCAGATTTTGCAATAAGTCTCAAAAAGATGAAAAAAAAAAAAAATTGAGAATTTCGCAAAGAGAATTTTTTAAGATTAGAGGCAGTGGGGGGCAACCTGTGTGCCGCGAAGAGAATTTTGGGAATAGTCATGAACTGTATGTTCTGGGCAGGGGGTTAGGTCGAGGCTAACTACTAAGGTATGCCGCAAATAATTAAAGGTTGTCCACCACTGCACTAGACGGAGCAAAAAATGAGTTTTTGGCACATATTCTGAGAAAAAAATCCATTCATAATAATTAACTAGAAATCACACAAAAATGACAAAGAATTCAAACAACTTGAGAAATTCTCATAAGATAATTGAGGATCAACACCGAGGGGTTGTGTGTAGAGAAGCATAAATTGTAATGTAAAAACGGCACAAAAAATGAGCAATTTCCGGTTTCGTGGAATAGATTTTAATACATTTAGGAAGGAGCAATTATTAGATGCCCGCATTATACATGCTTTGAGGGGTGTAAACTGCAATATTTTTTCTTTGTATTTTATATTTGTTAACTAATGCACCTTAACTTACCTGTTTTTTTTATATTCTCTTAATATCTCGAACTAATCCACATATAGGCTCGCATCCAACTTCTCACTTTTTTTTTATTATTCTCAATTTTTTTTTGTTTTGTTTTGTTCCAAAAAATGTTTTAAATTTAATTAAATTTTAACAATGTTTATTAATTATTAAAGGCACTAAATTACACATCATTATGCTAAATTTGATTCCACTTCCTTCACATAATTTTCACAAATTTTTTAATTGTTTTTTAAAAATATTTTTTTAGTTCCACTCTCATTCGATTTTCATTGCGTACTGTAGTACAATTTTGGATTTATGTTAAGGCTGCGTATAAATTTTTTTTTTTTTATGTATATCGGTCGATGGTGCCAAAGGCTGGTGGATTTTTGTCTGTTGTGGTAAAAAAAATTTTTTAATTTTATTTCGTCTTCTTCTTATTCGTTTTTCATTGCATCTATGTATGCCTTATAAAAAAGTTATGATTTTTTTTTAATATATATGTTGTAAGAGTTCACTGTCTTACGAACTTACAACAACAAATCTCGATGCACAACTGACATTGTACAAAAATTTCACAAAACATAGAGGAGAAAATAAAAAAAAAAAAATTCACCGTCTGATGCGAAGACTTTAACACATACATAGACAGGAACTTATACAACGTCATGATTCGATCGGGTAGAGAAAGAAAAGCGAAGCGATCCAACTGATAAATGGCTAATATTGCATTATGTTTTGTTGCACTTTGCTTGTGTTTGTGCATTTTTTTTTTTTTTTGCTTCTTCTTCTTGCTCTCTCTTTTCGTCGTGCCTTTAAAAACGTAATAAGCAGAAAGGGATGGAAAATCTCATATCAGCATATTTGCTCGATGTTGTGTGTCGCATGTATTGGTAAAATATAAAAAAATTTATTTTATGCTTCTTTTTTTAAAAAAATAATGCGTAATGTTATGTGATGATCCATGCCATATTACCAATACATGCAGAAATGCTTTAAAAAATATTTTTTTTATATATATTTTTTAATAAAATAAAATATAAAAAAGCCAAAAATGCACTAGATGCTTTTTTCACGCATTAAAGTATATATGGGGAACAAACGAGTTTGAAAGGCAAGGGATTTGGGTTTTGAAGCGTTTTGGCAATTTGAATTTCAAGGTCTGATCCTTATATGTTGAGATTATATGCTAAAATTTACTGGAAATTTTAAATTTGAACAAATTATTTTCAAAATTTTGATGACAATTTTTGGCACCAATTCAATAAATCAGCTTAATTCTGTTAGGAATTTATTAGGATCATTGGCACATCACGATTAGGATTCTAACTAAAGAACCAATTGAAAATTAGACTAACTGAAGATGATAAGAGTGCGACCAAACTTTTCGCAATGTCTTTGAGATGACGACAATTAAGCGTGTCATGAAGGAAAGGTTAAGTAACATTGGCTTAGTGTCATGCGTCTTATCATGTTCCTAACCCGAGTGGATCAAAATTCGTTAGAACTATTCATCAACTAGATATGACTAGCCATCAATTAGTTTTAACGGATAAAAATCAACTCGGCTAACTGTCGTGTCTAAACCGAGTGGAATCTGAAGTATAGAACGATAAATAAGCCAATCATGGTAGATGTTAGAAAAGGACCTCTGTGGCCGAGTGGTTAGACAACTTACCGGATATCTGAATCATTCTTCAATGAGTATGTGAGTTCGATTCCCACCACAGACCTATATCCTTAACATATTAGAAGTTTTGTCGATATGACAAGTAAAAATGCTCAGGACATCTATGAAGAGCTTGGTCTGAAATTTGACATTTTATAGAGAATTTGGGATGGTACAACAGATCCATCGATCGCAGTGCCGTTGCTTTAAGCAAATCCTACATTATATTCTATTCTATTGGTCTGAAATTGATATTTGTTATAATTTGGATCACATACCTACAAAATTCCTTACTAATTATGTAAAAACGATGCTAGAGTCCTTACTATTAATACAGCAAACTAACCAATTGCATCCAATGATCATGAATCACACTATAGATGTACAGATGCATCAAGTTTATCTGTCGCTTTAATTTAAATTCTCATTTTCCTACGTCAGATAAGTTTGTGCATATTTATTTTGAATATTTCACTAAATAACCGCAAATATGTACATTATTCTGATATGTAGTACATTATATTATAGAAATGTGGTTTTCCAATATTCTGCTTATTCAGAATTGATTCACCAGATATGGTGAAATATGATAATAAACTTAGGAATACGTTAGGAACTTGCCAATTTTATTGATTATTTACTCGAGATTAAAATCATAAATGTCTAGATAAGTAGATAGTAGAGCCTTGGTCGAAATCATCAAGGTATACAGTTCATGTCATTTCCAGAAAATTGAAAATCTGCAGCAGCACTCAGTTTGGGCAGCACTACTGAATAACATTTAAAACCGGTCCTACTCCCTCCTAAGCGCAATAAGCGACACTTAAACATTAACTCATGGGATTGCTGTGTGAGCAACGATGCAAAAAGTGCTGAGAATTAAAAACTGACAAAAGTTATTTAAAGACAGATCCAGCTTTCGACGAATTCTAAATGCGGCAATGGGCCACCGTGCGCTTTCGCCAAGAAAGTTAAAAAGTACACATTAACAGCAATCCTGACTAATTGATTTCCATTGAATTAGTATTAGAAATTGGAATTAGTGACAAATTAGAGTTCCACATTTCACATGAAAAATTCTTCCTAATTTTGCTCAAAACATAATACAAAATCTAATAATAATCATCAAATCAAAACAAAAAAAAACTAGTTTATCATCTAAGTATATAGCTATAAAATGATGAAGCGTGTGTGCCAATACGACAAAATAAAAATAATACATTTAAAAGCTAAAAAGGAATGATACGCTAAAAAAAAAAAAAAATGCTTCATCCAGACACATGTGGTGGGGGTAAGAAAAAAGTATTATGCGTGTATATGAAGGAACAAATTCTAAAATTTCATGTCTTTAAGACAATTCTGAGACATAAAGTGTGTTCAGTATGAAGGAGGTAAAAAAAAGGATTTTTTTTGTTGTTATGACCGAAAGGGATTGCAATTTACACAATAAATACATAATAGTGCTCAAAGGATTATGCGAAAATTTTTATGCAATCCTTTTTTTGGGTCATAAAGATGCAATTTTTTTGTGTTTTGGTTCCATAAAAATCTCAATGTCTTTATTGTTTATGCCAAATATTTCCTTTTTTTACTTACAACTTTTTATTGTCATGGCCATAAAATCCTTTTTTGCAACTGTTGTAAAATAGAAATCACATGCTGGGCTCAGATAATTACTTCTTTTATTTCTGGTTCTTTTATGTGTGCAAAAATTCTCTTTCTGTTCCTTTTCAACAGTGCCATAAACTATATGTATATGCTTTTGTGTAGGAATGAAATATGACCCGACAGGACTCGTCTGTTGCAATTTATACAAGAATGGGAAAACTTATAAGATTTCTATGAGGATCTTATGGAGGCTGGAGATGTGCAATTTTTGAAATTTGATGATTTTTGAGGATCGAAGGAGTGTGGATTCTTGTGAATTCGTTTTTATAGCAGAGATCTTTTCATAGTGTGGAATTTTGAATGTCATGTTTTATGTCAGAGAATCTGCCAATGCTAAATTTGGATTTCTGTTGAGAAATGAGTTGTTGCTGTCGAAAGTGTTGATGGAAAACTTGAAATTTGTTGATTTATTTCTTTTAAATGCATGGGTTTGCTTCCTATTGCAAGGATATCAATATATTGCAGTACTGTCCACACTTTCTAGTGCCATGGCATACCTTGGTAGTAAGACACTAACAAAAAAAATTGACAACACATAGTTTGGACAACACTCATCTGTTGCATTGAATATTATAAAAGTCCTGTGGCGCAGAAGTAGGATAGAATTTGGATTATTATGCCATATATAGGCGAAGGCCTGCTGTTGTTAGACGAGCCCCAAAATTTCACCTTGATAAACTACTAAAGTTGTAAGTCATTGTGTTCAAAAACGGATGAAAAGGATTAAAACTAGACAATTACTAGTTAAAATGTGGACAAAACAGCATTAGTAGTAGTTAGAGCAGTTAGGGCAGTAGTTAGAGAGTCAGCCAATTGACCCTAACGACCCGGGATAGATTCCAGTGAAAACCTAGTCAAATTTCCGAACTATATTGCTACTCAGCCCAAATTCAACTTGATTTTGATATTCGCAACGGTTCAGTTAACTCTAGCTGACAATGAGCATACTCACCCGTATAAGAGTGATGCTTATGAATATACTCAATCAATATAATTGAACGGGATTAATTTTGAAAGTACATCTTGTCGTATACCTTTGTCTGTTCGGATAAAATGAACTTATTCCTGTATATAACATTAAATTTAATGTTCTGAGCCTTTGTGTGAATCCTTGTCGTCATATAGACAAAACTCTTTGGCAAGATTTTGAATGATTGGTCTTTGGTGGGATTCGAACACACGTATTCACAAAGTTTCCAAGCTACCCAACCACTCGGCCACAGAGGCCATACTCTTGCATTGCCATATTCGCATATTAATGGGTCAATACCCAGATTCCATTCTGGTTTGACACAAGACAAAGAAGTGCTTGAAGCCTTATATCAATATTGTTTCTGTTATTAGAGTTCATTACAACCCAAAATAATCAAAAACTAATATCTATTCAAATTCTGCAAAGTTCATTAATTTTTGCCACTTTTACCAATTCCAAATGTCAATTAAATGCAAATATTTTTTAATTAATTCTAATTCGCATGTCTTTAAACTCCGATTCATTCAAATTTCAGCAAAAATAAATCCATTTGAATTTTAAATCATTTTTTTTTTGTTCATATGGTGAACATAAGCAATGTACAATTTTTTGGCTATAGCATTTTTAAGTCATTCATTCACTCACTCGCCTTCAGTTCATTCAACTTTTTCATATATTTTTTTTTTCGGTTTTACGAAATGCAATAGCATAGTATTTACAATTTTGGAAATGTTTCTTTGTTTGCTGATCGAAACATCTACAAATTCATTCGACACATATATGTATATGGAATAGACTTGAAGAAATGCGTAATGCTTTGTCAACATAAGAGGTCTAATATTTATGCATTTTTTTTTTAATATTATTCGGGTGCCAACGTGACAAATACCAGCATAAAATTTGTTCATATCTAAAGAATTTCAGTTCTTATTTTTTTGATTTTAATCGAATTAATAAAATAGTTTTTTTTTGGCTTTTTTGAGCATCCGCTTTCGATGCAATTGACAAATCACAAATTGGTTTTACGTCTACTGAATATATGTAGTAAATACAAGCAAATATTTGTTGATTGATAACATGAAAAGCAGCTTTGGGGGTCGTTCACTTATTACGTAATTTGATGTACATTAAGGGCACATCCCACGGCGAATT
The DNA here is from genome assembly GCF_022539635.2 of Chironomus tepperi. NCBI lineage: Eukaryota > Metazoa > Arthropoda > Insecta > Diptera > Chironomidae > Chironomus > Chironomus tepperi. The sequence continues at coordinate 4,173,716 of NW_027226486.1, read as the reverse complement.
TGTAAGTTGGAGTGGCTCACAGCCTCCCTTTGTCAACTACTGGCAAGTAATGTCGTCAAAGGATTGGTTTGGACTGGACCACACTATAAATTGGATGCATTTACTTAAAGACGCATAGCCTTAAAGATGCATGGACTTAAAGACGCATGGATTGAAAGACGCACGGACTAAAAGACGCATTGACTTAAAGACGCATGGACTTAAAGAAGCATAGACTTAAAGAAGCATGGACTTAAAGACGCATGAACTTAAAGAAGCATGGACTTGAAGACGCATAGACTTAAAGACGCATGGACTTAAAGACGCATGGACTTGGGGAAGCATGGACTTAGAGTCGCATAGGCTTAAAAACGCATGTACTTAAGGATGCATGGACTTAAAGACGCATGGACTTGGAGAAGCATGGACTTATAGACGCATAGCCTTAAAGACGCATGGATTTAGAGATGCATAGACTTAAAGACTGAGACACACACTGGTCTTAAAGACGCATAGATTTAAATACAATCACGTTACGTAATAACCGAACGACCCCTTGTGGCTTCAAGAAGAAAAAATATTTCTTCTAATCTTTCAGTTCTTTTTTTTGAAATTTTTTATATTTTTTTCTAGTATTCGTCAACGATAAGAATTTGTGCATTTTGGTGTCATTCTCATATTCCAAACTGAACTTTATGTTTTTTTTTTTGTTTTTGTGTATTTGTTCCTACTCGAATTACTTGTTTTTTTGCGAATATCTCTATCTTTGCAGCCGCCAAATTTTTGTATTTACACATATGCCTGTATGTTTCATTTTGGTGCTTTGGCAAACAGCTTATCAGTTTTGGTGATTTATCTCTGGAACTGAGTCATGTGACAAGGCTGTAAAAAATTGAAATGAAAAATTCCAATCACTATTTTCAGATCATTGGAAATAAGTTTTAAGCACTTTATTGGAGTGCATGTCTGGAGTTTGTAGGCAGTTTGTCTGTGAATATGGGTTGTCTTACTGTTATATCCGGATAGACTACGACGTGAAAATTGTCAAAAATAAGGGCCAAGGCCGACTCGATTGTGAACTGAGTCAGGATTTCATCAAATTTGCAATGTGGCAAGAACACGATTTTCGGTATCGATTTTCATCAAATCTAGTCTGGAGACAGAGACACGAATGCCTGGTGCCTGATTTTCTCCCATTTCTACTTCGTATGCTTTCCAGCTAAGCTCCAGAGAACTATTGGAACAAGACACTATTGTAAATGTTATTGGATACTTGAAAACGGTAGCCAGCAATAGCAAAGCTTTTGGTCATCTAAAACTTGAAGCCTTGAATCACAATTGATGAATACGACCAGCGAAGTTAGTAGGATCCTTTAAAATTTTCACAGACTACAATTTGTGATTGCAATCCTCAAATTGACATAATTATGACTAAGCGTGTAATTAAACCAATCATAGTACTGCATTAATCGACTAGTTATTATTAATCATAACTAAAATACTCAAATTTCCTATGAATTTGAACTGTCAGACAAGATAATAAGTCTATCATATTTGCAAAGATACTGAGAAATAAACAGCCTGACTCACCATAATCACAAACTGAATCATAATTAAATTTTGCACATTCCAGGGTTTTCAGCAGAAAACAAGTACTATGTAATATATATACATAGATCATTTAAGTTTTGTTCTAAACTTTGCTTTGATTATGCTTGATCTAAGTGAATTTTGAAGTAGAGTGGAATCTGTGTTATGTAGCTATTAATAGGCGCACATGTCAGTATCACAGCAAAGTCGTTTGTGGCCAAGTTGTCAAGCAACAGGTCAGAAAACTGTAAACCTCTCTTTTGTGAGGAAGTGGGTTCGATTCCAATCAGAAGCTTGTTATCCACCATGGCTTAAGTAGGCGAGTAAGCCAGCACGACAGTAAATTCCTTTGTGGTTGAGTTTTCAGGCAACAGATCAGACATCTGTAAACATGTCTGTATTGAGGATGTGGGTTCGATTCCCATCAGAATCCTGACATCCACCATCATGATGCTGTTAAGTCAATTTCGCATCTTTTCGTCAATAAGGCGACGTACACGTGGCAACCGAACTCGCTGTATTTTTCGGGTTCTACTTATCAGAATCAGAACAAAATCCGCATTCTAAAAGACCTCATTTTACAAAAAACAACATCTACGACTATAACATTCCTGATAATCTCTCTCGAATCATAAATTTATCATGAAGCATGTAAAGCTTGATAAAGAGCAACTTTTAGGCCAAAAGGTACTAATGTTATCAAGACAAACCAAAAAAAAAAAAATGTGCTTCAATGACTTATAGAATGTGAAAAACAAAGTAGTTATTGCCTGGCTGCCTCATTTCTCAAAAAAAGAATTGAGTCACAATCATAATTGAACCGTATTAAGTAAATAAGTAAATGAAATTGTCAAAGACTTTGGCTTGTCAATTTTTCAGTCATACGCACAACAGTTTCAGGTGTCTTTATGAATATGAAAAGTGATGTGCGTGTATTGTGCAAGGAGGAGTTAGATTTAATCGAACAAGAGAAAATTTTTGCCTCATTATTTATTAATTTCGAGAACATACAAAAAAAAAATCGAATTTTTTTTTTGGACAGTCGACGATTGGCACGATAAAATGCAATAGACGTATGAATACTAAAATTTTTATCAATTTTTTCGTTTTGTTTTGTCCATTTTTTTGTCATAGAAATAACCAAAATTTATCTACAAATTGGTCGTGGGGGGAAGTTCGATGGGTGATCAATTTAGCTACAAAATAACAAATTTTTGTGGACCGGGAGATAATGTGGGTTATAGCGTTGAGGCATGGAATTATAATTTTGCTTCCATTAAATGGTCACTAATGGCTTTTGACCATTTTTCACCGTTCATGATTAGTCATTGATGTTAAATTGATGGCTTTATTTTGAATTTTATGTTGTTTTCTTGGACTTATCAGTGGGACATTATGGATTGGCAATTTTTGAATTCATGTCTGATTCTTTCCTAGAAATCATTCTGCTTACTTACTTTACTGCCAGAATGGATCAATTGTGACTCATTGGATCCTTTATTTGTGTTTAGAGCTGGCTTCATTGTTAGCTACTCCTTGCCAATTACTGATACCAAGCGCATTGCCATCTCTATCGACAGCATCTTTCCATGAAGATTAAGATGTAGAAATGATCAAAAATCCGAACCTAGGCAGACTTGACTCTAGGTTGAGGTTTGGAGTTTGACCTGTTGCCAGAATCACGATGGCCTGGAATATAATTTTTTGTCATTTTTCGCATTATGTCTTCCGGACTAAGATTCTTGATGAGTAATGTAAGTTAACGACCTCTTTATTATTGTTCTTACTCTTGGTATTCTACATAGGAATCGAACCTACATCTTGTCAATATAGAACATTGAATATTGTCAACCATTCAACCACCAAATCGTCTAAATACGCCATATCTTTGCATTGGCATATTCACGTACATATGGCTCAGCTTAATATATATCAGTTCTCCTCAAACCATGTTCCATAACACACCATATGTCACCAAAATCTTCAGGCATGTCGCAAAATATATGGCAACATTGACTACATGTCAAATTTACACAAAACATGTGGTCTACTATGTCTGTTTGAGTTTCCAAGTAAAGCCAAATCCGCATCTAAAGTGAAGATCTATCCACTGTCTAGAAACCTTAAGATCAAATTAAGGTTTAATTTGACATTTTATCCAGCACTTAAAAAACAACCCAGATAGCTTAGTGGTAAGAGCATTCGACTGGAACTCGTGAGTCGTGAGTTCGATTCCCAATCGCAACAAGTTGTTAGGAAATTGACAGTTTTGATATACAGTCAAGACTTAGATTATTCAGTACCAGCATTGAGTTTCAAACTCAATATGAATGTCGCGCAATGTTATAGATCCAATTTCCACCTCTAAACGATAATTGCAAAGTCTAAAATCGTCTCTATAACAAATCCACCAACAATTAAAGCAAACATAAGGGTGGATGGACTGTAAAACGCGCATTTCTAAAAAGAAGCATGAAGGAGAAGAAAAAATGAAATTCGACATAAAATATTAATGAAGGACATACATGGACACATGTCAAAAATGGTCAAAAATATAAAAGTTTTGCTATTTCGTGTTTATCAAGCAATTGTGGACTCGATGCATGAATTATTTATTTTCCCTAATTTTAACCAAAAAAACGCACAAGCCAAGCAAAATGGAAGTAAATTTATATTTAATGTAAAATTTTCTTTCCTCTTCGTTTGTATTTGTGCATGTTTTGTGGCTGTTTCTGTGACTCAATTACGCGCGTCGTTCCTCGCATAGCGAAAATAAAGAGCAAAGCAAAATTTGGCAAAAAACAAAACTGACCTGCCGCAAATTTCATTGCTGATTCTTGTATCTACATGCTTTTTGAATGTATAAAGTCACGCTTCCAGTCGCTCACACATTGCCATAATAATTGCACAAATCAACGACTGGAAGAGCACGAAAAGAAGGAACAAGAAGAAGAAATCTTTTTCAGCGAATTAAAATTCATCGTGTTGGTAAATTCGCGAGATCGCGATGGACGAAAGACACATCCATTGGCTGAAATCGTTGAGTCTTCTTATTCTAATGCTGCATGTCATTTTCTTCATTCTAAATCTTCAATTTTCAAACATAAAAATAACGCGTTCTTTACCTATACCAACAAAGTACATCTTAGATGCATCTCGTCAAAAGTCATTTTCGTTCCTGAATGGCTTCTAATTCTTATTTCATTAAATAACAAATTAAATCTCATTCTATATCCAATTTATAATTTTTTTTGTTAGTCGACAAGTGTATTTCCAATCAGATTTGGCTCTTTTTTGTTGTCTATTTTACAATTTATGGCACAAAGAAGAACGACGAAAAAAAGTAAATAAAAAAAAAATTAATCCACAAAAAATCTGTAGAGGAATCCAAAAAGTAAGCATCATGAAAATGTTATGCTGTACATAAACAAAAGAGGCTTTAAAAAAAGTTGCACGGAGGAAGCATAAAATATCTAATATATGTCTACGCATCTCTGTGGATGTATATTTCTTTAAGAACCTTCAAAATCAAAAAGGCAACTGTGATTAATAATAAGAATAAGACAAAAATTCATGAAAGAAAACATAGAGAATAAGATAGACGTGTCGGGCACTACTGCGAGGTTTAAAAAAAAAAACATTTAAAATGTGGGTCGTTACCCTTCGTGAATTCACGGTCATTTCAAAGTCACAGACACAAATATTAAGAAGGAGAAAAAAAACGCACAAAAAAAAAAGTTCTTGATGAATATTTTTAGTTCTGCGCGATCTATGCAAGCTGTGTTGCCTGTGTAGCATGAACAACATATAAATATAGTCGATGGATGTGGCAACACAACACTGCATATACGCACCCACACATGCATTTGATGATATTTTAGATTCTTACACATTCAGGATGTTCAGACTGTCGATGTTCTTGTTGTTGTTGATATTTCAGTATGCTCAACATAAATATTGTATTTATATTAAGTTTTTATGCGTTTGCAGTTGCATCTCCAAACGTGCACATACATTCTATGTTATGTTCTCCCCGAGAACGCGTTCATTTGTATTGGATATGTGCGTTGCGTAATTTATGTCATTGTATTGGTGAATAATAGCTGAACATGCGAGAAATTCACAAAAGCAACAACTTCTTTCTTTCTTTATTCATGTGGGTGAGCGTTCTATGATAATTTTGATGATGAAGCTTCTTTGTCTCAGTCATTAAATGCCATTTTCTAATTCCAAAGGTTACTTTATCATGCAAAATAGTTTAAATCCCATGCAAAATATGCAAATTTCATTAAAAAATTCGTTAGATATTTAATTAGAGCTGAACTTTTTAATTTTTAAATCGACAACAGACACAATTGCACAATTGCAGATCCAAATCACGAATCATGCAAATAATATTCAGCACTAAGAATGGAATTTAACAGTTTTTATGCAAAACATGCAGCATAAATTATGTTAAGACTGTTACATAATTCTTAATCAGATGGTTCTTAATGCAAAGACCCAGCTGCTTCCAAAAAGGAAAGTTTAAGGAAGGGACAAGACACATTATTTTACATGCCAAGATTCCTGTTGCTGGCAAAAAACATTTGCATATCAATTTTACTGTTGCTGCATTTTCAACCCATCCGAAAAGTATTTTGTCATCAACAGAGTGACTGAGACTGTTCCTTTAAATATCTTGCAATTATTATTATTTTTAAGGTATTGTCAGTAATGAGATTCATAGGAAGAATCGTTTCGATTCCCTCTTGCATGCCAAATGCCTCACACATACATACATGTATGGATATCCTTAAGTAATATTTAACGATAGTTCCTCATTTGCATATTCAAATCACATTCATTTGCATTCTCAAGACTGCTGATGCAAAATCAAAATTTAATAAAAAGGAAAGGAATCGAGAGAAATTTTCTCACGCAAAAACCCTTTTTTGTGCATAAAAATATTCATGCTTGATCCCTTTTCGATCACCTTTATTGTCAATTTAGATACAGGAAATTATTGGTGCTGCATCTGATTATGTAAATTTTTCACAAACAATTGCAAGACATAAAAGGATGAAAAGTTGCACTGATTCAGCTCCAGCATCAATAATCATCATTACAGTCATTCATAGACATAGTCATTAAATGAAAAGGAAAGGAAAAGACAGTCAGGCTATGAGTTATGTAAATATATGTAAGGATTCACTCGGTAATGACAAAACAGATGTGTTGAACTTGATTTTCCTTTTCATTTGGGATTTTTGATTAAAATACACGATTTTTTACAGCCAGACAAACACATTGAGAGACATGGCATGGATGTTAGATGCGTGGGAACATAAATAATCATAAAAAAGGAAAGGAATGGAATGAAATAACTTTTTGATTCGCGACATTAAGAACGAAATCGTCTTATGAGATATAAAGGAACAGAAAATAATGAAAAGGATTCGTGAGAAAAAGTATAAAGTCATTCTGCAGATGATGATGATGCACATGTTGCATTTTATATATTATTATGTTATTATTGCTATTGTTATTACATATATGAAGGATATAACAATGTAAAAAGGATTCAGACGAGATGAACCAATCGAAATTTGTTGCAGCATAAAGTATGAAAATTTGCTGAGGGGTTGAAATTGATTGAGCATCGATAGGGGATGATTACTAACCAATTGCATCGATTTCTTGTCATTTCCTTGACTTTTAATGAGGAACTTAATTTAATTAAATATTTTTAATCCACGACTATCGCTTATGTGACATCAATTTTAATGTGTTCAGGTTGCACAAGAAGAATAACAAAGTTAAAATAATGAAGAACAAGAAGAAGAAGAAGAGGGAAAAGGAATCAGACAGTACAGCATAAATGATGAAGAAGAAGAAGCAGTAAAGTGAAAAAATCTACCTGTTTCAATTTTATTCATCTCCAGTCTCACTTTTGATATCAAAAAGTCCTTTTTTTTCTCCCCTTCAGCATTCCTTCGCATGCATTTATCTCGTCTGTATTGTTCATGAGATGGATTTATGTTTATTACAATCGAACAAGTCAAACGAGTTAGGTCTCCGCTGACTTGACCGCCATTCATGTACATTTTAACCTTCATTTCACTTTGTTGGATGTCTTAGATTGCTTTTGTTGATGAAAAGGATGAAAAGATGCACCAGCATAGATTGTTTATCTTGTTATTGCATGAATGCATTAACCCTTTCTCTTTTTATTCCTCATTTCTTGCCTTTTTTCTATTTAAATTTTTCATCTTTCCACTTCAATTCCTCGATTCCTCGACTATGCTTAATTCCATTCGCAGACAGGCTGATGTAACAAAGGAATCAAAATTTCTTCCCACACATGCAATGAATAGTGTAAAAAATTTATTTATTTAATCGTATAAGCAGCACATTCAGCCTCAATTCAGTCAATAGAATTGAAAAAAAAGGATCCTTTTTGATATCAATTTTATTCGCGATCACTTTGTATTAGTAAGGAACATTTTTCTCTTCATTGTCAGCACTAAAATAACAATAATAAGAGCATTGAGAAATGGATATAAAAAAAGCAGGTAGAATGCGAGGGAATAGCACAAAAACATCCTCAAGCATGTCTGCAATATGCGAGCAAGTCCTTTTTACTATTCTCATGTTGTTATTTCGTAAATTTATACGAAAAGTCACAGAATCAACGTTAGGTCATGGACTATGATCATCATGAATTTGAAAAGGAATTGAATTGAATTTATGGCTTCCCTCTTTTGTTAACTTAAATTTTTATGTTTGATATCAAAAAGGAATCAAAAATTTTTTTTTGCCTTTTTCTGTATCCATTCTTTGATTCAGGTGTATGCATAGCAAAAAAAGGACTGTCTCAAATTCGACTACAACAGAAAAAAAAAATCACAAAATTAATTTCGGACTTTACCTTTTTATCAAAATTTTGGGATCATATTTATTCTCTTTTTATGTCTTGTATCATCCATTAAGGACTTGAAAATATATTTTTATTGTTGTTGTTGTGCAAGGAACACAAAAAAGGGACCAAAAAAAGAATGGATACAAAAAAATTGCAAAATCTTTTTTTGTTCAAAAGTAGAAATCTAAAATTTCACACGATATCAAAAAAAAAAGCATCCATGCTGACATTTATAGCACAGTTAAGGGACGATTTAGATATTCTTTTAGATAGCGAATACAGAATTATACAGGATGTAAGGCTATATTTCTTATTTTTTTTGCAGTTTCAATTAATTCTTGTTCGAATCGACATAAATTCTTGTTGTAGATAGATATGGAGGATCAATATGAAGCTTGTTAATGACGAGCAATTATAGCGTCGAATTTCAAGTTTTGATTGGTATGAGTGGAATGGATGGTGGTGCATTTAGAGGGATTATTTGCTAAATATTTCCTAATTTACTAAATTACTTACTGTAATCATGTTCATATGTGAAGCTTAAGCTTCAACAAAACTGTGTCCACCTGACAACGTTACTGGCTTGATCACCTAGTTTGTACAAATGACTAGTCATAATATTGATGTTCGCAGAATTGAACGAATTTTGAAATTTTATGATGGAATCTATAAGATTGACCACGTGGAAATTGTCCGAATACTGAAACAGACTTTAAGCATTTGAAAGGACTCCTTTAACTTTCTAATTTAGTATTGAAAAGTAATTTTTATCTTTTGCTTTTAGATTTAATCTTTCAACCATTCCTGTGATATTTTCCTTTAGATTTGGCCTTTATTTTTTCCTTTAGATGTTTCCTCTTTGAGAGTTCAAAAAAGAATGAATATTTCTCCCTAAAACTCCACGTTTTTTACTTAAACTTCGCGCCAAAACTTACGTAGTTCAAACTTTGAACTTTGGTTTGATCTTCAATTTAAATTTTGAATTTCCGTTATTTTTTGAATTCGTTATTTCCGTTAATTTTCTTTATGCTAAATTTCAATTCTTAACATGTTTGATTGGATAACATCAACTGTACATTAGCTTGTCATCAATTAGATATAATGTATTATTGTCTCCTCGGGATGATAGCTTAGTGATTAGATTAATACATCAAACTGAATTTGAATTCTTGGACTTATATCACTAGACATTAATAGCTATAAATTTGACATGATTACGAATTTTACTATAATACTAATTGTGAATAAAACTCAAAAAGAATGCAGGAAATACTCTAAAAAACTAGGGCTGATTCAGCATATAAAATCATTAAATTACATCCAAATATATAAAATGATTCCTCGTGTTAATCAAACTAACTAAAATTGCTTATCACGCGGGTATTTAAAGTTGATTTACACAATAAATTAATATCATTTATATTTAGTGCAATTTATTAAATTGGAGAAATTTACTTTCTTCAAGTCTTTTGGATGTTGAATGCATGCAATGTTCAATTAATTATGATGGTCATGAATGCATCATGCTGTAATTATGCTGGTTGTCAAACTGATATCATAAAAATTACGATTATTAAAAGATATTGCATAGACTGACTCACACTTCTAGTGTTGAGAAATTGTAATTTGACTGTAAAAATTTAGTGCGGGAAAAGCAATTAAATTTCTGTGTGTGAGGCTGATGAACGAAGCATTTGATTGTTTAATTAATAATTATGAAAAACGTACAAACATCATTTATATGGATACAAATAAAGTACTTTTAATACTTACTTCGTCTTAGCGACATAACACAGCATTTGATCAAATAAAGTCAGTCGAAATAAAAAAAAATGGCGCAAAATGAGCTTGCCTGTGTGTTAATTTCGTGTGTAAATTTAAGAAGCAATAAAAATATGGCAAAGGCATTTCATTTCATTTTTTGGGTGCCCTTTAAGTTTCTCTTTTTATTTCTCTTTCGCTGTCTATCTTGCCTAAACTAAATTTATTTATTTTTAAGTTTCTCATGTGCCGAATATCAAGTTGACATAAAAAACTTTTCATTTTTGTTTTTTTTTTTTACGTATGCGACCTACTTTTCTTGCACATTTTATCTCTATCTCTCATGCGAAGGCCCTTCGCTTGCAACGGTTTATTCCATTCCATTTTTTTTCTTTCTTTCTATTCGTTTTTTTCATCACATCACATCACTCTGTTTGCTTATTAGCAGTACTTGATCTCACACAGATTTGCTTGCCTATGTCTTTTCATTTGTGAAATTTTTCCTCATCAATTTATCAACATGAGCATGTATAAATGGGTGAAGGTATTAGGGATCATTGACTTATGATGTCTAATTTATTTGATGGATATAGATCTGGAGGCTGTTTCTTACACTGCTTGGGTTAACTTATTCTATCATAACCGGGATAGTCTACCCTACCATACCTGGAGTACTCTCCTCTACTCTGGAAATCCTTGAACTCTTTCACTACCTATCCTCCCTTTACCCCAGTCCTAATTAACTTAGATAGCGAGGATAGAGTGGGATAGTGTAGCGTAGGATTCAGGCTAGTCTAGGTGGCGTATACTTGGATTGTCCTACCTACCCAGACAGGAAAAAATGAGGGTTTAGATACCAACCCCTGTAGCTTTCGACTCCTCGAAGTCGACTCGGATAATTGATATTGTATGAAAGACTCTGACTCGACTCCATGTAGAATTCGAGACTATTCCAAATCTAGTTTCCAGTTACTCAGTTGTATATTAGTCTAGTGCAGTTAAGAGCGTCAATACATTACCATCGCAACATCAACTCAATAATTTTGGGTTCGAAACTCATCAAAATTACACAGATTCTGCGATCCCGGGTTCGAAACTCATTAAAGGCATTACTTACTTACTTCGCTGGCCGTACAGATCAACTGTGATCCATGGCCTCCCTCAGATGTCGCCTATAACTGGTTCTATCGCCGGCTTCCGCCTGCCAATTGCCAATACCAAATGCAATGCTGTCTCTATCGACATTAAAGGCATTATCCATTCTAAAATCAAAGGAACTAGAATTTAAGTTAAGCTTAATGCATCGCATTCCATCCTAGAGACAGCAATATCATCAATAAAGTGATCTAGATCACTTCAGCAAGCGGCAAATCATAAATTATCAAAATATCAAATTCTGGTTCACATCATTTGTGCATTCATCCCACTCAGATTGCTAGTTAGTAGCGTCAGCAAGCCGCAACAACAGCGAAAAAAAAAACTGATTGTAAAGGGAAAGAAGAAAGATATGTTTTTGTGCATATTGCGTGTGTTCATTTCTTGATGGACCTACATTCTTCTCGCATTATAAATGACGTTTATAGACTTTGCTGTTGTGGCACTTACTTACTATATTTTATGCTTTTTTTTTGGACTGACTGAATGAATAGAATGAGAAATGGAGAAAGACGAAGATATGAAAATATTAAATTGATTGCCTTTCACTATGCATGCGCATTTTTTAAGAGCAGCCAAAATAAGTTCAGAGTGTAATTTACCAAAAAACTTTCTTTAGAAGCTCCATAAAAAATCATTATTGACCGTATCTATCAATTCATTTTGATTTTAATGTGCTGTAGACAGAAAAGAAATGGATTTTTATTTTTTCATATGCTGGCTTGCAAGCTTAATGCAAATATGAATGGGAAACATACAGTTTTGGATAGGAAATGAATTTTTTTTTTGCTTTCACAATCAAGCTTCTCATATTGAGGTTTTGTAAGTAATCAATATGCCTTGAACGAAATACAAGTAGTACTGCTTATAATTTAAACAATATGTTGTAGGCAAAACATTAAATTATGGTGAAAATTTTTCTGAATATTCGTGTACGGAATCTACTTATAAAATTTTTACAAAATTGTGTATTCAACTGTTACGCTGTGTAAATTTTAATCAATTCTGTTTTTCTATTTTTCTGGAAGGTTTTTCTTCATTAATATTTTGATGACGTTTATGCTTCTATAAAAGTTTTTTAATCCTCCTAATCATAATGGGAAAGACTATGTTAATAAAAATACGAATTTTAGTATAACTGTAAAGTTCTTAAGTCGATGGACAGCGTTGCAATGCGTTGGTTGGATGTTATGCATGCTGAATTATGATTTTTTTGAACAAAACTTGATAGTTTTTGGGAAATTTTAATGCAAATGACTTGAAAATTGAATATTGATGTTTATGTTTGTGTCTATGAACTGTTGGATTTGAAGCTTGGTCATTTACAACAATTAAAGCTATACAATTAGCACTTTATGGAAAAATAGGCTTATATTTGCAATTTGTCACGATCCTAAATAGTCCTTGGTAGCTCAGTAGGTAAGAGTACTTGATATGCAAGTCTAAAGGACGTGGTTCGAATCTCACTCGGCTCAAGTTGTGAAAATGTGCATTTTTCTCTAGAACCTTAGTAATACAGAGGTAAGACAGAGAAATTGTACAAATTAGGTAACAGAGTCAGATGGAAAGCAGCAATCTGTTGTAACCTAAGCTCCACAAAAGAGCATAGTTACAGCAAGCAAGTAAATAAAGTAATCTACTCAATTCGCAAAATTGCACAATCTACTGAATAAAAAGCATCAATCACGATTAAAATTCATTAATTCTATAGCAAGCGGGACTATAGTCACATGACTCAATTGTCGATCAGCCTGCAATTTTGCAGAATATCAGCAATTCCAACTCCCAAATATTGCAGTTAAACCACTTAACATTATTCATCTTCAATTGAATTTTATGGTCCAGAAACTGCATGACGTGAGAATTTCTCTCATTGCACTCTCAGAATCAATACATTGACTATTGAAAATTGGATTCTGATTACCAGCATTCTAACTGCAGAACTGCATGCGTCCCATATCATAATTAATCTGTCACCAGCATCCGAATTGCAATTTCCTTGCGAAAAAAAAAACTTATAATTGGTGAACAATACAGCACAACATAGAGAGCATGCATGTTTACTGTCCTATTCATAAAGAAAACCCAAAATTGCACATTAGTTCTCTATTTTACTATTTTTAAAGGAAAGAAGAATCAAAGATCTCATGAAGCAAACAAAGGGGGATCAATAACAAAAGAAATAATAATCCTTGTCTGACAGGCAACAGGTACACTTTTGTGTACTATACACATTTTGTCACTTTAGGTTTTAAATGATTTTTCATTGTTCCTTTTTATTGTTTACTGCTTCCCTTTATTCAGCAAATCTGCATTAAAATTATACAGCATTATGTTTATTGTGATTTTTTTTTTTTGCAAAGTGCAAGGTGAGATCTCTTTATTTACGTATACAGAGGGGTGCATGCATAGTTGCAAAAAAGAAGAGGGTAATGCAAAAATATTTCTATTGAATGCAGTTGTTGACAAAGAGATTTTTAAGTTGATTGTGATTAAGGCTTGTATTTATGGTAATTTATATTTTATTCAAGAGTTAATTGTGTGGTGAAGTCTGTAATTTCGTGGTCTTTTGAGTTGTACAATGCTGTATTTACTGGTAGATCTTAAAGGAAACTTTTGGGTGATCAGATCAACTCATTGAGATTCAGAGCTGCAATTAGAGAGATTCACGACTAATAATTGTTTAACGAATCAGGGTGAAGTCAGACCTTTGCACTCAATAGACCCTTCAGTTAAGAGTGAGTTCCTGACCTCTATTTTGATGACATTACTGCCTGAAGCCTACATAGAAGGATATGAGCCGTATTAACACTACAAACTTGCTAACTTAGTTTGCTGGCCTTACAGATAAATTGTCATCGATGGCTCCATTCAGATGCTGCGCCTGAAACTGGCCTTATTGGTGGCTTCACCTTGCAAATTTCCAATTCCAAATACAATACTGTCTTTCTGTCGACATTACATATAATTCGAAAAAGTACAAGAAAATATTGCTCCTACCCAGTCTCGAACCCATGACCTCAGGATCGGTATTGCAATAATTTAGTTACCAGAGTACTAAACCATTTCGCCACCGAGCCACTTCGTCTCACAATTGCCCATTTGCTAATTGAAGTTCTTAAACCTTAGCATATGTATCATCTCCATGTGCTTATTAGACCTCTGTCACTAATGAATTTCCGTGAGAAAGTTACACAATATCAATAAAATTCAAATATTTAAAATACGTTATTGTAATATTCTTAACTCCGTTATAAGCTTAAAGAATAGAAAGCAGCTATTCCTCTCATTAGCACCTTAAAAGTTATGTTAATTGAAAAAACAGTAGCAGCATAAACAGTTCAGGTAGAAAAAAAATATCGACAAAGAATCGATTCAAGATTACGGTCAGTCTCACATTAAATCATTCAAGCCAATATTTATAAATGGAATTAGAAGCATTAACATCAGCTTTTGACGGTCTCAAAATGCAATTAGCCAAAAAAAATTCTCAAATGTCCAGCTAGTCATGCTAGTCATGAAAAATGTGCACCTTTTAATGAAATTATAGCACAAAAAATGCTTTCTGCATGATATCCGGTTTCCCTCAACAAATACATACGCAACCACACATTTTATTGCAAAGTCAATCCAATGACGCTGTTCGTTTCCATTTTCATTTTTTTTTCAACAAAAAACGGTGATGCTTATCTACACAACACCCAAAAAATAGACCTAACAGAATTTTTTGTAGTTTTTTTTTGCTCACATATTTGATATAAAAATAAACAACTGAGGGATGCATCATTAAAAAAAAAGAAGGGAAATGTACACTTTTTGCCTTTTTCAGTCTAGCGTATAATTTTGTGACTTTTCGTATAAATTTACGAAATAACAACATGAGAATAGTAAAAAGGACTTGCTCGCATATTGCAGACATGCTTGAGGATGTTTTTGTGCTATTCCCTCGCATTCTACCTGCTTTTTTTATATCCATTCCTCAATGCTCTTATTATTGTTATTTTTATGCTGACAATGAAGAGAAAAATGTTCCTTACTAATACAAAGTGATCGCGAATAAAATTGATATCAAAAAGGATCCTTTTTATTCAATTCTATTGACTGAATTGAGGCTGAATATGCTGCTTATACGATTAAATAAATAAATTTTTTACACTATTCATTGCATGTGTGGGAAGAAATTTTGATTCCTTTGTTACATCAGCCTGTCTGCGAATGGCATTAAGCATAGTCGAGGAATCGAGGAATTGAAGTGGAAAGATGAAAAATTTAAATAGAAAAAGGCAAGAAATGAGGAATAAAAGAGAAAGGGTTAATGCATTCATGCAATAACAAGATAAACAATCTATGCTGGTGCATCTTTTCATCCTTTTCATCAACAAAAGCAATCTAAGACATCCAACAAAGTGAAATGAAGGTTAAAATGTACATGAATGGCGGTCAAGTCAGCGGAGACCTAACTCGTTTGACTTGTTCGATTGTAATAAACATAAATCCATCTCATGAACAATACAGACGAGATAAATGCATGCGAAGGAATGCTGAAGGGGAGAAAAAAAAGGACTTTTTGATATCAAAAGTGAGACTGGAGATGAATAAAATTGAAACAGGTAGATTTTTTCACTTTACTGCTTCTTCTTCTTCATCATTTATGCTGTACTGTCTGATTCCTTTTCCTCTTCTTCTTCTTCTTCTACATTATTTTAACTTTGTTATTCTTCTTGTGCAACCTGAACACATTAAAATTGATGTCACATAAGCGATAGTCGTGGATTAAAAATGTTTAATTAAATTAAGTTCCTCATTAAAAGTCAAGGAAATGACAAGAAATCGATGCAATTGGTTAGTAATCATCCCCTATCGAGTCTCAATCATCTTCAACCCCTCAGCAAATTTTCATACTTTATGCTGCAACAAATTTCGATTGGTTCATCTCGTCTGAATCCTTTTTACATTGTTATATCCTTCATATATGTAATAACAATAGCAATAATAACATAATAATATATAAAATGCAACATGTGCATCATCATCATCTGCAGAATGACTTTATACTTTTTCTCACGAATCCTTTCCATTATTTTCTGTTCCTTTATATCTCATAAGACGATTTCGTTCTTAATGTCGCGAATCAAAAAGTTATTTCATTCCATTCCTTTCCTTTTTCATGATTATTTATGTTCCCACGCATCTAACATCCATGCCATGCCTCTCAATGTGTTTGTCTGGCTGTAAAAAATCGTGTATTTTAATCAAAAATCCCAAATGAAAAGGAAAATCAAGTTCAACACATCTGTTTTGTCATTACGGAGTGAATCCTTACATATATTTACATAACTCATAGCCTGACTGTCTTTTCCTTTCCTTTTCATTTAATGACTATGTCTATGAATGACTGTAATGATGATCATTGATGCTGGAGCTGAATTAGTGCAACTTTTCATCCTTTTATGTCTTGCAATTGTTTGTGAAAAATTTACATAATCAGATGCAGCACCAATAATTTCCTGTATCTAAATTGACAATAAAGGTGATCGAAAAGGGATCAAGCATGAATATTTTTATGCACAAAAAAAGGGTTTTTGCGTGAGAAAATTTCTCTCGATTCCTTTCCTTTTTATTAAATTTTGATTTTGCATCAGCAGTCTTGAGAATGCAAATGAATGTGATTTGAATATGCAAATGAGGAACTATCGTTAAATATTACTTAAGGATATCCATACATGTATGTATGTGTGAGGCATTTGGCATGCAAGAGGGAATCGAAACGATTCTTCCTATGAATCTCATTACTGACAATACCTTAAAAATAATAATAATTGCAAGATATTTAAAGGAACAGTCTCAGTCACTCTGTTGATGACAAAATACTTTTCGGATGGGTTGAAAATGCAGCAACAGTAAAATTGATATGCAAATGTTTTTTGCCAGCAACAGGAATCTTGGCATGTAAAATAATGTGTCTTGTCCCTTCCTTAAACTTTCCTTTTTGGAAGCAGCTGGGTCTTTGCATTAAGAACCATCTGATTAAGAATTATGTAACAGTCTTAACATAATTTATGCTGCATGTTTTGCATAAAAACTGTTAAATTCCATTCTTAGTGCTGAATATTATTTGCATGATTCGTGATTTGGATCTGCAATTGTGCAATTGTGACTGTTGTCGATTTAAAAATTAAAAAGTTCTGCTCTAATTAAATATGTAACGAATTTTTTAATGAAATTTGCATATTTTGCATGGGATTTAAACTTTTTTGCATAATAAAGTAACCTTTGGAATTAGAAAATGGCATTTAATGACTGAGACAAAGAAGCTTCATCATCAAAATTATCATAGAACGCTCACCCACATGAATAAAGAAAGAAAGAAGTTGTTGCTTTTGTGAATTTCTCGCATGTTCAGCTATTATTCACCAATACAATGACATAAATTACGCAACGCACATATCCAATACAAATGAACGCGTTCTCGGGGAGAACATAACATAGAATGTATGTGCACGTTTGGAGATGCAACTGCAAACGCATAAAAACTTAATATAAATACAATATTTATGTTGAGCATACTGAAATATCAACAACAACAAGAACATCGACAGTCTGAACATCCTGAATGTGTAAGAATCTAAAATATCATCAAATGCATGTGTGGGTGCGTATATGCAGTGTTGTGTTGCCGCATTCATTGACTATATTTATATATTGTTCATGCTACACAGGCAACACAGCTTGCATAGATCGCGCAGAACTAAAAATATTCATCAAGAACTTTTTTTTTTGTGCGTTTTTTTCTCCTTCTTAATACTTGTGTCTGTGACTTTGAAATGACCGTGAATTCACGAAGGGTAACGACCCACATTTTGAATGTTTTTTTTTAAACCTCGCAGTAGTGCCCGACACGTCTATCTTATTCTCTATGTTTTCTTTCATGAATTTTGTCTTATTCTTATGAAACCAGAATTGAATGCACAAAAAAATAACATAAAAATAAAAATTTTAATGCTTCCTCGCTGTGACTAAAAAGACTCTTTTTTTTGTTTACGAAATCAGTTTAGATGTTTGTGTTATGTTGCCCTTTTTTCCATTCTATTCCTTGTGATTAATTTGACTTTTTAAGCGTTTTTTATTCATCAGATTTTTATTCTTTAACTGAGACGAATGAAAATGGTGTTTTTTTTTGGAGATAGATGCGTTATCACATGAAATTCGAGCTTCATATCACCAAGATTGTCTTATCAATTCTGTATTTAGAAATGTAGAAAAAAAAAAGATTAAAAGAAATGTTGAAAAAATTATCGCTTGAGAAATTCTTTATAAATGAATAGATTTCACACGTTTGTGAGCTAAAGGCATCAAGAATAATAAGAAGATGAGCCATGAGCACGATAAAAAATGTTGGTGTAGGCAAAGATTAAAAAGTTTTTTTAAGAATGATCTTCTTTTTTTTCGGCTGCAATGTATGTTTTTTATGATTTTATTTTGTTGCGTGTTCATTAAAGAAGTTTAAACTTTATTTTCGTCTTCCTGGTATTATGTTGCGAAATATTTATGGATCTGACTTACTTTTATGACTTACTTTTGAGAATTTATGTGTTAATTTGCTGAATTTTTCAATTTTTTTTACCAATTTTTACCTTTTTTGTTGATTTATTGTTTACGATCTAAGCAATCTTTGTCAATGATGAAATTCCATGAGAAAGTCACACAATCTCAATAAAATTCAAATATTTTAAAGCCGTTATTCTCTAATAAAACAATAATTTGCATCATTTTAATTCAATTCATACTCAAATTCCAACAGAATAAGAAGAAGCATCAACTCCAGCCAATAGATGTGTCTGAATGGTCTGCCGTCCATCGCGATCTCGCGAATTTACCAACACGATGAATTTTAATTCGCTGAACAAAGATTTCTTCTTCTTGTTCCTTCTTTTCGTGCTCTTCCAGTCGTTGATTTGTGCAATTTTTACGAAAATGTGTGAGCGACTGGAAGCGTGACTTCATACATACAAAATAGCATGTTGATACAAGAATCAGCAAAGAAATTTGCGGCAGGTCAGTTTTGTTTTTTGCCAAATTTTGCTTTGCTCTTTATTTTCGCTATGCGAGGAACGACGCGCGTAATTGAGTCACAGAAACAGCCACAAACATGCACAAATACAAATGTAGAGGAAAGAAAATTTTACATTAAATATAAATTTACTTCCATTTTGCTTAGCTTGTGCGTTTTTTTGGTTAAAATTAGGGAAAATAAATAATTCATGCATCGAGTCCACAATTGCTTGATAAACACGAAATAGCAAAACTTTTATTTTTTTGACCATTTTTGACATGTGTACATGTATGTCCTTCATTAATATTTTATGTCGAATTTCATTTTTTTTCTTCTCCTTCATGCTTCTTTTACTGCGCGTTTTACAGTCCATCCACCCTCACTTATATTCACTCCCTGTTTTTATGGTTTCCCTTTCTTTATTAGCAGGAAACTCTTCCTTCCTCTTAGCAAATATTTCATGACAAGTCTTTTATTTTTTGATAGTTTTTGTTGATTTAAGAGAAAGGAAATTTTGAGGATATAAATTAGTGAGAGACAATTTCCATTTTATTTGTACATTAGAGGAGATTGGAATTGATCATGTAATTATTGCTTTCTATTATTCTGTGTATTTAGTGACTGTATTGAAAGGCAATAATCGTTATTGAATATATTTGAATTTTGCTTCAATTTTTTCAAATATTTGTTTGTTTACTAACAATTTTGAATGTTTAATTTCAAAGATTTGCTGTTTTTAGATTAAATAAACTGATTTGAGCATGAATTTTAGTCAAAAAGTCTTTGCTCATGTCTATTAAGTAGTTTAAAACAATTTAGCATGCTAAAATCCATCAATTCAAGCTAAAATTTACAGTCAAAAACTCCAAGTAAGAATGTAAACAAAGAAATTTCAAATTGTGAATCAAATTCTGATGTTCAAATCAAATTTGAATGATTACTTATTGAATTTCGATCTATTTCTAAATTTAGCTCTAAATAAAAGCATAGATTTTGTAAATTAAGTCAATTTTCTTTGGAAATTGAGGTGTATTAATAGGCATCGTACTTATAATTAATAAATTAGATAGTTCGATAAAGAATTTTTGAGGGTAGAACTTTATAAATAGTCACTAACACAAAAATCTCAGCTGTGTAACGAAAAAAAGTGGCATTTCAGCAATTACACATCAAAATTTCATGCTATTAACCTCAATCAGCAATAAATTCAATTTTTATCAATTTCTACTCAGATATGAACAGCATATGACAGTTAAATGGACAAAATACAATAACGAAAGAAAAAAAATTGATAAAAATTAGTGTTTATATATCTATTGCATTTTATCGTGCCAATCATCAAAGCCCGTCCGAAAAAAAAAGTTCGATTTTGTACATTCTGTCTAAATTAATAAATAATGAGGCAAAATTTTCGATGTTCGTTTAAATCTAACTCCTCCTTGCACAATACACGCACATCACTTTTTGGTTATTTTATAAAGGCACCTGAAAATAAAAATTGATGATTGCGCGTATGGCCGAAAAAAATTTTTTGTATAGCGAATGTCCAAAAATAATGGAATAAAAGCAATTTATACAGGACATTTGTAGGATTCAATCAATTTGTTGTTCTATTTATGCTTCATATAATAAATAAGTAATTAATTCATTTTGTTTATTTTGCTATCAGACATCACGCACTGGTAATGTTTTTATTGAAAAGAACTTGTTTCTCAAGGATTTTATTGTGTCTTATTGGAAGTGAGATTTCCGATAAGGAGAAGAAAATTTTGTTGTGGGTTTTTTTGGAGTGTAGAATTATTGAATGATATCTAAATTATCGGGAATTTTGCTTTGAATTGTATTTTTTATTGGTAATTTGTCAGTTAAGCTATTGGGAATAGATGTGGATATAAGATATGTAAGTAGTTCCATATCTTCTTTGACGTCATAGAGAAAAAGATGGTTTAAGTAAGGGTTTAAGTGTGCATTTTGCCACACTTCCAAACAACCCCCCAGTAGCTCAATAGGTAACAGCCCTGGTAAGAGCATTAAACATGTAATCCGAAAGGACGTGGGTTCGAATCTTTCCTCGACTATTTGAGCTTCTCCTCCCCAAAAAGAAATTGCAATTAAAAATCGATATAATTTTGAATGTCTACGAGTGTGATTCAATGGCTTTGAGACCAAATTTTTCAATCACAGCGTGTGGCTTATAACAAAAACGACCGTTAATTTTTTTTTTCAAATTTTTTTTGACCGTTACTTTTACTTTTCTTCGTAACGTAAATTTTTATTTTAAAATAAGCTGATTTTGAAAAGCTAATGTATTGTTCCCCAAAAGAATTGCAAAAAAAACTAATAATTTTGGAATGTCCCACGAGTGTGATTACAGAGACTTTGTTCCAAATTTGAATTTAGTTTAATTAACTCAACTTTAAAAATTTAAAAAAGACCTTAAAAATTCTTTAAAATTGATAAATTTAAAATTTTTAAAATTATAAAAATTAATTGAAAATAAATTTATTCTAATATTTAAAATTCACATGATGATACCATATAAATGCATAATAATTCTCCAATACCATCCATTATTCTACATATTATCAATAAATTTCCTATAAATTCACAAATTAATTTCATTAAACCCATTCAAAAATTTCCATTTCATTAAATGATTATCACTCAAACTAATTCATTTATTCAACCCCAACTATAATCTACAACATCACATTTAAAGTCAACTTGCATGAACCAAACATCAAGTCAAGTTGACACTAACGCCATCTTCAAAATTGACAATTCAAATTTTTCATAACCGTTACAACAATTTTTTATTAAATTGCAAAAATTAGATGCCATTTGAAAAAGATTAATGGTCTTTTGTACTTGTTTGCAAATCCCTCAACACTCGTTGAACATCAACTCGTTCAAATGTATTATTAACACGTTTTACAGACTTTATAGTTTTGCCTTAAATTCCTCCCTCATTCACAATTTTTAATGGATTTCTATCTTGTCAACATGAGACTGAATGTATGTTTTATAGGCTCAAATAAAATTTTTAAGCTTGATAAATGGAATGTTTAGATTCAACTTGAAATAATATTTGGTGAATGAGTAGATATTTCACTGTGTCTATTTGATTTTAGAATTCGCTTTCATTTTAGATGCTTTGACACATTTTGACAATGTGGAAAGTGTAATTATGACTATTGGGGATGTTTTGATGTGTGTTAGTCAGAGAATGTGGTTTGAATTGTTAGCTGGTTGGATGAATATGGTAAATTGGCAAACTGAAGTACGCTGCATGTTTGAACATAGTAAAACTTATTAACTAGACATTGTAGAGAGCTTGAATTTGTTGTAATAGCTCAGTAGAATTGTCTTATTGACATCAAAATCTTTTAAAAACTCAAAACGAATGTCTAAATACAAAAATTAATGCTTTTTTGGTTTCATCAACAAAAACACGTATTTTGAAAGTTCAAATTTTGAACTTTAATTAACAAATGTTCCAAAAAGTTCAAAATTTGACTTTCCAAAAACCGTTAGATAAAAAAATTTGATTCTCAAGTTCAAATTTTTGAACTTCAATTATCAAATGTTCAAAAAGTTGAAATTTGACTTCCCAAAAACCGTTAGATGAAAAAATTTGATTTTTAAAGTTCGAAAAAAATTCAAAATTTGAATTTCAAAAATCATTACAAAAATTGATAAATTTTGAACTTCAATAAGCAAATATTGGAAAAACGTTTAAAATTTCAATTTGAAAAAACCGTTAGATGTCAAAATGCGATTTTTGTCTCGAAAAGTTCTAGAAAATTGAAGAATTTTGTTCAAGGATGTAAAATTTAACCTCAAAATTCCTTTCAACATTGTATCTTGTTCAATTCCTATTAATTGATCAGTTCAAAAGCACAAACAGAAGCCTCAATGAAGGAAATTTGTCCCATTCCTAAAAAACCATCTCCTTATCAAATATAAAGGCTAGTTCAGCACCAAACACCATTCAAACTATCACAACAGATTACGTACTACTTATCACCATGTAAGATATTCAACATTGGTATTTGTTGCATACAAAACAGACAAAAAAACTTTCACTTTCAATAATTCGCCTCCTCATCCCCATTTCGATTAACTTTCTTAAGTCACAAACTAAATCGGATACAGTAAAAGTCATAAAAATTAAGGAATATCAAGACGTGATATGAATTTCGCATTGTTTTATTACAGAAAATTTTCCAACAAAAAAAAAAATATTTTACTGTAATAAATATATCAATTGTATGTTTTCAGCCTAAAGCAGTGGAATGAGAAACTGCCAATTTTTTTTTATTACATATGACATTAGACATATCTCAATATGGAGTTGTAAAAGTCTGATAATAATACATTATTTATGAGAATTATTTTATTGCATTTGACTATGTTTCACCAATTTTTATCTCTAATGTAATTTAGATGTGACTTTGGAATGTGATTTATGACACATGAACTTGTTGGAATACGTGAAGTTTCATCTGTGTATCAAAATTTATGGATAATTACAAAAACTCGATAAAACTTCAGAAATACTCAGAAAAAAGGAAAATTTTCTTTTAACATTGATGTTAACGTCGTCAATTCTCAGTAGGTTTAACATTTGGATGTGCTTGTCAAGTTTCAATTCCGAAAATCATCATTCTTGTGTTTCAAATGACCTGGGATATGGAAAGACTGTCATTTCTTAATTTCCAGGTATAATCGAAACAATCGAAAAGAATTTTAGGTTATGGAACGAAGGAAACTGTTCTGTCGATGAGGGGATGGGGTTGAATTGGAGCTAATCACTTAATAATCCGTTGTCAAAATCGTTCTCAATAATCGAAGCTAGACTTACAGCTTAAAATCTCATCCAAAAATTCGTAATAATTTAAAAAAAAAAACGTATTTTTTCAAATTTAAACAAAAAATAACAGTTGAACATTTTGAAAACAAAATTACCGTTATAATTGCCTTATAACGATTTTTTTTTTCTTATTTTCGAAAACAATTTCGAAATTTTCGAACTTAAATTTCGAAATTTTCGAACTTTTGATTTCGAAACTTTCGAACTTAAATTCCGAAATTTTCGAAACTTTTGAACTCCGAATTTCGAAATTTCGAAAAAAAATTCAATTTTATTTACTTATGATTGATTTTGATTCCAATTTTGCGATTGACTTTTCCCTTCTTAATCTTAACTTTCTAACTCTCCACTAAATTATAACTTCACAGTCTCAAATTATTATGAATAAAAATTTGCCATCAACACAACTTTTCACATTTTACCAGCAGAAGTAGAAAACAATTTTTCTTACTGTCGGATTCTCGTTTCTTCAGGTTTTTGTAATTTCCTCGGAATAAACTTTCTAGAACTAAAATATGAAATAAGTTTTCCATCCTACCTTTTGGCTAAGTAAATTCAACAAATGAATTTCAAAAACTTTATTAAACAAATCATTGTAAAATCAACTTAACAAAATGTAAAATGATTCATTTTAATTTACACGATTTGTTTACAAACATGGTAGGCGTTGTTGGTTGTGGAGGATGTTTTGAAGGGCATCTTAATATTGATGAAATTCTTAAAAATTGTAATTTTAAAATTGGCAAGAAATTTAGATTTTTACTCTTTTGAGTTGTGAATTCATAGAACTCTCAACTTGTAACGGTTTTCTTGATTTAGTACAAATTTGAATTTAGTTCAATTTAGAACAAGTTTGATTCCTTTTAGAAAAATTGTAAATTTTAATACTTTTTGAACATTTTACAAGCTAATAACATGCTGAATTCACAACTATGAGCTGTATACTAACATAAGATCGATAATATGACAAGCAATTATGTCTAGAAATTCTAAATTTTGAAAAAATCAAATAAATTTCAAAATGTAAACAAAGATTTAAATTTTGTGCTTTTTTGAAAGGGTTTTTAACGGACAAAATTGCTTTTCAGAGTTGTTAAGATGGATTTTGTGAATATTAGAGGTCTTAAACCAACTTGAATTTGATCTGGATCGTTAAAAACCGATTCAAATTTGCGTTGAATTTTAATTCTGCCAACTCTTGTGAAGTATAACATTTCATACACATTTCAATCGATTCTAAGAAAACTATGACAAACCTATTTGAGCTTTGGCCTCTGACTATCACCAACTCTGGACAAAGTCTATACCAATTAACATTAAATCACTTCCACAACATAAATTCAAATACCTTTAACAAAAATATTTATTTATAGTTAATTATTTTAATTGCTATGTACAAATGAGCAAATCAAGTCACATTTGATTGACCACATCAGCCAACATTTATTTTAACAAATGAATGAATATATAATAATTTTTAATGATTCAACCGAAAAATAACATTTGACCACACGTCTATTGTAATATTTTTATCATAAGCCTTTCCAACTCAGAGAGCTTTTCAGTGTTTCAACTTTGCATAGACACAAAAGTACATAAAAAATTTTGCAATCAGACGAAAGAAAAAAACTAGTATTGACGTGGTCACTCGTAGCCGACGGTAGCGCATTTTCCCTGTACAAAAGCCGAAAAGACTACAGACGGACAAATACACGGATTGACGGACTGACGGACACGGACGGACAGACTGACGGACAGACTGACGGACAGACTGACGGACAGACTGACGGACAGACTGACGGACAGACTGACGGACAGACTGACGGACAGACTGACGGACAGACTGACGGACAGACTGACGGACAGACGGACGGACAGACAAATTGACGGACAGACTGACGGACAGACTGACGGACAGACTGACGGTTTGACAGACAGACGGACTAACGGACAAGTGGACAGACGGACAATAGCATTAAAAAAATGCGCTAAAAACAATGTTTTGTTTGCTTACATGATATAAAAAAAAGATTGTAACAATGCAGCAACTGAGGCGTAAAGTGTAAATTAATTTTTAATTAAATTAAAGGAGATTGTTTCAACCAAAAACCGGAAAACTATGAGTTTACAGGATGAAAAAAAAGATAACCCTGAAGAAATCACTGTCAAAATGCCACACGAAATGGAGAAAAATTTTTGTATGAAATTCAACAAGTTGCGGTTATAACTTATGCATGCAAATACTTTTCATCCGGAATTAATTTGTGAGAGTTTTGTGTTTGCGCTAATATTCCATGAATATTCATGTGAGGAGTCATGGGAAAGGTGAGAAGAAAAAAATAATTTACATTTTTATGATCGAATGAGAAGCAAGAAGGAGACTTCAGGTGAATTTTCACAGCTTTTCTATTTAAGCGACACATTAAAGGCTTCTTCTTTTTGTTACGTGTGTTGTATATTAACTGGCGATGGTGTGAAGATAAGGGTTGAGCTGGATAAGCGCATCTATGTGTTCTTTTTGAATTCTATGCTTTTTCCTGTCATTTATACGGCTTTTTGCATATAGTTTACGGCATATACCCTACCAATGCATCTAAATACATAGTATACGCTAAATAGCATAGAGTATACGCTAAATAGTATAGAATATACGCCAAGTAGTATAGAGCATACGCAAAACAGTATAGAGTATACGCTAAATAGTATAGAGTTTACGCTAAGTAGTATGGAGTATACGCTAAAAAGTATAGAGTATACGCAAAATAGTATTCAGTATACGCTAAATAGTTTACAGTATACGGTAAATTGTATAGACTATACGCTAAATAGTATAGAGTATACGCTAAATAGTATAGAGTATACGCTAAATAGTATAGAGTATACACTAATTAGTAAAGAGTAGTATAAAGTATACGCTAAATAGTATAGAGTATACACAAAAGTATAGAGTATACGACTATTGAATAGTATAAAGTATACGCTAAATAGTAAAGCAATGTCAAAATGTCAAAATGACAGAGTATACAGCCAACCTCTAAAACATACCTATCACAAATTTGTTCATCAAAAACAACCTCTAAAACAAACCTACACAAACTGAAAATCGATATTTCGAGACTGAATAATCCTAAATAATAGACGGATTATACGATAATTAAATTTTCTATTTAATTTATTCACAAGCATTTAAATTCATTTTCAACATTGTAAAAGTGGCTGGAAATTAAATGACTTGCATATGTCACAAACAGACAAATTTAAAGTCAAATCGATGTATGCAGTTCGATGGATGAATAGGAGGTGATGATGAGAAGTGTTTTCAAAACCAGACGAATCAATTTTATGTTTAAAAAAATTTAATCTCTCTCCCTCACTTGAAATTGAATGTAAAGATCTATTGACTGTCGGTAAAGTCACCAGAATAAAAAAAAAGGAATTCTTGAGTGTGTTTGTGGATGGAGTATTGGATGTGCATATATAGAAAATATTTTTGCACCTTGCTCATCGTCGAAAACAAATTTTCAATCCTTTTAGATGCTGCTTTAGATTTAAGAATTAGTGTTGGAAGTCAGTGCTTTAAAGCTAGTCTGGCATTGATGGAATTTATTGAATTGAATTTTGTATCGAAATATTGAAAAAATTTTTAAGCATTTCTTCTTATGTTTGAATTTTTTTTTCAAATTTGAAAAAACCGTTAAATTTTCAAATTTTAAAATTCATTCAAAAATTTTTTAAGTTTTAAAGTTTCAAATTTTAAAATTTTCCAAGTTTTATCAAATTTTAAATTTTAATTTTTTTTAAATTTTTAATTTTAAAATTTTGAAACTTTGAATTTTTAAATTTTAAAGTTTTAAATTTTCAAAATTTTAAAAAAAATTTTAAAATGAATTTGAAACTTAAAACTTCGTTAAATTTTCAAATTACAAAAAACCGTTAAATTTTTCAAATTTAAAAAAGTCGTTAAAATTCCTACATAATTTAAAGATGAAAAAGTCAAAGAATCAAAGACGTGAAAAGAACAGACAAGCGTGCAATTTGATTTAATCATTTTCATTCCTGATGTTCAGCTACACTAGCGAAATGAGAATTTTTCAACCCTATGATAAATTGAATTTTCCATCTTTTTCCCACAATTTTCCTTTTTAAAATGTTATAAAGTGTATATGGTTTTGGATAAGAATAGAATAACTAAGAAAATGAACGAGAAGAATAAGGAAAAGTCAATAGATTCGAGTACTTATTTCAATTCCAATATGCTTCCCTGATCCCACGTCTTCCATTAAATCTACTGCTATCAATTAATAAGATCTCAAAAATTACCTCATTTATTTTGAATCATCTAGCTTTTTTCACCCATTTTCTGATTCATCGTATCTTAATATTCCCTCACTATGTACAGCATGCTGTGTATGTGTTTGGTAGAAAACTTACAATTTTTTTTTTTTTGCGAGAAAGTACGAACGAGAAGTGAAAAATATATGAAATACACTGAATGAATATTTTATTTAGCTGTGGCAACAAATAAAAATTGTGCTGTAAGGGGAGATTCCGTTGAGAAATGCTTGAAAATTTACTCCATCCCGTCGATGTTATAATTCAAAAATTATATTATTATTATGCTTTGAAATAAGTATAAAGCAGTGTTGCAAAACAGGCAACTGTAACACGCAAAAACCATACAAATTCTTGAACATTTATATGGTTTTGTAAGAAACAACACTAAAACTGTACAACTTATTGGTAATTTGTATGGTTTTGCAAGAGAAAAAATCAAAAACCGTACAAATGTTTGATAATTTGTATGGTTTTGTAAGAAGAATTTGAATGGTTTTTTCCTGTAACAAATGCCTGTTTTGCAACTCTGGAACGCTAAAACCGTACAAATTCTTGATAATTTGTTAGGTTTTGTAAGAAAAACCATACAAATCATCAAAAATTTGTACGGTTTTTACCTGTCCCAGATGCCTGTTTTTCAACTCTGGTATATAGCATAGCTGTAGCTAGACGCACATCTTATCGAAGGAATATGAGGAAGCATTTTAATTTTTTTTAATCTCACACATTGATATATATAAAATCTACCAGAATCTACCATATATTTCCTTTTAATAGATTCTCTTTGCTCTTTGTAGCGCACTTATAACAAGCTTTTTACCATTCCGAATGTTATCTATGCTCGCATAATGTCTAACAATTTCTGATGATATTAAATTATGAATGGATGACATCGTGTACCTGCATCAATGTATGTTATGTGCAAACTTATGCAATATTAAATTGTATTTCAACAATAATACTGAATTGATGGATGTATTGTATTTAGATTTAAGCTTGTAAGTGACATTCAATATACACAACATGAGATTAGTTGAGGGGATTATCTATATGTGATGTCTGGAGCTGGTAAAATTACAAAACCACCCTTGTAGATCTATTTTACCTTTAAATTCCAAAAATTGAATTTTAACGTATTTCACAAATTCAAATTGATATGTAAAAATTTACACATCAGTATTTTTTTGAAGTGTAAGTTGAATTAGTAAACAAATTGAAAAATAAATTTAGTTTTTTTGTGATAAAATGTGAAACTTTACAATATTAATCACCATATACTGACTCACCATGATCACGTTGTAACTACACATCACCAGAACATCTCACAAAGTTTTTAAATCAATTTAAATAATATTTTTTCAACAAAAACTCATAAAACTTTCAAAAATCATAAAGTAATGCCAACTATGATTGTAAATTAATTAAATTTCTTCAAATTGAAGTTATAAACTTTTAACTGCAGGCAAATTTACATTTCATGTTGATTTTAAGCTCGTTTCTATATTTTTAATGCTGTTCATTTGAAAATGAAGCTTCATTTCTATAATTAGTTCATTTGGGTATTTCTCTTGTTGGACTTTTAATGATTCTAATAGCTATGATTACGAATGTTTTGATATGATTCATTTATTTCTATTTCTAGGAGCTTCTGGATTAATTTTGAAATGCAAAAAACCAAATTTCGACATGTATACAGCGACACATCATGACGAGGATATTATAAATGCATTCATCATGACGAAACATCGTGCATAAATACTGTTGAAGAAGATTTAAGTCGAAAATTGGTTACGATAATGGTTTTACCTTAACAATGATGGATTTCAATTACCCGAACAGCACAACATGTTTGCCTGGGACTCCGCTACTTCGAGGTATCAACGGTAAGACGTGAAGTTCTCCTGATAGGACTGTGAAGACTGATTTAGACTTTTATTTACGGCAAGTACGGTTCACTGCTCGGGATCCTGTATTAAAATGCATGTAATAATGATCCAGCATACAAATCAATACCTGTACCAACAATACAGCAGAAGAAAACTCCAATTCTGCTCATATGCACAAGAATTCCCATTCAATCCAAATTACAACAGCACTAAAATCAATTGAAACTTATTCCACCGTAAACCGCATTCAAATAATTCAAAATAGAACTGACCAAAATGTCTGATATAGTCTGATAAAGTATTAAATACTTTAAATTCCACATAAAATTGAATATGTGATGCTTAAATCCAACTGAGTATCGAGCTAACAAAACATTATTAATCGCATTACTTCAACTTGTAATTCTATCTACATCATTCCTTAATTTAATTCATCGTTTTGATAAGGCAGAAGATGTTAAAAAAAAAATTTGACTTTCACTTTTTATTGCTCCTTATTTG
The DNA here is from genome assembly GCF_022539635.2 of Chironomus tepperi. Lineage (NCBI taxonomy): Eukaryota > Metazoa > Arthropoda > Insecta > Diptera > Chironomidae > Chironomus > Chironomus tepperi. Next base: position 4,142,682 of record NW_027226486.1, on the reverse strand, counting down.
AATTTTCATTCCTTTATGGCTTTCTTTGTTAAAATGATTTTCATAAATAAACGTGCAACATAATGTTCATGGTGGTTGTGTATGGGTGTAAAAATATATGCTATTATATTCACCATACATAAAAATATTTTCTTTGGGGATTTAAAAATAATTTGGTGTGTAAAATGAAACTCTTTATATTTTGGGGAAGGGGTTTTTGATCATGACGGAACGAGTGAATGATCTAAACAGGAGAAAATTACTTTTTTGTCTAGATTTTTCCCCCATTACATTCTTCAACGTACACATTTTATGGGAATAGACTGAAATGTGAATTTTCTGTCAATTACTTTCTTACATTAGATGTTGGAACTGTATGAATTCGCTTTCAGAGGCTTAAAAGCGCTTTTTGAGATTCAAGATTAACGCTTTTTGAGATTCAAAAATTAATTCATTTTTTTGGAGGTAAGATTTACGTTACTTTTTAAGATTTAAAAAGTAACGGTTTTTTGCGGTTCAAAATTTGACCATTTTTAAAGATTCAAAAATTAACGACTTTTTAGATTCAAAAATTAACGATTTCACGAGATTCAAATGTTAACAATTTTTTTTGAAATTTTTGAACTCGAAAGCAATTTCTTCCAAAACTTAACGTTTATTTTGAAAAATAGATTCATTTCAAATTAACGACATTTGCCTAAAAAGAATTGAAATTTTTGAACTGTATTTTGAACTCAAAATTTGCGACAGAATTAACATCCTATTATATCAAGACTGAACTCAGTATGAAGCATCACATTTATTCGGAAGAAAAATTGTAGATTAATCTTTAAGATCCAGTGTAATTAATGTTGTTTAACATTTGCCTAATAGACCTAAGAATTATATGTAATCAGAAAATATTGACATTCTTTGATGAAATTACTGATTACCCTGTAGATTCAAAGATACAGCATAAATAAATTGCGACAGAATGTAACATCCTATTATATCAAGACGTAAAGAAGCAACACAAAAACGTATGAAGCATCACATTAAGTAAGCATAAAAAAGAAGTTAAACGAGAAGAGCATAATTATGCATTAAATTATTGACATAGTGATAGAGATTGATGAGATAAAAAAGGCAAACATGATTGATCACTAGAAAATAGTAAGTGAATTCCTTAATGATGATGAAAATTAGCTTCAAAATCCATTTTTCACTTGATTAACATTTTATAATGAAACTTTATAGTTCAAAATCATATTCCTGTAATGTAACTTACCCTTCCGCCCTAGAATTATCGCACCAATTTACCCATATCAAAAATAAATCATTCCTTTTTACTAACTCTAATCCTTTCATTATAGACAAAAGGAAGAAAAGAAAATTGTCGAAAAAAAAAACCTTTTTTTTCGTCCTTTTTTCACTCTTTTGCTTACGATAATAACAAATAACAATATTTTCAATGCCTATATATTTTGAAACATAAAATTTTGCTTATTTCTTGAAGTATAAAAATAAAAAATACACAAAAATTCAGTGTTGTTAGATTAAACTAAGTTAAACTTGAAGTTAACTTGATTTAGTTGCTTTGCAAATTGATTTTTGAGCTTTGACCAAGCTTTAACTTCAAAAGTTTCAACACTGTGCATCAATACTTTGCCATCGCAGTACCATACCGTACCACCGGTGCGCCATTGTTACGATACAGGCAGCACTTTGTCATACCAATATCGATCATTGTATCGTATCAGTGTCGGACCTATACCATACCACCGGTGCACCATTGTACGATACAGGCAGCACTCAGTCATAATCAGGTGTAATCAGTGTATCGTATCATGTCGGACCTATGACCTGTTATACTCTGTCCCTATTATTCGACATGAATCAGTTCAGGACTGTCCTTAATTGCAATATGGCTTATTTCCTTATCAACCTCATCCCAGTAATCAAAGCTTAGCTTAATTCCCAGAAGCATTTATAAGCATCATATATATTTCAAGAAATCAGATATTACCATCCAGAAAAACGACAAGATAAGCTATTCTCAGTAAGATTTGTCATTTCCCCCCAGGCAACAACACTGTCCAAAAATAATAAAAGAAGGAAGTACGAAAGGAAAAATAAAAGTCGAGCTAAAATTTAAATCAAAATGTATTAAATACAATTAAAGTGAGATTAGAGATTTTATAATGAAATTACACCAAGTGACGCAAAAGGAAGGAGGAGAATTGAATTGGAATTTTACAGCTAGAACAAATTTCATCAGCACAATTGGAAAAAAAAAAAAATCCCAATTTCGATACAGATCAGCAATATCATTTCCTTTTGTCGTTTTATTAAGTTGAGTTTATTGTTAATTCTTTATTCCTTATTTTTTTTTGTGTATTATAAAGTAAGCAATAGGAAAATTTCTGTTCCATTTTCTGAGTGAAGGTTTTTCGTAAAATCAACACGTTGTTTGATTTTGTCTGAAAATGTGTATTTCAGCAGTGCTTTTGGGAAATTACTTTCCAATTTGTTCAATTCCGAGTCTTTGTACATAGATGGGATATAGACATGAGTTAAAGAATTTAAAATGGTATTTTCAGCAGTCAATAAGGTGCATATAAAGAGTTTAATTCTACTGGGAAGTGGATTTGACTGTTTAAAAATTAAAAGTATCCTGGATATCCTGGATCTTAGAAACCTAGAATCCTAGTCTGGTTGAATTAAATCCTAGATTCAAACCTCTAAGGTTCTAGTGAAAAAAGGTTCTTTTAAAATAAATGGGACTCGAACCCACGTCAGATCCGATTTTCGTTCGCCTGCTCCCACCACTGAGCTACCGAGGGTTTTTTAAGAGCGTGGCACAATGCACATTTAAACCTTATTCCATCTAGTCCAGTGATGAGACTTTCTTTTTTCATGGCACACCTTGGTGGTAAGCCTCCACCAAAACCATACACGTCATACGATTCATGAGATATCCAAACGTTTCTGGTGGCTTACATGTTGTCCACCATTGTTCTGCCCAGTGACAACAGCACAAATTCAACAAAATAATGTTGTGTTAGAATTTTCATTACATTGGTCGCAAGCGTCGACCAAAACCGTACAAATTATAAGTCTCATGGCATTTCCAAAAAAAATTGGCTCTATCCTAGTGTGACGCATTGCACTGGTTGTCCACCACTGTTCTAGAATCCTACCGATTCTCCTGAAGTTAGTCCTCAATACAATTCCAAAAAATGGCGGGAAACCTTAGTCAACCACGTGTTTGATCCAAAATCCCCTTTGTAAATGCGCTTTACTCATCCAAAAGCTCCATACTTTTCTTCCTAATCAACAAAAAAGAGTTTCCAATACTCAATATTAAACACTACAAAATCAGAAAATCATTTGATAAAAGCAATTCAAAACTTTGCTTGTCAAAAAAGTGTAGGAAGCAGAAAATAGTAAAAAAATACCACACAGAGAATCAAAACAGCTTTTAAAATATCACCCCAAGGGTATAGAAAATATCTCGCATATATTTACCTTAAAAATTTTTCAGATAGAAAATGAGGAAATTAATTTTTCGATAAAAGCCAAGAATGGCTTTTTCGTACATCGGAAAAACATCAAAAGTAAATAATTTGAAAATAAGAAAGTAAACCATATTAACTGCATTGATACTCCTTTTTGCTTATATCGTTCAACACCCGAATTCTATTATGGGGTCATTGACAAATGACGGTTGGGAATAAATTGGTAAAAATGACTTAATAGCTCACATGGCAAGGTGTTGGGCATGAAAATTGATTAATGAATTTTGAAGTCACGGGTTCGAACCCCAAAATTTTTCTGTGACCTCTCTTTACATTCCGAACTGTCTCAAGACTTTTCTGTGTCCTTCCTGGATACTCCAAACATCCCAAAACTTTTCTGTGCCCTTCCTGGACACTATAAACGTCCCAAAACTTTTCTGTGCCCTTCCTGGACACTATAAACGTCCCAAAACTTTTCTGTGCCCTTCCTGGACATTCCAAACCGTCTCAAAACTTTTCTGTGACCTCCCTACAGACTCTGATCGTTCAACAACTTTTTTGTACCCTCTGTACCCTCTGACTCTCTGTACTCTCATCCAGAGTTGGAAAACAGGTGGGTGTGACATACAAAAACCGTACAAATTCTTGATAATTTGTATGGTTTTTCCTCCAAAAGTTGCAAAACTGGTGCCTGTGACAGGCAAAAACCGTACAAATTATCAAGAATTTGTACGGTTTTTGTCTGTCACAGACACCTATTTTGCACTTCTGCTCACATCCAACTGTTGAACATCACAACTGAATGATCCCCCAAAACACTTGAATGATATGATGAAGTATACAAACTTTCTTCTTCATTTAACTTGAAATAAATGTTATTTTTGCTTCGATAAACGAGAAATTGGAAAAAAAATTCATTCACAGAAAATAAAGAGAAGTTTGTTGATGAAAAAAAGGAGGAATTGAAAGTGAAAATGAACATAAATGCGCTTGTAGATATGTTATAGAGCATTGCTATTGATTTTTCATCTTTTTCTTCATTTGATTGAGTGAACATACGATTGGCATGCATTAAGTATGAAGTAATAGAAGCGGAAATTCATATTTTTCAAAAAACATTATTGTCGAGTGCTTTTCCATTAGTTTATGCTGCAAATGTTCCATATTCTGCATAAGTCCATTAAACATTCTCATTTTGCACATGCTGCTGATGTTGTGCCTAATTAGAGTGAGAATTTAATTTGCAATTCATCAAATACTTCAAAGATCCAGCACTTGAATCTAAAATAACCGTTAAATCATGTGGGAAGGTTCAATTAAATTTCAAGCTTATTTATAAATAAACTGCGGTTCCCAGAAGGAGATCATTAATTAAAAATTTTAAATCTTAGGGCATAATTACTTTAAAAAAAAGTAATTGCTTTCTACGTGATGCCCCGTGCCTTATGTCATGTAATTAAATCTTAAATCTTTAGGACCAAACATCAATTACGATGAGGAAGTTGGAATATATAATTTAATTTTTAGATTTAAATTAAATATTCACGATTGGTGCATGAAAAAGCTCTTAAAAAAGCACATGCTGTAATTAAATTGCCGTATTGGATATGGAAGATTGTTCTTTTATGGATTGTCAAGGACTCCTACATTCCCGAGTGGATAAGTAGGAGGAGTCAAAGGGACCCAGAACTCCGTACTTCTAAAAGGCCGTCAAATAAAGCCTTGTGTCGCTCGAGGCACTGCCTGTTAAAAGTTACTAGGAAATAAATAAATGTTAAGTCATGAATAGTCGTACATACATCTTTGACTGCTGCCCTCTGACCATTAAGTCAGCATTTTTCAAACTTTTCATTTCGCAGCATATCAGCCGAGGGAAGAGCAGCATTAATCTCATTTTATATGATGGCAAAGAAGTAGCCGTCGCCGTGCCGTGTCATGAACATTTTAAATTACAACAGCCTGCTTTCCATCTGACTCTGTTGCTGGCTCGGTCATCTAAGTACATTCTTTCATCACTTTTCTGATTCAAGTAGCTTTTAGTATATGCTACGCACGTGCAGTGATGACAATTTTTTCTTGCACGGAACTCAGGTCTCTGGCTTGGCATAGGCTAGTGACAGGAAAACCCGTACAAGTTATCACGAAATTGTAAGGTTTTTGTGTGTACAGATGGAACACTCTGGTTTTAAGTCATGATTGAAACCACATTAATGTGTCGTGGCACTACTGGTCGTCAATCACTGTAGTATGTCATGAAGCAAAAATTGAAACTCACTGTATCAAGTGCTAGATCCAATGATTGCCTCACATCAAACCGAGATAACCAGCTCCTAACAGCATCCGAATCATGTTTTTCTAGATTTTTCGTTTGCCTAGCACAACATGTGACATGTATATTGCAGTTGTAATGCACAAAATCGCAAAAAAGCTTGAAAAGCTGTGTGTAATCACAATTCTTTGATAGCTACATCAGCAATTAATTTGTAAAAGTGCCAAAGCACTAGAATACTCTAATATCCAGCCACTCAATCTCATTATTATAAATTTCCATACTAAGTATAATCAGATTGCACATAAATGTCTAAAAAAGTTGTGCAATCTCACACAAATTATCCATTTTTTTTTTTGTAAATCTGTAATATAATTTAGCATGTAAATAAATATAAAGCCCAACATGAATGTGCCATACACATTCAATCTCAGATAAAATTTTTTCAGGCATTCTGGAATGTCGGAGAATGAAAAAAAAAAAATAAATAAATTTAATATCGCGCCTCAAGTTATTTCTTTTAAATATCAAATTGTCTTTTTATCTTGTTTCTGTTCTGTATTATCACGTGTCTGCAATTTAAAATTTGAAATGATGTCAACCGAAAAAAACGTTTAGTGAGAATTAATATACATTATATCTAGTCTTTGTGAAATTAAATTATACTAGGATTTTGAGATTGTTTTCTGGATGTGCGGCTTAGCTTTAGTCATGATGATGATGTTTGTGTCTTATTTGTTTTTGGGTCGGAATTTAATGGGTATCCATAGCATCTTGTGATCTTTTTTGGTTTGATTGATTTTTACTCGGTTTTAATGTTTTAAAAAACATTTTTAATCCCTTCTTATGATGCCCGGGAGCTGTTAGTTGTTAATATTTTACTATGAATTTGACTTTTTTAAAAAAGATATCCCTTAAAAATGGATCGAAGTCATCAGGACGCCTGTTACGTCTTGTCATTAATAAGGCAACCTAGGGTTTCTCCTGGTGATTACTAACTTACTTACTTACTTCTTGGCTGGGGCGCACGGGGTAAACATCTGTAGACAGCTCTATCTTTCGATAACTCCGGCCAATTCATTGTCCTAGCAAGTAAAACTGTTAAATTGGATATCTTTGTTGGCTTTTCAATTATTTGTCATTGGGAATGCAGCAGTAAGTGGATACAGAAAATGTTAAATTTATATATGGCCCTTTGCCGCATATTCTAACCGTAACCCGCGATAGCTCAGTGGTAAAGCATGCGACCGGAAATTGTAAGACGTGGGTTCGAGTCCCACTCTGTATGTGTGTGATACCTCAAATTCGAGCAACACAAATGAAGAAGGCTACTGTGACGTGACATCCAAATTACTGACATAAAGCATCTTAATTGGTTCTAATAAAAGAGCATTGGCGTAGCTTTTGAAGCTCATTGTCGAATCTTTCTTCATTTGTGTCTTTTGGGTATTAAAAGGACATTCTCAAAAATCTCAGACATCATTTGCGAACGTCCAAATTCCAAATTCTGACTAAACGACCTAACCTTATGTTTCTTTCTTTGTTCATGATAATCTCAGAAACATTCGAATGCATGAATGTGGGCTGAGTTTAATGTCGCCATAATACTAACATTGTCTATGCACCTGATCGGTTCTTGACCTTACTTATTGTTTTCCTACAGGGTGGATTATTTAAATAGGCATTTTTGATACATGCCTCTAAGTGCTGTATCAGGAAATATCTCGAAATAATATATACTTAACATTTGGCTAGAATTAAGCTTCTCCAATCCAGCTTTCATATTTTTAAGGAAACCTCTACCTTCCACAAAAATTCACAATAACTACATGCACACCCATTTATAGCTTATGGTATTATAAATTCACATGTACTTTATGATATATTTTTTTACGTTCGGCACTAAAAAATAATATCTTTTAAGTTTATCGAACTTTCAGAGCATCCAAAAAAGAAGAAAAATTTTTCTCAATTTTCTCATGACTTACGACTTATGAAGATCATATTTTGTAAAAATAACGCATGAATAAATCATAAAGAAATGTTAAAAGTCCTCGTGTAATTGATTGAGTGACTTAAGCGCATTTTTTGACAAAGGATCAGAATTTGGTTGGTAAAAAGTAAAATTCAAATAAGTAAGCATTTGAAAATGAGCTGAAAATTGTATGAAAAATAACGGTTAAATTTATTTTGAAAATTAACGGTCAGAAAAAATTCAAAATTTCAAACAACTAAAAGCACTTAAATTTTGTATGAAAAATTATTGAAAATCAACAGTTAAAATTATTTTGAAAATAAACGGTCGAAGAAAATTCAAAATTTCAAAGGGTGAAAACCACGTGTTTTTTTTTTCATATTTAACATAAAAATCATTAATTAAAGCATTTAATCGTTTTTTAAGCTACACAATCAATCGATAAACCAGTAACTTGATGGCACGGAGCTAATGCTTTAAACCAGAGCTCTCTACGATGTCTGGTTGCTGAGATCTCGTCATCTTTTGAAGGGCTACGTATAAAATACGTACGTAAAACGTAAGAAAATTATTAAGCTTAAATTTGAAATTAATTAGAAAATGATTTTTGAAAAAAGTTAATTTAATTAACCTTCCGGGGCACCAATCAATTTGGTATTTCGGCAGTCGTCTCAGTAAGCTGAAACACAAAATACTGCATCAAAAAGTTTAAACTGGAGGAAAAACCTTGCGGCAGACAGACGGACAAAGTGTGGAAAGTTTTCATTTTATTCAAAAATCGCGCTAAATACGGGTGGGAAAATATAAAAACAACAGAATCATATTAAATCATTCAAATGAGAAATTCTCGTAAATTGTATCTTGTTATTATCTTAAAATACTTATTCTGTTTTAAAAATAAACCTTTATGTATATATAGAATAGACATTGGATAACGAGATGCGAAAAATACATGAGATTTAACTGACTTTAATAGGAAAATTACTTTAATTCCGTCAAAAACTGTTGTTTTAACGAAAAAAAGTCGAGAACAAGCAGTTCAGTATTGTCTCAACATTCATAAGGCAAATAAGGCACACACACAAAAAATGGCTTTAAAGTTTATTTTTATAATTGTAACAGTTGGCTGTTATGTCGTGAATTGTGGTCATGTTCCAGGACGAGAAGGAAAATGTGAATTCATAAATGAATCAAATTCAATGTTGGGTAATGTTTACTCATGCAAGATAAAAAATGCAATTTTACATAAAGATGAAAAATTCACAATAACTGGTACACATCCATCAAAAGGAAGACGAGATTTGGGTGTAAAATTTGTTGAATTTATATCATCAAATATATCCCACATTCCAAATCAAGTGTTCCGTAAATTTCCCAATTTGGAATATTTGAGTGTAAATGGTGTTGGATTGAGGACATTTCCTGAATTACCGCATGCGACCGAATTAAAAGTTATACTTGCAAATAACAATCAAATACCAAAGTTTGATGCCAATACATTCGAATATACGAAAGGCTTACTGATATTGAGTTTCCGTAAGAATCAAATCAGTACAATTGATCCGAAAACGTTCATCAACCTCAGCCATTTAGAAGATTTATACTTGTCGGATAATAAAATTGCAGCAATTCATATGAATACATTTAGTCCACTCATCAGTTTACAAATTTTATCACTGTCTGGTAATCAACTTCAATCAATTGATTTGGAATTATTTCAGTCAAATCGTCAACTTCGTGAAATTTTACTTTATGATAATAAATTAAAGGCAATACATCCACAAGCATTCAGTAACATGGATAACTTATTCAATATTGAGTTACATGGCAACGAATGCAATGACATTGATGTCAGAATTGACGAGGATGATTTTCAAGAAAAAATTAATAGAGATCTGAAAAGTTGCTTCGAAAAGTATCCAGCTAAAGAATAAAACTTTATAATTTCGTTCGTGTCGGTTCTGCATATTCCTCTCAATACTTTTTTTTTATTATTAAATCTACCATCAGTTTTGTAAAATTTCTATATACTATATACATACATACAGTCACTACAAACTACAAGATTACATTTTGTTGAACAGAGTTGGTGTTTGGGTGGAGAATATCCATTTGGGAAGCTTATTGCAAGGATTCGACATGTTGCTCTCAATCTTCGCATCGCGCCACATCAGTGTGACGATATAACCTTCAAGTGCGTCACAAAAAGAATGTTGACAGAACAATATTGCACTAGATACGTAAATTCATATAACATTAGGACAGTGGTGAGCAACATGTGAGCCTCGGTACACTAATGCAGTGGTGGACAACCTATGTGTCGCGGCACACTAATAAAGTGTTGAGTAACTTGTTTGTCGCGGCACTCTAATATAATGTTAGACAACTTGTGTGTCGCGGCACACTTATGCAGTTGTTTGCAAGCTTTTGTGTCACGGCACATCTAGATGATAAGCCTCGACAGAAATCGAACAGGGCATACGGTTACCCAATGCCAGGGCACACAGGTTGCCCACAACAGCACTAACTACCATATGCAGTTACTGTCATGTCTTTCCACCAAAATGTTCCATGACACAAGGTAGGTTGCCCACCAATGCATTAGTGTGCTTACGAAAACACTAAGATCCCACCAAATGACATGAACTACATATCTTATGCAGTTTCAGTCGTGGCTTACCACCAAGGATTGTGATGTCACAAGGAACGTTGCCTACCACTGCATTAGAATGCCCAACCCCTGGATGATATTATACTGAACCCTCAACTTCTCCAAGCAGTACAATTTAGTTGCCAGGACACCACTAAATCACCATGTTGACAACAACAGCATCAAGATGTTCTGCCACTGCATCATGTTGCTCAGATGTCGCTCACCCCTTTACCACCCATCACACCAACTCTGTCATTCACTTTTTTGTAATAATTTACGCAATTTAAAATTTAATAAATTTATGCTGAATAAAAAAGAACTAAATAATAAAAGAATTGTGAGACTTAAATGGTTAATGACTTTGATATATGAAAGCATTTGCGAATATTAAACAAGATGATGCTTATAATAGGACGTAAATATCTACAACACTAATTCAAATTTCCTCGATTGTAAGAGTTCATATCATAATTCGCTTGTTGATGTGTATTTACAGATTCATCGCTACGACTTGTCGTATGATTCATCTCATGATATCGTATCGGATATAGTAGTTGATTTCCTTTGTCTAACGCATACAATTCTTTATTTTTATGATTGTAACCGAGCGTTGTTGTTTTTTTAAATGGATTTGTGAAACTTAATGTTACGTCGAGTAGCTTCAATGTGTATAAATCCAGTGCAAAACGTATTTTTGTATTTTTATCCGTTGCTGAATCAATTGCGTATAAAACTCCACATGTTATAAACATCTGTAAAAATAGCATACAAAATAATTTACTCTTTTTTACTGCTTCACATCACATCCTTGTTAAATAGATTGCATCACGGCAACTAACAAAACAAGAAGGTGAAGACAAAACAAAGCAGAGTTGCAGAAATGGCATCTGACATAGGCAAAAACCGTACAATTTTCAATTTTTCTTACAAAACCATACAAAATGTCAAGAAATTGTACGGTTTTTATATGTGACAAAAACAGCAATTGAAGGGCAAAACCGTACAGTTTGTATGGTTTAGTAAGAAAACAATACAAATTATTTAGGAATTGTACGGTTTTCCCTGTGACAAGTGCTGTTTCTCAACAAAACCGTACAATTTCTTGATAATTTGTATGGTTTTGTAAGAGAAATTGTACGGTTATCCCTGTAAAAAGTGCTTGTTTTGCAACAAAACCGTACAATTTCTTAATAATTTGTATGGTTTTTTAAGAAAAATTTGTACGGTTTTTGCCTATGCCAAATGCCAGTTTTACAACTCTGGACAAAACAACGTAAATTGCTTTAAGCTACGTACCTCGCCAACCTGTATACGGGACCGTAAAAGTGATGAAAAAAGTAAGTGCAGCATAGAATGTAGAAGAAAATGAAAGGAAGCAAACACAGAACAAAAAATCGATTTTTATCTTATGTTGACTCCTATGAATAGTATGAACAAAAAAAAAGTTTTTTTTATATAGCTTTACCTTGTGATGATTAATACTGATATTAAGACTATACAACGCTTCGAGTGTTATAGGATTTAGCATCGAAACAATCGTATTGTTTGAATCTGCTGTTGAATAGATTACCCATAATCCATTCTCATCTACATTAAAATCAACTAGATTGTAGTCAGTTGTATATAAATAGTTGGTATTATTTGATGTCGCAAAATCTAACTCCTTCATGCCTATGTAAACATATGGATAGGTAAGGATATACATGAATTAATGTATCGCATCAACTTTTTACCCGAACCAAAAAAAAGAAGTAAGGCAGAACCAAAATAAATTGACATAAATCCCAACATAAGGAAAATCTCATCTATTAATATTATTAATAAAATATTGTTGGTAATATCCACCTGCTTGTTTATCCATCGTTAAATCGTATTTCACAATCTTTGGCTCATCTCGTCGGAAATAGTAAAAATATCCATTGTATATCACATGTGCATTGCCCTGTAAACAACACAAAATAGATAAAAAAAAATGTGAATCATGAATGAAGACAAAAGGTTGAAATAATTTAAATTTTTTTCTTGTCTTGTTATTGGATTGTAGAATATTTTATTTGCGGGATGAGACAGACAGGATATGTAAAATGGTTTTAAACTTTTTTTTTTGTTGTTCTGAATGCTTTTTTTGGGGTGAAAAGTTTTCTGAGAATTTGAGGAATTTTTTTAAAGCATTTAAATTCTTTTACATTGGTTTAAAGTTTCGGAATGTGTGTTTGATAATCTTTTGGGGTTTTGGTGTGATGCAGCTTATGTCAGGGGTTACTAAACTGCGAGCAACGGCAACTTTAAATGACTTTTATGAGTTTATCGTTGAAGGTTTGATTGTCGAGAGTTTAAAGGATTTATTGATCTTTAAATTGTATAGAATCATATTTTAAACAGTAAATATCAACTCTGTCTCAAATCTGACTCTAATTCTCTCACTTTTCATAAACAATTTGCCAATAATTTCCAAAATTGGCCAAAAATCAATCAATTTTCAATTAACGACTTTTTTAAATTTGAATTTTCTTTGATACAATCTTTCGTTAAGTTTGACGAAAGTAGTTTTTTCCCCTTCTGTTTACATAAAATGTGCAAAATATACAATATTTTTCTAATAGTAAATTTTTCTAAGTTTTAGACAGTTTAAGTGAATTAATTTAAGTAAATATCATTCATTACCAGAGGTATTATAACGAGAATATAAAGAATCATCAATTAAGTGACTTAGCTTTAAGAAAAACCAAAGATTCTGAATGCTAAATTAAATTCCAAGTAATTTTCTACATATTTCTCTCAAATCTCATTTTCTAAGAATTCAAATACAGAAGACTGAGAAAATCTTTAAACTTTTAGGTAAATCGGCCTTAATTTTTCTGAATCTAAACTTTCTAGTTGCCGACTCAACATCATCTGCTTTTCTAAACAAACTTTCGGCACATAAAAATGAAAATCGATTCGTAGAAAAATCAAGCATGACCAGAATTAAATTGGGAAATTTCTATCGTTGGACAAACTTTTTTTGTTTAGGAAAACTCGAATAAACTCTTCAAAAAAAAGTTATCAGAACTTGTTCGGAGAGGAGGCCAACAATAGAGTATAAAATGGCAATAAACAATACAATTATACAATCCAAACATTCTAAACATAGCTCTTTTATATTGTTTTATATCGAAAAATAGAATATTCAACATAAACCATAATTGAATTACCTTAAATGGAAATTGAAGCTGATATACTTTTGATGGTACATTGTTCCGGTAGGCCTCAACTTTATTTGCATATTCAAATAACTGAAAATCATCATTCTCTCGCGTTGACCAAATCTTTTCGGTTTGTACGTCATTCTTTGCAGCCGAGTCCTTTAGCCATGAGCCATAATTTTGTTCTGTATATTTAATATAAACTGGCTTTCCGACAGCATACAATACACATTCTACAGAATGGATAGATATAATTCATCGTTTATTGTTTCGTACGGACATTACATGAGAGTCACACAAAAAATGTGGTTTTTTTGGGCATAAGGGGTAATGAGGCATAAATAGAAAATTTACTAAATGTAATGAAAATTTTACAAAATGTTGCGATAAAATATAAAATTATGATAAATGTCAGTTCTGCATTTACATGCTTATGCTGTTAAAGCAGACTAGCGCCATTTCAAATATTGATCGTTATTATTTGAATGAAAAAAAAAAACGGGGATAAAAACTATACTTTCAAAAAATAAATGACCCTTGAAAATTTTTAAATTCAAAAAATACGTTACAAACAAAATATCAATATTTATTCAAATTCTGATGCATGTAACTGTTTTCTTTCAAATGAGCAATGATATCAATGATAATTTGAGTCTTAGATTCATGGAATTTCATGAAAAGAACTGTACATTCATATCAACGGTAAAATATTTTTTGAATTTTCGCATTCAATTTCGAATATTTTCGAAGTAATTTCGATTTTTTTCGAAATGAAATGACGCAAGTCTGTGTTAAAGTAAAAACAGAAAAGGAATTAAAGCTTCACAAAAATTTACCTAACGTACGACTTGGCAATCCCATATAAGTTTTGTTTCCGCTCGGTTTAAGTTCCAAATTACCACCGAAAAGATCGTTCAATGATACAGATGTATCCCTACATTTTGTTTCTCTATAAATGAAAGTTTCAGTATTTTTTTTCTTGTTAATTCCTTTCTTTTTTTTCTTGTTTTATAGATGGTGAGGATGCTTGTTGAATTGTAACAATTTCGCACATATATTCTGTTCTGTTTTGTTATGGATAACTCTTCAGGTTAAACTCCCCGTAAATTTATGGTGAAATAAAGATTAGGAAATTCAATGAAAATTTAGTCAAATTAATTCTTTGGGATGTTTTTCGGACATGCTGATTACTGTGCTGTAGATTTTATGGTGTGGGTGAATGTTTGCATATGATTGCAATTTGTTGAAATGTTTGGCCTTTTTCATCTGGCATCGGTCCAAATTAATATATGTGAAGTCAAGGGTGGAAGTTGAGACTGCTGGGTTTAAGAATTAATCCGATGGATTTAAATTTTAATCCGCATGGTTTAAGATCTCATGGAGAGAAGCTACAGATTGGAATCGTTAATTGGCAGATGGAAGACAGCAATAGAACCAGCTTTAGGAGGTGTCTAAGGGAGACCATGGATTGCAATTGATCTGTGCAGGCAGTAAATAAGAATTACTTACTTACTTCAAGTGCCGTATATAACAACTGTAATTCATGGCCTAACTCAGATGCCACCTAAAGCTGGTTCTATCGCCGACTTCCACCTGCCAATTATATAATTTAATCTGTAAAATTTGAAAATTGAAATTAACCCATCGGATTTAAAATTAATCCGCCAGATTAAAACTTAATCCAATCAACAATCGATTACCATCCTTTGTTTCAAAATCGATTACTGCCTTTCATAGCATATTCACAAAGATAATCAAATTTCACCACTCATAACGAGACACAGCACTTGTCGGAAAAAAACAATATTTTTAATTTTCACAACAAATTTTCCGGGTCAATATCAGATTAAATGATAATCTCTACCCAATCCCGAGAGTCATCAGTATATCCGATAATCTCAAGAGTTACCCACACATCACAAAACAAGCAGAATCCACCGAAAACAAACGAATTAATTATATACTCACTTAACGTCCGTACAGTCAGGACAAATTTGTGGTGGACATAAATCTTCAAATGATTCCTTAAGTGGTGGTCGAGCACCAAACATAATAGGTGGTGTATCATCCGATGAGCTGCTTGGTATCATGTACGAATAACGTTCTGAAATCAATAGAGGCATATATCATGACGTCGCACTTTCTCCATCTCGTTAATATTGCAAAAAAACAAATTGTGTACGATAAGTAAGTGTAAAAAAAAGTTATTATCTACCCTGTACTTGGAACACAGCTCTTGCTATTCCCATCTCATTTTTACTGACACAGCGATATTCACCATAATCATGCGAGCGTATTTTTGTGATATTCAATCTCATTATAGATTTATATCTACAGGAAATAAATGGCAAACAATCAAGAGTGCTTACTCTTTTTTTTATATATCATATATAACCAATTGCTTCATTGTTTTCAATATAAAAATCACTGAATTTTTATTTTAGTGGGGATTTGTATCCACACGTATATTATAAAGGTGAGTAGTGTGAAGGAATGTATTTAGGGGTTAGAACGGGGGTAGGCAACCTTTTATGTGACGCGGCACATCTTGGTGGCAATCCACGATCGAAACCGCACATGTGATGCAATTTATGGCATTTCTCAAGCATTTCTAAAACAAATTGCAGCACATTAGTCTGCCGCGGCATACAGATTGTCCCACATTGGGTTAGATGTAGAGCGTACTCATGATACTCCATCCTACCCGAGGCAAGTTAGATAGAATAAAGTTTAGTTTCCGCCGAAGACGAAAAAATATTGCAATCTGCTATACCATCCTGAATTAGGTTAATCGGTGTGTTGTTGAAGTCAAATGGAATTTGGGGTATGGAAACATATGTAGGTGTATCTGCCAGGGATAACATGAAACCTCTGTGGCCGAGTGGTTAGACCGTATATCTGGAACACTCTCTTTTGTGAGGATGCGGGTTCGATTCTCTTCAGCAGCTGATCTCTCAATCATTTCATAGAATGTTGTCAATATGATATGGACTGCACAATGCTCGATATTACCCTTAGGCAGGTAGATGATCATATATAGCAGGGTATCTTCTTTAAGAGGGTTACCTTTGGTATAATGACTTAGAAATCAATGCGATTGAGTATCCTGCCCTAGACATCTAAGCTAAATGATCATAAATTCAATTATGTTCAAGAAATTGACAATGGAACAGATACCAAGACATCCCTCCCTCCCCTGAATACACTCCTTTATACCCAAAAACTCTATCTCTGATAAAATTAATATACGGCTTTACCTGTCAGTGTGAACTGTCTCAATAAAGTATTTTCCATCATTTTGTTCCAAAAGTTTATTCTCCGGTAGCTTCTCCCAATATCTAAATGGATCTGGAAATGCTTCAACCTCGCACTCTAAAGTTGCTGTTGAATCATTTTCAACATAAATTGTTTGGCTCCTAATTTGAATTAATGGTGCAACTATTGAGAAAAAAGAAGATATAGAAAACATTTAGGTATGAATGGTAAGAACGGAATTAATGACCCTTCAAATAAAAAAGTTTTTATTTATTTTGTCTCCCTACTTCTTTTTGATTCTATATGTGTGAATAGTTTTGTTTGCTTTAACCATTTTCTTCTGCATCAGGTAAACGAATTTGTCACAGAAAGGATTAAATTGAGGGAAAGCAAAGCTTACCTCGTATTTGAACAATTTTTTTTTCACCCTACATCTAATTAAATGGTTTTAATTTAGGGAATCAAAGATTTATCTTGTAAACCGGAGTTAAGGTCAGAGTTGATTTAGATGAAGAGTTGAAGGTGCATGGAATGAACATTGGTAAGGCTGTATGTAGACTTTTTGAATGGTTGTTCTAGAGGAAAGCAACCTTTTGTGTTTTGCGGTACAGCTTGGTGATAAGTCTCGACCAAAACCGCACAAGGTTCATGGCATTTTGAAGAATTTTTTGGCAGGATACATTGATGTATCGCGGCACACAGGTGATCCTCCAATTCTTCTGGTTGGTTTATTCGTTAGTGCTTGATAAGATTTTGCGATTATGAGCCCGAGACCGGAAATTTTCGAGTAATCTCGGTCTCAGTCTCGGTTTCCGGAATTTTCCGAGACTTCCCGGTTATTCTAGGTTCCGGTCTCGAGAATTTGCCGTGACCAAGACTTCCGGAAATCTTACCGTTTGGCTCTTTATTGTTTTGAATTCCTAAAACAAACTGAGCTTTTGTATGAAAAGGGGTCTTCAACTATGTACAATAAATATTATTCAAATCTCAAATGAACGTTATAACGAAAGACAGCATACGAGCGATTTATCACGCATGCAGCCATTGATTGCCATACTGTTAATCTATCTGCAGTTGCCTATTGAGAATCAGCCTCAGAAGATCTTCATTCACAGATTTACTTGGATGTTCTGAGATCCAGGTAAGAAAAACTGCTTGTAGCTATGATTCTGCTCTTCAAGTCAACCAACTCTGCCACAAAACATTTAAAATCAAACTTCATTACCAAGCGAATGACTAAATTAAGGATATAAAAACTTACAGAAATGAAAAAAAAGTTTAGAAGTAAAATTTACATTTTAAATTTGTCCAAAAAAAAACCATCGAGTACTCATTGAAAAATTCATTATTCATCCACGTACTTAAAATGTCCCTTTTTTTTCATCATGTCGTGTATCATTTCCTCTTTAGAATTCAATAACAACAACAACAAATTCCCAAAAAAAAGTAATAAAATTCCTTACAAGATTTATAAATTAACTTACAGTAAACCTCAACCTGATATGTCTGATTTGCAGTCGGCGGTATACCATTGTCAGCAATACATTTATATAATCCCATATGAACACGATTAACTTTTGTTATGTTTAATGTATGTCCTAATTATGATGAAAAGACATGAAAATATTTTTCATAAACATAAAAAAAAAAGATCGTAAAAATGTTTTCATATCCTTTTTACCTGATACGGAACTCAACTCCCATGCACCAAAAGATATTGCTCGTTCGTCTTGACGAACCCACTCGACATTCGGTGGTGGATACCCGTTTGCCGCACAACGGAGTCTCAGATGTTCACCTTCACGTACGACAATAGAGCGAGGCTTATTTGAATTATATTCAGCGGCTGTTGATCAAAATTTAAAGCTGTTTGATAGCAATTACTAGGTAATTTATTATATACATACTTGCAATGGAAGGTGGAACCAACAATTCATCTGAATATGTTCCATTAACCTTAACTTTCCATGTATTTATACCCGGAACTCCTAAAAAAGCACAAAATGTCTTGATTACAGCATCTTGTTTACATTTTTTTTTACGTAAATAGTCAATTTATTACCATCTTTGCCAGGCTTGCCAGTCCTACCCCTTGATCCTTTTTCTCCTTTCATGCCTTTTATGGATACGCAACGAATAAAGCAATAAGAATAATAATATTTTCGTATTAGAGAGGCTTGTTTTGGCACAAATTACAACTAACATGAAAAACAACAACTGCTTCTGCTTCATACTCATAAGAAGATTAAAACAATTGGACTAAATGTATATAGACTTGATATAGACTCAAAAATAAACAGTCTTATTTATGCGAGAATTTTAGATGATAATAATCTTCTGTCTAGTGCATTGACTCGTTAAATTTGGTAGGATTTATATTGGAAAAATTCAATTGAATTTTTAACGGTTTTCAAAAATTTGAATTTTTAACGATTTTCAAAAATTCAAAATGTTAACGGTTTCACAAATTTCAACGATTTTTTAAAATTTGAATTTTTAACGACTTTCAAGAATTCTAAAATCTTAACGGTTTTCAAAAATTCAAATTTTCAATGTTATCAAAAAATCTAACGGGTTTCAAAAATTTGAATTTTTATGGTTTACAAAATTTTAAACTTTAAACGGATTTTAAAATCAATCAAATATTTAACGGTTCATAAAAATTCAAATTTTTTAACGGTTTTCAAAAATTCAAAATTTTAACGGTTTTAAAAATTTCAAATTTCTAATTGGATTCATAGTATTAGGAACTCAAACTGACAAACAATCAAAATTTTCTCATTTAACTTTACAGGCACTCCATAAATTCTTTGTACATAGATGTTGGAATGTAATCCATCTGATGAGATAAGCTTTGATATGAACTATTCATTATTATTAATGGAATTTTATTGGCTTGGCAAATGACTCTAAACTCGAACAATGCAAAAATTTCTTAAAGGCTTTAGATTTACTGAAGTATCTCCAAAAAATTTAAACATTTTTTTAGACTTAACATGGCACCTTTTTGTGTGTAAATTCTATCTTAATTTGAATGTCAATCAATTTTGAAGAGGGACTGCGAATTTTTGCTACTTTTTTTGCTTCTTCTTCTCTTTTCCCCACTTTGAGAAGTTTTTAATTTTCTTTGAATTATTCAAGTCATGCTTTGACGGTACGTACCTCTCATACCTTGCGGACCGGGCAAACTTTTTTTTTTTTTTGAAAAAAGTAAACAATAAATGAAAATGTTTAGGAATTGGATATAATGTGATACTTTTTTAGATATTCATACCCTGGAGGTCCTTGTGCTCCATTCTTTCCATCTAATCCGGGTATGCCGTCCTTACCTAAACACATATGAAACAAAAGGTAAATAAAGATTGTTAATTTGAATATTGAGAACAGTGTTGTCCAAACTTTTTTAGCAGCTATGGCATTCCTTGGTTGGAAGCTGTCGAAAGAGACAGTATTGTTACTTACTTACTTCGCTGGTCGAACACTTGCACTTGGTATTGGCAACTGACAGACGGAAGCCAACGATAGAGCCAGCTATATGCGCCATCTGAGGTGGTCATGGATCACAATTGAACTGTACAATCAGTAAAGTAAGTAAGTAAGCACACCAAGGTGGTAAGCCTCGACAGGAACCGCACAAGGCATACGATTCAAGGCACAGTTTGGACAACATTGATTGTTGATCTGACATAAAAGATAATTCTGTATAACGAATCCCGAGTGAGACTCGAATCTACGTCCTTCGATTTGCTGGTCGCATGCTCCTACCACTGAGCTATCGGGGGTTGTGGCGGGTTATTCGACTATATGACAAAGTGACATATATAAATTATGTATTTTCTGTATCCTTCTTACTACTGAACTCCCAATCAGAGTGGGCAGGACTTGAAGGTGGAGTCGCTTCCACTGGAGTCCGGATTGCATTAGAGGTGACTCGACAGTGGAGTCCGGATTCCTAAACAGTATAGGCGTCTTTTTGGACTTTTGGAGTCAAGTCTTTCAAAGTCTTGCCAACTCTGCTCCCAACGATATACCGTTGACAACCCATTACTGTAATCCAATTCCAACACTGTTATGGAATCTTCTTCATGTTTCTTACCATCTTTTCCAGGAAATCCATCCACGCCATCTGCTCCAGCACGGCCCGGAATTCCATCGAGACCTATTAAATAGTAATGATTTTATGTAAAATGAAAGCATTTTTTATGTTGCGATTCCTCATAAAGATTTTGAGAAAATTTTCTTTATTACTTACCCGGTTCTCCATTTATTCCATCTTGGGGAAATGGAAACATTAATAGCACAAAAGTGGATATAAATTAATTTTTCAAAAAATAAATAACAATTTGTACTGTTCATACCTCGTCCATCTAAGCCAGGATTTCCAGGAAATCCTATACATGTCAAATGCAGTCAAATGCAGGAAAAAGTTATCAAAAAAAGTTTAATGACGTCTAATGCAGTTCACATACCAATTTCTCCTTTTGGTCCACGTGTTCCGGGTTTTCCTTCTCGTCCTTTATCGGATGCATATTTGAGTATAAAGTCAAGAATATGTTCAAGTTATTCTTAAGATATTCTCAAGGCTATAAAAAGCTTCATGTGAATTTCTCTCGTTTTTATTCAAGTTTTTTGGTATTGAAAAGTTTGAAAAGAAAAACTGAATGGAATGTGAGCACTTATTCTATACTGTGTGCATGAATGACAGCAAAGTGTAAAGTTTCGATGCGAGTTTAACATGGGAATTTTTAATCATTCACTTGGGGGCATTTTATGGATCAATTTGAAGGAATTGACAATGTAGCTAAGCAATTTTACTATAGTTATTCATATTTAAACTATAAAGTTCTGATGTTGAGACATGATTGAAGCTGGATATTTGAGTTTTATGATGTATTTGGTGCAGTGGTGGGCAAACTGTGTGTCGCGGCACCTGTGACAGGCAAAACCTTACAAATTCTTGATAATTTGTATGGTTTCTTACAAAACCATACAAATTTTCAAGAAATTGTATGGTTTTTTGCCTATCACAGATGACTGTTTTGCAAAACTGGCCGCGGCACACTAGTGAGTCGTTAAAATTTTCTAAAAATGTCATGAACCTTCGAGCGACACAAATGGAAAAGGCTCCAACAAAGGAGTTCTTAAGGCTCTGCTAAACCTCTTTTACTAATACCAAATGGAACAATGGAGGCCAAATGACGTCCATATAGGTTGCCAAACGGAGGCGACTTCCATTTGATATTAGTAAAAGAGTTTTAGCAAAGCCTTCTTCATATGCGCCACTCAGAACCCTATACTTTGCATAGTTCAGGTCTCGACTTACCACCAAGCTGTGCCACACCACAACAAAACTTGCCCACCACTGACTTAGTAAAATAAATGATTTTTTTTTTCTCATTTTCGGCAAAGTTGCAGATATAGATTTATTTTAAATATGAATAACTTGCGGCAATTTTATTGTGTTTCGGGCAATTAATTGACTTCAGAAATGTTAAATGAATGAGAATAAAGTCAATAAAATTGAATGTATTGATTTAAAACTCTTTAATAATTGCAATTTTTTTCGGCTTTTGTTTACAAAAATGAATTTTTCAATTGAACGTTCATTAAAAAAAAACGATTGTTCAGTTGAAAAAAAAATCATTTAAATTTTAAAAAGCCGTTAAATTTTAATTCACTTTAATGAGCCATAATTTCAGCTTCAATTGATTTTTGAGTAGTTGGAATCAATTTTATTGAATGAAAATAAAGCTTAATTGCCATCGAATCGCCGTTCTGAATTTACATTAATCTGCAAACGTCTTTAAAGAGTTGAGTAAATTTCACATGACTAGCTATGATTATTGTCATAAATTTGACCAGCTAGCAATATAAACAAAGCATGCATTTTATGATTTTTGTTTGAAGACGAACAACTTGTTTGCATTCAAGCTGTTCTAGTTATTAGTTATAAAACATTTTATGCTTGACTCGAGTCTAAGCCACAATTCAAGCATCAATAAACTCTGAAGTGGATATAACATATAATTGGAAATTCACATGAAATCAATTTTATGCTCCAAAAACAAAAAGTTACCTGGCGGACCCTGCAGACCAGGAGGACAGTAGTTCTTAGCTTCCTTACAATATCCAGTAATTGCCTGATACTGAACATAATGGACAAAATTTATTAAATTTTACTCACAATTAAATTTAATGAATATAAAAAGGAAAAATTTATGAATATAAAGCATTAAGTCAACGAGCGTTATGTCAAGGGAAAATTGAAATCTATTTTATTTCCCATCTTCTCCTCATGGAAGTGCATTAAAAGCTTCATGTAGTGCATGTGAGGAACAAAATAAACATTTCTTTTATGTCATGATAAAAAAAAAAAAGCTAAAGTAAATGAAAGATAAAAATTTCTATAAAAAGATATTGAAATAAATATGATGTGATGCAGTATGATTATTAAAAGAAGAAGCAAAACACACAAATAATAACTTTCATGATGCTCTTACATATATAAACATGTAAGACTAGTAAGATTGTCAGGAGTTCTTGAACTTTGGGACGTGATGAGCTTGTGCAAATTTGTTCAGAATTTTAATCTTAAAAAGCATTTTAATATTTCTTTCAAAAAATTTGAGCTTTTATTCAAAAAGCTTTCTTTTAAATATTTATTCAAAAAGCTGTTTGGGTCAAAAAGTTTTCAAAAGCTACTTTTTCATTTAAAAATCGTTTAAAAAACTCAGGGTTTCATCATTAAAACTACGTTTTTGTTCAAAAAGCTCCATGATTCGGTCAAAAGCTCTATTTTTTGGTCAAAAAACTTTTTTTGAAAACGTCGACATTTCAGTCAAAAAGTTCAAAATCTTAATCAAAAAGCTTAGTTTCATTCAAAATTCTAAGATTCGTTGTCAAAAATTAAAGCTAAGGATTTAAGCTTTTTGTCAGTTTTTTGAGAAAATTTCACTTTCCAAAAAAGAGTTTTTATCAGCAAATTTATTGGTTCTTCAAGCTATTTACTCCAAAACAGTCTAAGCACCACTGAGATAGTAAGTAATCATGCATGAGTTATAGCAACGAAGTCATTTTAAAATGAGTTTTTTTTTCTGAATGAATAACTTATCATATGGAATGCTTTGAGTAATGTTATATTTCATAAAAGAAGAACTTTGACAGTATATATGTACCGGTATTCTACAATATTGAGTCAGCCAGACCCATTCATCACCATTCGCAGACGCTTTTCCAGTTTTTCGCACCATCTCAGCATCACGCAGTTCCAATTCACCTCGATATTTTGGATCGAAAAATTCAGCTTCAACTACAGGCTCTGAAATATTAATTTTGATGGGTGGTATTACTGAACAATTCAATTAACGCGTCTGATGTAAATGCTTACCATCATTTTGGTTGTCATTATTATCATAATTCGAAAATAGATCATTATCCTTGAATAAATTATCAGCATCACGTTTTAATCGCTTTTGTGGATATAAATTTTGCGAATGGTCATTTAAATAATTGTTATGGGCAATTGTATCATGAATTTTCATGTTTTTCCTCTCATTTTGTACATTCTGTTGTTGATTATTGTTACGATTATAAAAATCTGAAGGCAGCTTTGTTTCGTAATGTCTGTAAATTTTCAAATAAATTCATTTTCATTTGTTTAGACATTCTTTTCTGCATTTGTCATCAAAATTTTGTTATAATCAATGATTAATTGCTTACGCACAGTTTGCTTTTTTGAAATGTTTTTCACATCCATTTGAGAGATATTTACATTCTTTTTCAAGCTTTGTTCAATGAAGAATATGAAGGAATTTAGAATGAATGGATCCTTAACTCTCAACAGAGCTATTTCAACTTGGAAAATGGATTAATTTACGGATGTTTACCTTGGAAAATTGAAGATTTTTTTATGAATTCATAATTTTTTGTAATTTTTTAATCTATTGTCTTGTTATTGTGATGGCCATGGATCTCAATTGAACTGCGAAGTAAGTTGTGAATTGTGATAATTGTAGTTCTATAAGTGACTTTTAAATGGATTTATTTGTTCACAATTGATGTTTATTCATCGAAATTCAAATACAGACTAAATATTGTATTAAAAGGGGTTTTGAACTATGTATGATAAATATTATTCAAATCTCAAATGAACGTTAGCGAGAAAAAAGTGTTCTAAAGGACTAAAATTAGGAAGGAATATTAAATATCCAAAATATTGTTACTTCTTGGAAGTATCTAAGGATGACTATTAACTGTTTAATTAGGAATTATTAAAGAATTTCTTATCTAATCTAAGAAGGCTTTTTCGCGTAAAAATTCAAATTTTGTTTACATTTTAAATTCAAATAATCTTCGCTGAATTCTTAAGATACTTAAAAAAAGGTTTTAAAGCTAATAGTGACTTGAACATTCCACAAACTTTCAATTCAAATTCTTTCTATAGATGAAAGTAATTTCGCTTACAGCACTTTTTTGTAATATTTACATCAACAAAAAATATTTCAAAAGATTCAATGACTAATGATTTTTTAATGTGGATTTTTCCAAGTGAAAATAGAAACGGGGTAAGTTGGTTAATTATGCATGATAATATAATTCATAATCCAGCTATCAAGCCATAGATAATTGAAAATTTTGGACTCACCCATTCTGATAATTTTTTATCATAATCCGATTCCTGATAATCTCTTTGTTGATGATTTTCTCACAATTAGATTGAAACTCAAAGCTCTTTTGATCAATAACATAATGTACATAATTAATTGTGTAATATGATGTGATAAAAATAATCATATACAATGCACCAAACAGTAAATTAATGTTTCTTATCGAAAATTTTGCTTTCAAGTCACAACATTCATTGCACTTAATCGCTGCATGCATGTACAATTCTGATTTATTAATTTTATCCGTTGGCAATTTCATCTTTCTACCGATTATTTGCCAACAAAAGCTGAATTAAAATTATTATTTTTCATTTGTTCCTTTATGCTGATAATTATCACAAATTTTACATTTCATTTCCATTTTTTTATTTTGCACAATTTTTTGGTTCACTTTTTTTTATTGTACGCAATTTATTTTTTTCATGCCTTCCTTTTAAGCACAAGCCGCAAAGTTATTAATTTCAGAAAGGAAGAGAAACACAAAAAAAAAGATTTTTTATTTTTGTAAATGTTGAGAAATTTATGTTTTAAGCATAATCTGTGGATATTAACTCAACATCATCAGTTGTTATGCTTTTTACGTCTGAAAAATTATTACATCCGATTTTTTTGCAATTCAATTAATTCAGTGGACTGTTAAAAAGTTATAGAATTAACTGATGAGTGGATTAACGCTGTTTTTGTATGCTTTTATGACAGGTACTTTCTTTTTTAAATGATAATAAATTTAACGTTCTTTTATGTTTAAAAATTATGCAAAAGTTACTCGAAAAATTCAAAAAATTGAAGTTTATTGAATTTTGAACTTTAAAGTTGGTTAAATTTTTGAATTTGAAAGTTCATCGAATTTTGAACCTCAAGATCTGTTAGATTTTGAAATTCAAAAATTCGTTAAATTTTGAATTTCAAATATTCGTTCAATTTTGAACTTGAAAAATTTAAAAATTTTGAACTTCAAAAATCAAACATATTTCAAAACTCAAAAAGTCGTTAAAATTTAAAAATTCACAAAATAAAAAATGTAAATCCATAAAAAATTAATCGGTCAAGCTTCCAGATAAAAGCTTTCAAGTAAATAAGCAAACAAATTATTTCCACAAAAAATCCGAATGATAAAAAAAAAAGTTGTAATCCACAAAATCGTAATGACGATATTAATGTTGCATGGATCTTATGTAAATATTTCTATTTGTTCATGGTGTTTACCATAATTTATTTCAATTCTATGTTTATTCACATTCAGTACACACTTCCGAATCACATATTTATCCTCACTTTTTCGAATCTGTGCATTTTTTTTATCCAGCACGTGCTTTCTGTTCTGAACTGTTAATTTCCTGTGAATTCCTTCATGTCTCACTATTATTTCATGAAAAATCTTTCGCTAAAATAATTTTTTCGTCCTTTCCGTTTGAAATACGATACTCGACTAACTCATGCATTAATATTTTTGTTCCTTTATCTCATGAATTTTACTCCGAGAAAATTCGAGAGAGAAAAGTAAAGAAAAGTCACGAGTTTTGTTGATAAACATGCAACCTGTTGATATCATTCAGACAAGAGAGTGAAATTTTCTGCCGAGAGTATGTCCTGCGTATATGTTCAAGTGTTTCCATCCCCTTATTATCTGTGGTAATTTTGAATATCCTGACAATGCCATGCTTTTGCAATTGACAATAATCGGATGCCTTTGATCTTTAACAACAAATATTCTTATGGGTGAATTTTGATTATAGAAAGATTGGGAGACTTACAGGAAATAACATCGATAGCCGATAAGATGTCTTTGAAGATTTTGATGACCACAACAATTTTCCGGGTGGCAAAAATATTTATTAATGAAAGGGATGATTACGGTTGAGCTGCTTATCCCTAATATTATCCTTTTCCATAGAATCGATGAATGGTTCCTTAATAACAAAGCTGTGTTACGATAGCAATTTTTAACGTTCAAATAAGAATTCGATATTTAACGGTTTTTTGAAATTTGAATTTTAACGATCTTCTAACATTAGAATTTTTAAGTTCTTCTGAAGTTCAAATTTTGAATATTTTTTTGAACATCTAAATTTGAATATTTTCTGAAGTTCAAATTTTGAATATTTTCTTCAGTTCAAATTTTAAATATTTTTTGAACTTTAAATTTTGAAATCTATTTGTCCGGTAATTTTGAACTTCAATCTCCTCCTAAAAAGTAAGAATTAAATACTCAACATCCACAGCTTCATTTATAATTATTTACTCTCTATTTTTTTATCGTTCTCTTATTAAAACAAACAACTACATCATAATCTTAAATATGTTTTTTTTTTTCATCCTTTGTTACTCATTGCTAAGTAGTTACGATGGATAAGAATACTCTTTAAATAATGTATTAATTAAAAAACGAATATTCTCTAATATACTACAAAAAATCTTAAATGGCAAAACATTTGGAGGTATTTTAATATGTATAATTTATATCCTTATTGTTGAAGAATTGATGGGTCATTATAACTCCAATTGGTACTTCCGGTATTATTTGCTGGATTTGTACTTGGCTTCTCATCAGTTTCCGATGCATTTGATGTATTTAATGAATGAATTGATGCATAATGCCTCTTAAGATACAAATCGCTATTAAAGTGTTTTTGACATATTGGACAGACTACGGCTTGTGGATTATGGATTAGCCTCATATGTTGTCGTAGATTTGAAACGTTTGAATAGACTCGTGCACATACAGGACATGATCTGTTGAGTATAAAAGGATATGATGAATATTTACATGTACTTATGGAATTAATAGAGATAAATGCAAACAACAACCTCGGAGTTAAGCAGTTGGCTTTATATGCAGCATTATTTTTTGAACTTTTCGTGCTTTTCGGTGATGTGTCGTCTGATTGTTGGCCTGAATTTGATGCAATGTCTATTGCCTTCTCAACCCATATTTCGTCCTCTGTTGAATATTCAAAGAATTTAATTTAAATCTCAGGATTAAAATTAAATCCACATTTTAATCTCAGGATTAATAACATACCTGATTTGTATTCCACAGGATGTGCTGGCTGTTGATGATGTGATTGACTTGTGCCAGCCTGAATGAATTCTGAAAAACACACCGTACTCAATTAAAAATAATTTGAAACAACATAAAGCACAAAACTCACGAGACTGTCCATGTTGCTGTTGATGTGTTGGGTTTACAGTATTAGCCTTTGCGGAAAAACTATCCATACTCATGTAAGTAATATTCTGAGGTTGTTTGACCATTGCTTGTTGTGCCTGTATATTCTGTACGTCCTCCAAGAACTCAAGTGATTCTGTTTTTGGTTGAACATTATGTGCATTCTCTTTCCTCGTATTATGTTGTTGCTGTTGAGCGCGAATTGATTGCATATCATCATTTTCCATATCATCATCATCATTAAGTGCAGCAGTTAATGCCTCATTCATGATTTTAAGTTTCTTGCCGTGTGTATATGACTGTAAATGATGCTCTTCACTTGCTCGTTTTCGTATAAATTCTTCATCCTCTTCTGTTGTGGCTGTATCTTTACTAAGTCCACGAATTTGTAGTGCTTCCGCTACTCGTATAAAGTCCTTTAAATTTTCATTCGTTATATGTACTTCCCCTAAATACATGTACTCAAGTATAGCCTTCAATATATCAAAGGAGATGTCATGAAAGAAAAATATTGGATGTGACGATTTGTTATCTTTCAATAATTCTTTAAAGTACGGTGAGCAACTGTATAAAACCAGCTTATGAGCACCCAATTTCTTTCCTTCACAAGCAAATGTAATGTCAACCAAGTCTTCTTCATCTCTCATTCGCCTAAAAAAGAATTATTCATATAATAATTAGATAATTTCACTGATAAGATTTCAACAAAAAATAATAAACTTTCATACACATAATAAATAAAAGGACATTAATCACAGAATGAACAGAAAAAAAAGTTAATGACTCAAAATGATTGCGGACGGCGTCATTTGCAAGGCACACAAATGCATTGCATAACTCGTAGCGAATTTTCATGAGGTACAATCATTTCATGAAGCCTTCTTCGTGGCTAATTTGATGTTTTTAATGGATATTTTTTTGTGCCTACATACAAATCATTAGCAGTACTAAAATTTAATTGATATCTCATTAGTGTCATTTTTACCTAACATTCTTTGTGAAATTGTTCCATTTCAAGTAAAATAGCTCGCTACCTGCCATAGCTATTACTATGATACCTAAACTTTCCGATTAAATAATTAAATTGAGCTTAATTTAATTTTTTCGATTTTTCTTCTATTATTACTTTTTTAAGCGATTTTTGAACTTCAGCACTTCTTGTGACTGTACTAAAGTCGTACTAAAAACTGGGGCATTAAAATACGAATTTATTTTTATTTTTAGCAAATTTTTTAATGTGCACTTTGTCTTTGTTTTTATTTTGTCCGACTGTCATAGCATTTATCTTCAGTTTGCACAATTAATGAGCCGTTCAGCTGCATGTCAAGCATTTCATCCCATGCGCAACACCGTACAAACTCTAAAATTTATTTAAGAAGGAAGTATCGAGATGCGCTTAGTGCTCCAGACGAGGATGTCTAGTGATGACTTACCTACTTGTTTGACCAAATCATCAAAAAAATTTCATCCTTAAAATAAGCATAATACAGGACATTTTACAAGGAATTTAGGCTCTCACAAGTAGTTTCAGTGATATTGTACAGAATGAGTTACAATCCGACATCAAGAAGTTGTAAGTTCCTCACAAAAACACTTGCAAATTAATTGCACAAGAAAAATGTAAAATCTGACGAATTTTTTTTTCATCCACAATTATCAATTAAGCTGGACCAGCCAAGAAGGCGAAACGAGTGAGTGATGTCAATGCATTAGGTGGAGTAGCTCAACAACCAGCACCATATAATCCTATTCCAGCACCAAATTTATCAGCAAATTATGATAATAATCCAACGGTTCAATCGCCTAATAATTACTATACACCGAATACAAGCCCATCGAATTACATGCAATCACCGCAAGCACCCAATTATAATCCACAATATGCATCATCGCCATATGATCCAAATCAGCCTCAAATTAATCCAAATCAGATAGGCTTTAACATGTTTCAGCAACCAATTATGCAGGATATGGCCTTGCAGTATGGTCAAAAATTAGCTGATCAAGGAAAAGAGCTAGTTAATAAGGAACTAGAGAAATATGTGTCCGTCACTAAACTCAAATATTATTTTGCGGTTGACAATAAATATGTGATGAATAAGTTAAGGCTCTTATTCTTTCCATTTGCCCAGAAAGATTGGTCTCTAAAGTTCGATCAAGAGACTGCAGTTCAGCCACGATATGACTTGAACTCACCGGATCTTTACATCCCGACGATGGGCTATATCACTTACATTGTACTCGCTGGTTTCATTTTAGGCAAGTGACTCATTCCTTTTTATGGCTTTACATAGAATTAATAGCAAATTTATGCATTTACAGGTTTACAGGATAGATTTTCGCCGGAACAATTAGGAATTCAAGCATCTAGTGCATTGGCTTACAACATATTTGAATTAATTATTTATACAATCACACTTTATGTCACAAATATCCAAACGACTTTGAGAACATTAGATCTGGTTGCATTTTCTGGCTATAAGTATGCAAGTATTGTTGCTATTTTATGTGCTACTATTTTATTTTCGACGACCGGTTATTGGATTGCCTTAATTTACTGCGGATCTACATTAGCTTTCTTTTTGGTAAATAATTAATTAATTTAATCATAGCAATCATTGAAATATCCTTTTAATTCTTACAGTTACGAACATTAAAAGCAAAAGTTTTGTCTGAGCCTGTTTCAAGTGCCGCGCAAGCACCAAACTATGATCCATATAGTCAACAGCCGCAAAGCTTCGATCATACTTTGGGACGAAAAAGAAAATTGTATTTCCTATTTATGTTCGCAATCCTACAATTCTTCCTACCATTCATGTTAACGAAGCATTTAAAATGATTGAGATTTGGTACTATTTTGTAGCTTTCAAATAAATTAAAATAAAGTTAAATAACATATGATTATTTTAATAAACAATGAATTCATGCTCATTTTATGCTGGTTAAAAATAACGGTCAAAAAAATTTCAAAACTACGTAGTTATTCGCCATTTTTAGTACAGCAATTTCTCATATTTAATTTCAGAGATTTTTTGTAAAAAACATTAAAAAGTTTATTAATTATTGATAAACATAATCTATTATAGCATAATTTATATCTTAAGGATCGCGATACAACATTTACAGTGAAAATAGAGAGAGGTATAATATAGAAATAAGAGAAAGAGAAATAAACAGTTTACGCGCGTACGAAATAGACGCTTAACGAAAATTTTCAAATATAAATCAAAATTGCTAGAAAATATTAAATTATATTATATTAATTGTTTGCTTGTAGCATGATGAAAAAGATTGAACCGTCAGAAATTGGCAAGAATCCTGATTTAATAGCAAGTAAGTCAAATGATGCTAACATAAATAACATATCAAACTAACGCCAAGTAATTATATCTAATTTACAGAAGCACAAAAGGAAATGGCTCAATCAGACATCCTCGTTTGTGGAAAGTGTCATAATGTCTTTCATTTTATTGACCTCTTTAAGCAGCATAAAGCTAATAACTGTAAAAGAACTTCTGCTTTCAATGATTGTGTATGTACTTCCTTAATGTTTTGATTTGTTTATACTCTTAATCATAACTCTCCAAAAATTTTCTAGAGGGAAACTAGACCCAAAATGTGGGCATATCTTCTATGGAAGCAAACACAATTCCATCAGAATCAAGAAAATTCAAATGAAGATCAGCCCTGGAAGTTATATGAGCAATGGATGTCGTTGGACGAGAGCATTCGACAGTCTTGGCTTGTTGCCGGTGGGACTATTCAATCTTTTGAGAAGGTACCTACTTCCTTTATTCGAAAATTATCCTTAATTAACGAATTTTTCTATTATCCAGTTTGGAAATGGAACTTTACAGGAAACTCCTGTAAAAATAACAAAAACATTGACGCCTGAGAAGCCACTCATGAATGCACGTCCATCACCTGTTAGTCAGGTTGTCAAGCGTGTTTTGCCAGCCGCAGTTACGCCTGCTAGATCTAGTCCAAACGTTATTGTTACTGAGCAAAAAGTCATTCGTCGTGCAGATGATGGCTCCGTTCAAGAGAAAATTGTTATATCACCAAAGACGTAAGTTCCTTATACTACCCACAACATTTTTTACAGTCACTAATTTCGTTTTATCTATATAGACAACGATTGATAAACAGAACAGATCCAGTTTCCGGTGTAATTGAGAAAGCATCAATCGATAAAATTATGGCAAAGAGGATGAATCCACGTAAACGTGAGAATGAATATTTAGTCAAGTGGGAGTCAAAGCCTCAAACATGGGAACCAGCATCACATTTGGACACATGCAAGGATCTCATTGATAATTTTGAAGTTCTCTTAGCAAAACAAAAAGAAATGCGTGCAAAATCTCAATTAACTCAACAGCAACCGACTCAACAAGTAGTTGTTACAACTGCTCCATCGACTCCAATATCAACTTCAACTCCCGTAATATCAACGCCAAATCGTCCAGAACGTTCATCAAAGCAAAAGGCAATTAATCAAGTAAAACAATGGACAGGCGGAAATAAGCATCATGATGATGCATCAGAAGCATCAACAGGAAAGAGGAAATTGGAGGAAGAAGATGAATTTGATGAGGAAATTGATGGTGATGATGTTGATGACGAGGATTATGAGCTCGAATCAAGTTGGGAGAAAAAGAAAATGGCACAACAACTTGGACAGACATCAGTTAAGAAGATTAAGACCGATATTGCAGGTCAAAATGGTAATGTTCGTGTTGTCAAAACGACTGGACAAGACATGCAAATTGGTGCAACTGTTGTACGAAAAGTTATTGGCTCAAAATCTCCAGATGTCGTTATGGCTGGACAGAAACAAATGAGTGGAGTTTTCAAGAAGGCAGTTCCATCGCCAACAGTCACAACTAAAAAGCCAGGTGAGGGACAAGTTCGAATTGTTGAGAAAAAAGATCAAATTCAAAGTGGAATTGTTCGTGTAGGACAAGTTGCAGCCAATTCAGTTCCAGCAGCAACAAAATCACCAGTTGTTACGCGAGTTGTTCCAAAAGCATCGCCCGGTGTCACTCCAAATGCACAGAAAGCAAATACAGGAACTGTCGTAAGGACAGTTCAATCAGTTCAGAGTCAACAAAAAGCTTTAGCTCAAAAGATCATTCAACGATCGCCAATGAATAAAAGTCAATCTCCAGTTACTCCTCAAGCACAGCAACAACCACAAAGAACTCAAGTTCTACCTAAACAGCAACAAACACCGACGCCAGTTGTTCGTAGACCAGCAACACAAGTTGTCCGTAAATCAGGTCCAGTAACTCAAAGAATTGTGAAAAAAGTAGCTGTAGAGGAAGAAGATGACGATGGAATTCAAGATCCATTCCCAAAAGATTTACCACCGATTGAAACTGAATCTGAAAGTCCACCGCTACCGCTCACATTATGTCCAATAACTGGAAAAGTTTTAGGTCAAGCTGAAGGTGAAACAGAACAAGGTGAGGAGCAAGAAGGTGATGCAGATCAGCATCAAATCACACAGATATTAACGAATGAAGATGGAACTCCAATCTTTATTACTGGCGAAGATGGAACTATGTATCAAGTTGCTGGAAAGAATGCAAAGGGTGAAACAATTTTAGTGTCCACAAATGCTGAGGGAGAACAGACTTGCGTACTTTTGTCTGCTGATCAAGATTTATTAGCTAATGTTCCAGGG
Organism: Chironomus tepperi; assembly: GCF_022539635.2. Classification (NCBI taxonomy): domain Eukaryota; kingdom Metazoa; phylum Arthropoda; class Insecta; order Diptera; family Chironomidae; genus Chironomus; species Chironomus tepperi. The sequence goes on along the minus strand of NW_027226486.1, from coordinate 4,108,348 downwards.
ATTCAAACAGCGGATGTGACAGAAGAGGGTGCAAATGCCGAAGAGACAGAGGCGACTGAACAGCATGATGAACAATTCTTTGTAAAGGAAGGCGATGAAGGATCACAGACATCGGCTAGTGAAGAAGCCACAACTCAACCATTATCCGTAGCTGTTGAAAGCGGAGATTCTCAAGACGGGCAAATTACTGCTGAAATCGTACAAGCTGATGAGCCATCACCTGGTAAGCTTGAATGTGATTTTGATCTCGGGATTAGTTAAATCGTTGGATTTATTTTTAATCCTAAGGTTAAATCTTCAAATTTGAATTTTTCGTTAAAATTTTTGAATTTTCTGATTCAAATTAGAAGTTTTCGTTAAAATTTTGAACTTTATGGCGAATTCAAATTTGATTTTTCCGTTAAATTTTTAAAAAATTTGAACTAATTTGAATTATTTTTCTTTTAAAGGTGGAACAAGAAAGGTCGTGTTGATGCTTCCTGACGGCAATCTTATGGTCACAGAATTATCATCAGAGCAATTTCAATCATTAAATCTACAACAGTAGTAAAATTTATTTACAACATCCAAACACACCTATATATGGCTTTATGATTAAGGATTTTTTTCTGGACATTTTTTTTCTATTTTCAAATCACTTTTTTCTTTCAACTAGACTTTAGTTTTTAAATATCCTTTTATTATTTCATATTAAGTAAGAGAAAATATGAAGAACTATTGATAAAATTTCTCGGAAAATGTAATAAAAAACTTTAAAAAAATACATGAAACATAATAAAAGTAAAGAAATTAATTGAAATTTTTTTAATTAATTAATTCACAATATTTGATATAATAATTTTTAAAAAGATTTATTTTTCTTATAAAAAAATGCATAAAAAAGAGAAAAGATTAATTAAGTAAAATTTAAATTTTTTTGTTATACATAAGACCTTATAAACTAATGAAAATGATAATAAATAGTTATGAATTATCATGTTTAATCTATTTCCAATTTCCTGAAGCTTCCTTGTAATCCATAAATGTCATCATTAAATTTCTCAAATATTTCAGTTGAATTAAGCGAATATTGGAGAGACTTTACAGATCCTTCCAAAACAGCACGTGGATATTGCTCCGGATTTGCTCTCATTTGATTATAAAGTTGAGCATTTTGATGGTTCCTCATTAATCTCTGCTTCATATCATCTGTTTTTTGTAGAAATTTTTACAGCAATTAATTTTCAAAAAATTTATGTAAATCCGTTAAAAACCGTTAAAATTCAAAAATCACATGCTGATAAAAATTTGAATATTTTTATCGGTTCTTACAAATCATACCAATCATTTTGGACATTGGAACTGTTCCTCCATATTCCTTCGGTAACATTGCTTGATCAATTGCTTTAAATTCATCAAAACTTGGATAGAAGTGGACGCGTTTCCTTAGCTTCTCACTCATGCGATTTAAAATTAAATCACTTATAAAATTAATTGATCTGTGGACGTTGACTATGTGGAATGCCTTGTGTCTCATTGGAAGGGTTTTCTGGATTGTAATCAGATACTTATTAACATCATGACAACATGTCTTAATTTAAAATAATTACCTCAGTGTTCTTTCCAACTCGGCACATAAATTGAGGCGAAAAGACTGTAAAATGTGACATTTTGATATTTTTGGCATCGCCAATATGTACAACACCTCGAATCTGATTCTCTTCATCTTCCAGCAGATATTCATAAACCATTGTAGTTAATATTAGGATGTCATATCCAACAGTTGGACTTTTTGGATTTGAGACGCCTGGTCTATAAAATATGATCAATCTTCCCATGTAGTCACGCTGAGGTAATATGAATATAAACCTGGAATTAATTATAGTGACTTGACATTAAATTCACATTGACATTTTACGGATCAATTGACATACCCGGCTTCAAGCAATTTAAGTACCGATGGTTTCTCTATACTTAAATTATTCATCCAATGATTCCCATAAGATCCTACTTTTAATGCTAGCAATCGCTCAATTGCTTCCTCAGCCATCGGAACGCTGAATTTACGGAATCGAAGGTATCGTAAAAGGAACTTTGCATCTACTCTTGTTGATATTATTTTATCATTCTTCCAAATAAAGTCACGAAGAGCTTGAATCGCATGTTTACGCATTTCTTCCGTTTCTCTCAGTTCCTCTCTTGCCATTTCCTCCAACTCTTTTGACAGCTCAAATTTATATTCGTCAATCGGTGTCAAATTTTTTTTGTGTTGCTACATCAAATTAAAAAATGAAAGGAAATTATGCAATTGCGTATGTTCATGCTGCGTATATTGGATTTTAGGCATAATTTGATTTGTTTTTGTAGATTTTACTTTTCATTTTGACTGGATCTTTGATATTTCAGTAGAAACTAGTCTGAATTTCTTTTAACCTTTTGTATCTAGTTTTTATGGTGTTATAAGATCAAAATAAATGACTTGCGTGTTATTTAGACTTGTTGAATTGATTAAAATTATGAATTCTTAAAAATTTAATTTTGAAAACCTTATAAATGTTTTGATAGTCGACAACATTTGTATGGTTTCAAAATTTGAATTTGTGTTGACCGTTGAATTTTTAAGAATGCATGAATTTAATTAATTGAACATGAATGACGTCAATTGATCCATAACATCATACATTTACGTATATAAAACTTAAAAACTTTCTACAATATCCAACATTTTGATCCATTACTTCTTTCAAATGATAATGACATTGAAATCAAATCCAACCCATAAACCTAATTTTTTGTCACGACGCAGACTTAAAGTCATTTAAAGGTATGTAACAAATCTCGAAAAGGGCCACCGAGAACTAAAACAAGTTACGCATTATTAAATTACAACAAAAGTATATAAACCATGAAACTGAGTTATTACATCAAATGTTGAATATTTAATTAGAGCAGGCTTATTGTTTTCGTAGACGTCCAGTCACTTGTCACACAACAGCATAGATATTATGTCTATAATTTTATTGCTGTATTCGAGTGATCTAAGCTATTTGTTATTCTCGGTCCGCAACATCATTTGAATTATGCTAATTTAGCACACAGAAGTGTGCATTGACTTTTTTTGCGGATGATACTGGACATGACAACTGTCAAATTTGTTAAAACTGGTTTGTTTCGGGGACTTTTGTGCATGTTTATCTCAATAAATTTCTTATTATGGTTCATTGGCTGACGTATAAGCCGAAAATCAAGTATTACTGCTTATTTAGCATCTGATCAATGCACTAGAATTTCCTGATTCACTTTAAATAAACGTAAATTAAGAGACAAAGCTGAATTTGACAAATAAATTAACATCTTTTAGTTCCGCAGACTTGAATGTTTTGAAGATCTTATCTGAAGACATTAATCTCATGAACTTTAAAAGCATCTATATACCTTAGTAGGTTCAATGACACTTCCGTCAACCTTGACTTTATCAAAGTTGAATTAGATTTGAAGTTTAAAAAATTTAACGGAAATTTAAAAATTTGAATTTTAACGGACTTTTTAATTTGAATTTGAATTTAAAATTTTGAACTTCAGCGTATTTTTGAAGTTTTAATTTTAACGAAACTTTCTACAATTCGAATTTTAATGATTATTAATTAAAGTCATGTTTTTAACACTTTTTTGCAACACTACAATTTCACCTCTCGGATTACAAAAGCTCCATAATTAATTAATTAATTAAAAACACTTTCATTGCAAAATCTTTGATTAAATTTCAGGAAACAGCTTTAAAATGATTACAATCACATTCGAGTGTCTTCTTCTTGGGTACGCAAATTACAGACAGTTTAAAAATTTATGTTAATTAATTGCTGTGAATTGAAAAATTTCTGTTGATCACGTGTTAAACAGCTTTAAATTCGCATGAATTAAGAATCGTGCAAAAAGGCTTTAAATCTCTTTATTATCCATTATATGTCATAATTATCACTGCACTTACTGTTGGCATTTTCGTGGAAGATGAGTAAATCTACAATTTTAATGAAACTGAGAGCTGTGAAGCTGGTTTTAAATTTTTTATTGGAACGACTTTATTTCACGGCAACCGAAACAATACTAAACTCACTGGTCCATTTTTCACATTTTCCCCTGTGTATCAGCATCTTTTTTTTATTTTCTTGTTATGCTGTTTCCAGTTTTTGTTAACCGTTGTGCTGCGTGTTGGTGTTTGAAAATGTTAATATTGGGAATTATGTGAGCATTAAAATCTACAAAATTAACGGTTTCTTAAGATTTAAATTTCAAAACATTACAAATGTAATTTTTGAATGTAAAATTTGAACAAAACCACATAAATGCAATTATTGTAGTTATTAAAACCTTATAAATTTCTTACAGATGCTTCAAAACCTTACAATTTCAAGTTAACATTTATAAGGTTTTAGTACACGTTTTCCGGCATTTAATGCATGCTTAATTAAACGTTTTAAAATACCTGAAAAAGAAATTATTGTTACAAAAAGTTGTGTCTCATAAGCAGCCACAATGACGAGAAAGCGATCCACTGTCCGAAAATGTTTAACAGACACTGTTTATTCTGTGCACTGTTGTAAATTCCCTTAGAAAGAAACATGTTCGTCATTGAATGTTATTTGTTGTAACTATTGCGTCATAAATCCCTGTAAATTACAAGAACACTCGTCTATCTGTGGATTAACATTTAAAACATTTAAATCTTGTCGATATGACTTTATTCAAAAAAATAAATTGTTTAAATCATAAGAAAATTTTTTTTAATTAACGCTAATAGATTATAATTGTATGTCGAACAGAAACATTATGGAAACAATAAGCGCTTTGCAAACTTTTTTTTTCTTTTCTTTTGAAAAATGAACAAAATTAATTAATATCTATTTTTTGTGTAATGATAATTAATAATAAGTAATAAGAGTTAGGATCTGTTGATTTTTTTAATATTTAATTTGTTGTTAATCTTTCCATCAAGAATGTCGTTAACACGTGTTTAAGTTCTTGTTGTGCAAATTCTTGCGGAAGTGGCAATTTCTCTAGTGCTGTCCTTATCATCGAAAATGCTTGATTACCGTAAGCATTGGATGTTGCATAAAAGTTTCTAATTATGAATGCCAATTGCTTTGCTATTTCACATTGACATAGACGATGTTTTGGCGTAGGACATGGGAATAATTTTATACTAGAGCATAAGTCTGATAATAATGGGCTAAGTTGTTGGAGGAACTGATCTTCGTTGATGTTGACGGCATTATTAAGTGATGTGAACTGTGGGAGAAGAAAAATTAATTAAAATTCATTTAAAAATAAAATTCAAAATTTTACGAATTTCAAAATTTTAAACTTGACGAAGTTCAAAAATTCAAATTCAAAAAATACGTTAAAAATACTTACACTTTCGTTCAGTTCAATGAAGTTGAGTAAAATTTGTCCTTGAACCTTCCAATGTTGAATTTCTGTGGTATTCTCAAACTGTTTAAGAAGTGACTTCAGATAATCGATTTGATCATTAATAAATAGATCTGGTGCAATATGTTTCATTAAAACATCGTGAGCCTGCGACCATTGTTTTGCTTTAAGCAAATATTTAAGTTCAACTTGATGATTATTTAGTGACCGTGCACGAATTGATTTTGCCCAGAATATCCATTTTTCAGATATTCCCAAATCTTCCAATATGAATTTTTCTTTTGCTGAATATTCACTGTTAAGTTCATCATCAATTTTAATATAACGATACAGCAGCTGATGAATGGCCTTTTCCCTGTAATTTTGTTCAGAAATATGCAGCATAACAAATATTGACCATTCCCACAGACCATTTGTTTCAAGTTGATCAGCAAATGACGTAAGAATTTTAAGACGACACGATTCGCTTATGTGATGATATCCAAGAGTCTCTAAGATCTGCAGTACGAAGAATGACAAGCGATAGTCCATCAAGTCCTTACTATAATTTGCTGGATTCAGGAGGACTTCCAATGAATGACTTCTTTGACTATACAATTTCATTAAATGGAATCGAATGTCATAAAATTTACAATTCATTGAATCTTCAGGTTTACAGTATGAAGGAACTGGCAATGCAACATTTGCATCCTCATTCAATGAATTTTGTTCATATGCCAGAATTGAATCAGTAACTGATGAGACACATGATGAAATGTACCATAATTGTAGTGCTAAACATTTCAACCAGTTGTAATCCTCAAAGACATTCAATGTCGTATTATTTGGACCTTCCATGGCTGGAATTCCAGCAATAATCATGAGAATCTTCAATCGACGCTCATCAATAAATTCGTCAGCTTCAACTTGACGCCAACACGATAACTGATGTTGGATCAATTGTTTACATGATATACTTCCACTAGCTTGAGCAATCAACATGCTTAAATTTATATCATTATTCTCAAATGCCAAGTCACATGCATCATTTACTTTATGGCACATTATTAAATTAATTAAACGATCCAAATAATCTTGATTAGACTTAAGAGCATCATTGTCGGTGACAACATTTTCACACCATGATGACAACAGATCTCTTCTAACCATAATACTCGTATGGTCTTGTGCCTCCATATTTATATCCTCAACATGTCCCCATAGTGATTCCATTAATGACCAAACTGTAAAGTCGAAAATGTTCTTATCATCTGCATTTTCTTTGGCCAGTTTTTGTGACATTTCAAAATGTTCTCTTAATGCCGTAGTTCCTCCGCATGATTCTCGATAGTCATTAATTCTTTTGTTATGTTTTAACTGGATCTTTAAATGCTCAATTGTTGATTTTTTGAAATTTTCATTTGTATTGTGGAACATTGATTTGATCTGTGCCCTTTTAATGACTGCTTTAGAAAAGTCATTTTGGGGACGTCCTTGAAAAATTGAATTTGATGAACTGGAACTTAATGTCGTGAATTCATTGTTGTGTGTCCAGCAGACTTTAAATCTTCTACCATTAAAGAACGGAACTGTGTTGTTCTTTTTATCGATAACATCTTTAAGGAGTGACTCCTTTGATGGCAAGTTTATGTCACTAATATCAAAAAGCATGACTCTTGGACGAATAATCAGTGGTTGTGACTTTGGTCCAACCGATTTAAGAATATCCGTTTTAATAAGCTCTTGACGTCTTGGTTCTACAGTCTTTTCAGCATGATCCGAATATTCAGAACCAGACATGACAATTTCTTCATCAAATGCCTTTGAAGGCTTTGACAGCAAAAATCCAGTCGATGCAAAAGCACTTTTTTGAATCAATGTTGATGGAACCATTTGATCTGGACTTTCTCGTCCTTCCGTTGCATCGCTCATAATTGATTGCGCATCATAATCATCCTCGACAAAAAAGGAAGCTTTCATTAATTGCAATTTATGTGTATCAGTTTGCATTTCTTTGGCTAATTTGATGGATGGACTTGTTGGTTCTTGACTAAAGTTATCCTCAAAATTCATACTGAAGCCTGTGATGGGAAAATAAAGGAATGAGTAAATGAAATTAATAATAATAGTGCATTTTTACAAAATATAAACTGATTTATTTAATTCAACTTTTTAACGGATTTTTTAAATTTGAATAATATTTAATCCAACGTCAATAATGATTTAAATTCGGAAAGTTCGTTAATTCTAAAAAATATTGCAAAAATGCACTAAAACAGCATTAATTAAATTCATGCAAATATCTTACTAGATTGAAATCCTTTTTGTCCCAAATGTGGCCCAAGAATAAATGTTGGCTCTTGTTGCTTCATTCTTAATGGAGTTTCCTGTTGAATTTCTGTGGACTTTTCTTTTTCAGGAATTAAAACTTTAGTTCCAGCTGGAACATTTGTTAAAGGAGTTATACGTGCTTTCTTTGGATCAACACGTGGTTCACCTTCTTCGTCAGAATCATCTAAAGTATATTTTGAGAAATGATCAACTTTAAAGACACAAGATCCAGTTTCTGGACGATATTCCAAAAATTTAGTCTTTCGCTTTTCACAAATTCTTCTCATTTTGCCTTCATAGTCCATTGCTTCAAGACGACCTGGATCTTTAATTGGCTCATGCGTGTTCTTGTCATGTGGCCAAATTTGATCTAATGTAACTTGTGCCTTTCTATTCAATCCTTCACCAACTGGTGGCTTATTATCGTCATCTTGATACAAAATTATTTCTTTGTTACGGAAGTGACAAATTTCATCAAGATTCATTCCAGCTACATCAATTTCCTCATCAAAATAGACATTTCCATATCCACGACGTCCAATTGTGAAATTGGGGACTTTACATTGTCCATTTTCATCTATGTATTCAATTAATTCATCTAATGATGGAATTGTGTAATATCCAGCACGTCTTAAGACAATTCCTGTTGGATGTGGTTCGAAATTACCACCAATAATCGATGCATCATTTTCATTCTGGAAATCTTCATTTGAATGGAAAGACTCGTTCAATATTGATGCATTCATTGTTGAGGAATCAAGTTTTGCAGGCGGTGTTGCTTCATTATCCTTGCCTGATGACTGTATTAATTGATTCATTGTAGTGTCTGCTGAAATTTCCCTCAAATTTGGACGAGAACGAATAGTTTGTGGAGCTGTTTTAAGCCATGATACACGACGATCAGTATCTTGATCAATATTGTCATTATATTGAGTAATTGGAATTTGATTCTGGAAAATTTCTGTTGGCATGCTGTTTTCCTTCTCGACAATCTTGCTTGTACTTTCTCTTGGTCTAATTATACTTCCTTCATTTGTTCTATTCAAATCAGGAACAATTGATGATCGTGGCTTAATAATTAAACGCTTTGGATTTGTCTTGACTGTAAAACTTTCTTCTAAGGATGCATCATATTCCTCTAATCCATCAAATAAGCTCTTCTTTGTGATTACAGTTGTAACTGGCTTAACTCGGATCTTTGATGCTGATGTATTTGGTGAAATTTTAAAATTGTTGCTTGATTCCAATAAAGCTTTTTGGGCAATTGGATTTGTAGCTTTCAATGCATCATCTGAGATAGAGCTTTGCTTTAAGCCTTTAAACAGTTCACTATCTCCATAAGGATTGCTAGTCAGTGCAATAATCTTTTGATGAATTTCAGTTCCTTGTTGCTGGGGTTGCATTGTTGTTTGTGAACTAGACATAAAGAAAATAAAATTATTTTTAACGACTTATTTAAATTCAAATTATTAACGAAAGTACCTGTTGAAAAGTGATGGTTGCTGGGATCCGAAAGGCATTCCTAAATTAGATCCGAATGCATTAGTCGTAGTAGTACCGAATAATCCGCCTGTATTAGTATTAGAAGGTTGACTAGACCCAAATAAACCCCCGCTTGGCTGAGATGTAGTTCCAAATAATGAGCCTCCAGCAGTTGGATTTTGACCGAATGTAACATTTGTAGCTGTTGTCTGTTGTGCCGGTGCTCCAAAGAAATTGCTTTGTGCTGGTTTTTGAGCAAATATACTGCTTGTATTTTGTTGCGCAAATGGAAAACCAGAAGATGTTGATGTTTGAGGCTGCGTACCAAAAGTCGAAGTAGTAGTTCCGAAAGTCGAAGCTCCAAACGGTTTTGCAGCATTAGCACCAAATAATGTATTGGTAGCTGTAGATGTTGGTGCTGTAGAATTCCATGCTGGAGTAGCAGTAGTACCAAATAATGATGTTGTTGGCTGACCGAATGAAGTACTTCCAAAAGTGCTTGTCGAAGGTTGACCAAAAAGATTTGGGGCTGAAGTTGGAGCGGGCTGTCCGAACATTGGTTTTGCTACTCCAAATGTGCTTGCTGTATTCGTTCCAAATCCTCCAAAAGTTGAAGCTGTTGTAGCTGGGGTTTGACCTAAAGGCTTTCCAAACAAATTATTTGAAAAAGCTGTATTATTAGTTGTCTGTCCAAACGCAGATGTTGGAGTACTCATTTGATTGGAACCAAATAATGGCTGCGCTTGGGGTTGTTGTTGTTGCTGCTGTTGCTGTCCAAAACCAAATCCAGAAGGTGTAGACGTTTGAGCTACACCGAACACACTATTAGTTTGTTGTCCTCCAAAAAGTCCTGGAGTATTTCCAGCTTGCGGACCTTTTCGATTAGCAGCATAATCTTCAAATCGCAATTCTTCTAATGACTTTTCAGCATATTCCTTCATAAATGTTATACATTGTTGCTTAGTCTGTACATATGATGTAGTTTGTCCTTTTAATAATGTATCAGTTTCTTGTTGAGGCTGAAATTTTGCAATAGCCGTTCCAGTTTGTTGTGCTCCAGCTGGTTGAAATGCTGATGGAGTACTGGAACTAAATAATCCAGTTGAAGGCTGACTGGTTTGTCCAAACAAAGATGTTTGTTGCTGCTGCTGTTGGGGTTGTCCAAAAAGTGATGGAGCTGCTTGTTGAGGCTGTCCAAACATTTGCTTAGGTGCTCCAAATGTGGAAGGTTGTTGAGCGCCAAATAATGAAGTACTTCCAGTTGTGCTTGTTTGTCCAAAAATTGAAGTTTGTTGTCCGAATCCTGTTTTAATTTTAATTCTCATTACATTGCTTAACATACATAATATTATTAATCTTACCACCGAATGATGATTGTGGGGCAGGAGTCGGTTGCTGTGTAGCTCCAAATAGACCTCCGCCAACTCCAACGCCTGTAGATGGCTGTGCGCCGAAAACTGTTTGATTCTGTTGACCGAAAGTATTATTTCCAAAAGTATTTGTCGGCTTAGCGAATGCACTTTGGCCAAAAAAACTTCCTGAAGTCGTTTGACCGAAAGTATTCTTTTGTGCTCCAAACATTTTTAATTAATTACTTTTTTCCCTTCAATTTTAACCTCACTACTGAATTTACTATTTGGTTTTTGTCAATTTTCACGTTAAAATCATTAATTATTGAAATATCTGGAAGTTAAATGACTTCTTTATCACTAGCACTTTTTATTTATTAATTAAACAACTATTAGGAATAACTAAATATCATCTAATCGAGCGAAATATTAATTTTGTTATGAAATTTTTTCAAATGAATTTCGCATCAAATCTGTACTAAAATTTTAGTACAGAAATATTTACCTTTTTGTATGAAATTCATGATTATGAAAAAGTGATTAATTAAAGTAGATTAAAATGACAGAGACTAAAACCAGTGCACCAGACTTTTCAAAAGTCAGCGATGAAAATATTAAAAACTTTAATAGAGATGAACAAATTAAGGAAGATAAGAAATGGGTAAGATATTTAATTCACATTTTTTTTATGCTGCATATTATTCAACATAAACTCATCAAGTTATGAATATATAGCATTACATGTGGAATCTAACGCCGGTTCCATATTAATTTATCTCTCATACATTTTAATTCTAGGGCTATGACTTATATCCTGAAAGGAGGAACGAAACGTACAAAACAACCTTGAAGAACATATTTATGGGAAAAGAAGGAACCGAAAGCATAGATAAATTCAAGTGTGAGCAGAATGTATGGAAATGTATAAACAAATCCCCGATGGTAAAACTCATGATGGGTGCACTGAAGTCCTCTGGATGTGCTATTGATATTAGAAGACATATATCATGTGAAGCATGCGATTACTCAGTGTCCGGTGGTTATGATCCTATGCTTAATCAGATCGTCGTTTGCCAAAATGTAGCCAAAAATGAAGGATTAGTTCAAGGCGTTCTGTCTCATGAGATGATTCACATGTTTGATTATTGTAATAATGATTTGGATTTTAAGAACATTGATCATCTAGCATGTACAGAAATCAGAGCTGCTAATTTAACACATTGTTCTTTTATGTCAGCCATGATTCAAGGTGATGCTTCAATCTTTAGAATAAAAAAGGCTCATCAGAATTGTGTGAAAACTAAGGCACTTTGCTCTGTACTAGCTGTTCGAAAGGTATGGATTAGGATTAAATTTAAATCTCTGGATTAATTTAAATTTTAATACTTTAGGTTACTGCTGAGGAAGCACTAGCGTCGATAGAACGAGTATTTCCAAAATGCTACAACGATTTAGAGCCAATTGGCAGAAGAATTCGAAGAAATTCCACAGACATGCATAGAGCCTACTTAGAAGCGCCTTATTATGGATACGATGTATGAGTTTCATGGCTAGACGTTACCATAGCATAAACAGTAATGTAGATTACATTGATCATCGTGTAGATTAATAAATAAATGAAATTTTAATAAATTTATTAAATAGTTTGAATGACTTGCACTACAAAAATGTTTAAAATACCCTTTTTTCACTAAATACATACATACTATATATCATACATCGATTATTTATAATTTTAGGTCCTCAAATAATGGAAAGGAATTTTCTTTAGAAGAAATTTGATGCTTAATTAAGGAAATGTAATTTTGAAGATATTTTCCTGTAGCTTGGTCTACATAAAATGAAATTTTTCCGTCGTTCCTGACATTGTTCAATTGATTCTCAATTTCATTCATTCCGTCACTATCGTCGTCATTGTCTTCATTGAATGAGGATAGATTTTCTGCAAAGTGCTGATTTGAAAGCTGTTTGATGTAAAGAACCGTCCGTTTTGACACGTGATACTTCTGTAATACACAAAATAATATTTATTGACATACTTTATGCTTGATCTCATTTCAAACTATACCTCAATATTATCAGCTTCAGCTACTTCCTTCTTCTTTAATTTAAATACGAATAAATTGTCTGGCGATGACTGTGCCTTGTGTGAAATTGGTGAAATATTCTCCAATAAATGGACGTCAAGTACTGAATCCTTTTCTAAGTCAACAATAGTCAAAGACTTAGTGTTCAGAATCAGAAATGCATATTTTAGATCATTCTTGTCCACATAAGTTGCTCTACATGTTAGTACGATTGGATCTGATGCATACTGTGGTAATTGTGTGCTGATAATTTTCTCAGCATTTGGCACTGAAAAGTCATGTCTAATATCTTGATTTAAAGGATTTGGAAGTATATTATATCCAACACTCTGAAGAACTCCGCTGCCCATAAAGGCAACTAACTCAGCTATTCCAGAAATGGGCTAAAAATAGATAATGATCAGTAATATGAAATTTAAAGGAATCAAGAAGCATACCTTTGTAATTACTCCAATTAATCCTTTACCGACACCGGTAAATACGTCAACCATATTTTTAGCCTGAAGAGGATGCCTTGATAACCCACCAATAGCTCCTAAAATATTTATTCCAAAACCAGTCAGTCCTAGTTGTAAGCCATCAGCAAAACCTTGAGGACGCGACCGTCTCAAAGTATCAGTTTTCAAATAAATGTGTTCATTGTCCAAAGTCAAATTGTCCAGATTTCTTGCCACAGAATTTGCAAGTTTAGTAACACTATTCAATGTTCCTGTTGTTACATTTCTAAAAAGCGACACTGATCCTTGAGTTAAGCCAACAAAGAATCCAAATGGACCTTTGAATATTCCTTGAATTGGCATCGACACAAAATCTTTAAATCCACTTGTAAATGACCTAGCTAAGCCACTTGGACTGCCTAAGATTTCCAAAGATCCAACAACCCATCCAGCACCAAATATTGCTGATGAGATGTAATGCATTCCAAAGTTACTGCCAAATTTCATTGGAATTGTGTAAATGTTTAGTTTTTCATATGCTGAGAAGTCTAGTGGACTGTGATCCAGAGCTGGAATGGTAAGACAGGAATGTAATTAAATCGGTAGGATTAAAGTTAAATCCGAAGGATTAAAAACTAAAGTTTAGTATAGCTTACCTATATAGAGATGTTTACAGGTGTGTACCGACAGCAAAACATGAACAGCCTCTAATTTGAATGAATGGAGTCTTATTGGCTCGGATAGTTGCAGCGATTGATTGACAATCATTTTAGGAACCAATACAAGATTATCAGCAAGTGTAATCTTTGGAGACGCCTTCTCCTTCTCATATACAAAATTGTTAGGAACACATTCGTCAGCTAATTCCAAAACAGTATGAATAAAGCCATCTTCAATGTATATCCTTATTGGAAGTAAGTTGATCAAGACATTCTTAACATGCTTATCTGATTCATAAAAATCAATATTGATTGAAAACTTTTCAGTTGTCTGATGCTTCATAATAATGTCATAAACATCCCATGTTGATAAACTTGGAAGATTTAGTCTGTCTGTTTGTGTTTTTGGCATCTCCTTATTGCACAGCAGTACAGGAAAATCGAAATTTCCAGTCGGGAACAGCTCGTTGTCTATTTGAATTTTAGAGAAATTAACTTTAAGCTTCCTTGAACTTTTCGAGTAGTTGACCAGAATATCATCGACACTTAATGACATCAAGTCAAGTCTCTTATCGACGTCATCCTTAGATATCATCAAATTCACGCCTTCAAAATACATATTTAGATTCAGAATCTTTGACTGATTCTTTCTTCTTGATATGCTGTATGTTTTATAGTTGTTGCTGGTTATACTGTCATTAAACGTCATTAGCTGTAGGTTGTCAAATGAATTTTCAGTCGTGATTTCATCGGAATCAATGTAATTAATTGACACTTCTGATGTTATTTTCTTCATATCCACCAATAGCTTTAAATCACCAAACATAGGAACATTAATGATAATTTTCTTCGTTTCATCAATTTTAACAGGTATTGACCATCGAATTAATTCATCTCCACAAACACATGCAAATATTAAGCCATAATCATGACTCATAATTTCTGGGAAGAATTCATTAAAAATTGGAGGTGAATAAAATACATTTTGTTTGGAATTGACTACTTGATACCAAGTAAATCGGTCATCAGCAATTTCTCGATGTGGTAAAATATGCTTTGATGATTGATGCTTAAGATCAGTTTGTGCTACATACAGATTAAAGTCTGTATTATTAATAATACTTAACATTGGTTTCGTGTCATTAAAAATTGATACAAAATACTGCTCGTCGTGCTTCAATATGGATATGCATATCGATTGACTTTGTCCTTCATAATGGATGTTTATGCATTTCCTCAATGTCTGCTGAATCTTAATAGGACATGAAAATTCTCCTTCTTCTAATGCATTGCATATCATTATGAACGACGTGTAAATTGTTCCATGCTTCCTATTTCCTTTATTTTTCGCGATATTTGAATAAATTGATACTGGATTTCCCATTTTGTGCGTTGTGTCCTTTTCATTTTTATGTAATTTAACATATCTCTTTGTCGGGAACTCATTCTTCTTCCAATAATCAATCTTTTCGTTGTTATCGACACAGAACGGAATCACTCCAAGTTCATAGGATGAATAGTTGGATACAGTAAGAATGGTACTAATGTACACAATTCTTCGCTTTCCTTTAGACTTCGATGTCAATAATAATTGAGTTGTATCACCTCCATAATGAATATTTACTACTGTACTTCCTTCTGTTGGTATGTCATAGCTATTTGAATGCTTCTTTTTCGTGCTGTCATTTAAAAATATTGGAGCACTTTTGATCCATTCGTCATTTAAGTACAAGCTGATCATGAAGTTTTCCTGTTTTAGACAAATTAAGTTACTATCAGTTCTCATTATGGATGTAAAGCTATACTTACTTCAATATAGAATGGAATTGTCACATAATTTGACTCTATGCTGCATTCCTCATTAGTAATACAATTGATGATTCTGATCTTTATTCCAGAAGAATTGATGAAGATACACGATGGAATAAGAGTTAGCATTAAGGAACAGCATAAACCGTCTAGTTCATGTGATGATAATTCATATAATGTTGTGATGGTCTTGTTCATGGCGAATTTCCTTTCAATTTGATGCTAAATAATGAATTAAAAATTAAGTATGGCAATTTACGGATATAGCAATATTAAGGTATGTTCTGAATATATATGAAAGGTATGGAAATTAGTGCTGTTATTCGAATTTCTTTTGGAACTTTTGCATGATCTGCAAAGCTCTTTCAATTTTGTTCTCGAGTATATCCATTTTCAGCATCAAGTCATACATGCTGATATCGCTGCACTTAAGCTTAATGTCATTCCTTAATTGGTCAAATTCTTCAGTATTTCTAGCACTGCCAACGATACATAAATTTCCACCAAAATTAACACTTTTGAGTCTTTTTAGCGGTGTCAAAATGTCCAAGCCAACAAACTTAATTTTATTATTATTAAGCATAATTTCCAGTAAGTTTGGTGTGTACTCAAACACATTGGACTCAAGTTTTTCAATTCTGTTGCCTAACAAGTCGAGATACTTAATTTTACTTAAATCTTTTAGTTGATTTTTGTGAACAGTTTTTAGGTCACAGGATGTAATGCGTAGTACTTCCAAATTGATAAAGTTTTTGCCCAATCCAAATGGAAACTAGATTTTTGGGAATAAATGAATTTAAGTATGGAACTGACAGAAATGTCGAACTTATTTACTTGCTCGATTTTTAATCCTTTTGCTAAAAATTGAGTGATATTGGCATTGCTCATAGATTCATTGTGATGACTCCCAGATATCCCTTGAACTATCTTATTATCTTCCTTAGTATCGAACTTTTTAACTTTACATGAATATCGAACACCCCAATTATGGATAATTTCATCAACAAATTTGCAGTCTATTAATATGCAATTCACATAAACTAACATAGATATAAATGCCAAAAGCCTAAGTAAATTCATTTTTGGTCGTGGTTTTAAGTACAATTCTCAAAATTAACTAAATCATTCTAACAAACATTTTAAGTATTTTCTGATAAGAGAATATCCAAAATTGTGTTATTTACATAATATGAGAAGATTAAAATTATGAGAATAATTATGCAATTGTTAACGAATGTATATATAGCATGGTTCGACTAATAATCATTGTTCTTAAACATTTATTTTGAATTAAAACATTTAACGGATAATTTGAATTTGAATTTCCAATCTAGTACTTCAGAACATTTGAACCCTAAAAATTCAAATTTACAAATACCGTTGAAATTCAAAATTATCCGTTAT
Organism: Chironomus tepperi; assembly: GCF_022539635.2. Classification (NCBI taxonomy): domain Eukaryota; kingdom Metazoa; phylum Arthropoda; class Insecta; order Diptera; family Chironomidae; genus Chironomus; species Chironomus tepperi. Next base: position 4,091,405 of record NW_027226486.1, on the reverse strand, counting down.
AAGATCACATTGCGAAAAATGTGATCAATCGAATCAAAATATATTCTCTAATTCACAAACTATGAGGAAGTAATGATACAAAAACTACATTCTCTACTTTAAATATCATGATATATAAATTCTCACTCTCTTATCACAAACTATCATTTTGTATGATGAGAATGTACTTTAATAAAATTTGATTAAGCATAAATAGTTAATCTCATTTTTAGCGCATTTATGAAGATAATGAAGCTTATAACTTCACTTTGATCTGCTGGCTGGATGGATCAGGCGTGAGATCTCAGCAACCAGACATCGTTAAGACCTTGGATTTGATGCAATACCTCATTTTTCTTTCGTCAAATATTTGAATTTTTTTAGACCGTTAATTTTCAAATAAAATTAGACCGTTTATTTTCCAAAAAATTGAAACTGATCGCTGGGCAGAAATGCGCTTAATTCCCTCGATTAATAATACGAGATCTTCCAACATTTTTTTGCGTTTATTCTCTCTCATTTAGTATCACGAGAACATTTAAGTGACACAATTCCAATTCCAAAAGTAGTGATAAAAAATAATATGAAATTTCTTTTAAATGCGATTTTAGCCTTAGTTGTGGCTGTAAAGTTATCAAATTGTGTCGAAATTGAATGCTTTTTTGACAATGAATTGTTATTTGATGACATGAAAGTTGTGTATACATGTACAGTGCTACATTTGACGACAAATCAAGCTGATCGTAACATAACCAAATTAACTCCGACAGACGAAAAATCACATACAGAAGATAGGAACAATGAAGTTTATCAGCTTTATATAATTCATCAAAAAATGGAATATTTTCCAAGAGGATTTACCGATTATTTCAAGAACATCGAAGCCATACATGCTGGAATGAATGAATTGAAATATTTGGAACGCGAAGATATGAAGGATTTTGGAAAATTGAGATTTTTGTATCTGTACAGCAATCATTTAGAGAATTTGCAATCAGACGTGTTTCTTGATAATTTGGAACTAGAATATGTCTCGTTTTATAATAATCGCCTCATGCATATTGGATCGAAGTTATTGACACCGCTAAAGAAGCTCAGAACAGCATATTTCAACAAGAATATCTGCATTGATAAGCAAGCTGTACAAAGCTTTAAGGAAGTCGCCGAAATAAGGCTTGAAATTTCTGACCGATGCAGCGATATTACTGATGAAGATTTAATGAATGTGCTGAAGCAAAATCAAGATAAAATCGTCAGCTTAGAAAGTGTAGTGAGCATGATCAATCAGCAACTGTTTGAAATGATTCAGCACTTTAATTTATCCAACAAAACTGAACTATAATAATATTAAATACAAAGAGCTGTTAAAGAGATTACTAAGAATAATTGTCATGATCTTTAGGATGTGAACGACTAGACAGAATAGCTGCACAGGCAGCAATACTCTTCATCCTAATTTAACGGAAATTTAGATTTCTAAAAACCATATTTTAGTACTAAAAATTCAAATTTTACAGAAACCGTTAAAATTTTAAAGCATTCGTTATCAGATCAAGTCAGAGACATCCAAGAAAACAGCTCTATCTCCTACTTTATATCATATATATTCAAATAAATGACAATAAAACTATTACTCACCTCTTCATCCTTGGTACATGGCCAATGGAATTCTTTACTCTCTTCAAGCTTCTCAATAGCCTTAGGAATGTCTGAATACTCGTCAGGAATTTTGAAGAATGTGTTCTTGTTCACTAAATTGTATGATAAAGTGACGAACGCTGGTGAAACCTTGTCTTGTTGCAAGTAGTTTTCAGGAAATAGCAAACGATGTTCATTTTCGTGTGTTCCTTTCATTTCAAACTCTGTCAATTGACCACAACCTTTAATCTCATATTCATCCTTTGTGCCATCTTCAGTCAAAACTATGTCACATGGAAATAGAGATCTTGCGATAAATGCAGGACAAATAAGGATCAGCACACGACAAATATCATCTTGGACTAGCTGTCGAATTATCCGTACCCAGTAACAGATGAATTTGTTATTGGAATTAACAGGAACTTTAACCAGCCAAGGTTTATTGTTAGCCACAATTTCACGTAAAGGAATCTCTCCAGAGAAGATTCTCTTGTCGCATTTCCTTAAATGCAGACGCATAGTTTGTTGTGAATCATATTCACATGCTCCAAAGAATGATCGACTTCCATGATCATCTAGTTCCACTTCCTGAATTTCACACTTGTCTGTATTGTCAATATCCTTGTCATATCTCTTATATTGAATAATAAACTGTTCTTTAGTCATGTTCCTTACATTAATCTGTCCATCAATTATAATTTTACGTTGATAATTGGATATAGCTTTAACTGTAATAATAAAGTATTGATCAGCACACTTTATGTACTGAGTTCCTTCATAATTCACATTAAAAGCTTCAGTCTGTTCACTCCATGTCTCATTCTGAATACATGCAGCAATTTGAAGAGTTTGACTTATTTTATCCGTAAAAAAGTGATAGGACTTAGATGATTTAGGCAGGACACAAATAATCTCATCCACTTCATGCTGGTTGACTTTAATTGCATTTGCTGTATTGTTGCAAATTGTGTACTTAACATATTCTGATATTGAGCTTTGGTTCTTCCATAAATAATAATTAGACAGCAACGAATGTCCAATTGCTGGTGAATATGCAACTTTAATTTTGCTAGTGATTAAATTCAAATTTATGTCTGACTGATTCCGGTCCAGAGAAGCTTTCACATAAAATTTTTTAACAAACGGAATCACATTCTTACATCCAAAGTCTTTAACATCTGTGGATAAAGCTCCTTCAATTACAAAGTTATCGAAATTCTCATCATAATGCTGTCCTAAAACTTGAATTGATTCAGCACAGACTTGGACTGTTTCATACTTTTGAGATGTAGACTCATTAACATCTTGATGCAGTAAGTTTACTTCCACTTTAAGAACTTTCACTAAAGAATTAATTGTTGGAACTGCACTTGATTTATAATATGAATCTATTCTCAAGCAAGCTAACAGCACTTTTGGATGCATTTGGAGATAATTCAGTTCACTTTCTATTTCCCCGTCATAATCTTCTTCATCATCCGAATCACGCTTGATATTAACTTTAAATTTAATCCTCCAAACTTCAGCAAACATGACATTCTGCTGAACATCCAAAATTCTCGTTTCATTTTCATTCAGACTTAATGAAATCAGTTCCTCAAATTGTGACTTGAGTTGTGAATAATACTCAATTTTAGAATCGATTCTAATTTGATTGCTGGTCTGTAGAGGTGCTGGAAATATTTTAATTTTATGTAAAGCTCTTGGCAATGGATATCGCCAGCATATAATCCCTGTCTCTTGATAGTGAATTTGATATGGAAGTGGCAATTCTTGAAATGGAGTCACAACTTCAACAAATGTGTAGATGCCACTTCTTAAATCGTCTGAAAAATGCTCAACAGCTTCTGAATCATTGAGTTTGTAAAATTCTGGATGCAACTGGATCTTTTCACGATTCACTTCTGTGGATTCTGTTGTTGTCTCTTTGATGTCCTCAATTTCCTCATTTTTATGGACATTCATAATATTTCCCATTGTATTACCAAACGCCAAAAGTCGATCAATCAAGTTTGGCCAGACATCGAATTTGACATAATTGAACATGACATTCAAATACACTAAAGGATCCTTCTTCCAATATTCCTGTGTAATTTTCAATTTTGTCTCAATACTTAGTGGATGAATGAAGACAGAATTTCCACATTTTGCTGTCACATGATTTATTTCAAAATTACTTTCAAGCTTTTCAGGTCTATCAAACAACTTGAGCTTTCCTTTCATGTTCTGTACACCGAATGTGACTTGGAATGCATCATCAGATGCAATATCAAATACAATTTGATCAGTCTTAAGATTAATAATTTTGAAGTTGTTCATTAGTGACTTTATGGAGTCAAATTTCCTCACTTTCGTGTAAATTTTATTGTTTTTAGGGACATTCTTGACGGCAGTTCCATTTCCCTTCAATGTTTCCATTAAATTTAAAATTTCAGAAATTATATCAGGCTTAATTTTGACACAAATCGATCGTCCAACTTCAAATGATAGTTCAGAGTTCCTTAATGACTTTTCCTGCACTTTAATCCTCAGCAAGGAGTTGGCGATGCCAGAAATTGGATCAACATTTCCATGACGAGTAAAGAATATACTTGTAGCTTCATTATCAATTTTCAAGTCATGTAACGACACATTGAACGTCTTGTCATTTCCATTTTGTGTGATATACAAATTTGGCGTATCCAGTAAAAAGTAATAATTTTTATTGTCCACAGAAAAGTTAAAGTTAAACTTGCTGCTTGTGAATGTAAACTCAAAAGGAACATTATCAGAGCTTTCATTCGTGATAGTCGAGACTTTCCTGTTCAGCAGTCGTCTAGATTTATGAAGATATGAATTTGACATTGTTGAAGCTACACCAGAATCGTCATTTGACTTTTTCTCCATGTAACGCTTGCTCTTCCTTACTTTAACTACTTCTGGTTTATTTGGTTTAGTCAGTTCCTCTGATTTAATGTCAGATTTTGATAATGAATTTCCAATTTCCTTGAATTTTTCACCCAAATCCACAAATAGAATGACTTGATCTAAGGAAGTAATTATGTTCATATTTTCAATACAGTTGATTTCAATGGCAGCACCAGCGACAACTACTTCCTTAAACTTTATACATGGTGCATAAATGAACGAAAATGATGAATCCTTAAATATTGTATTGCACTTAAAGTTTGGAAATGAAGGTCCATTCTCAAAATTATTCCAAATTGTGGCTGGATTGTCATAATTTTCTACATTCTTTTCACATATTATGTCTGTAATATCATTCCAATTTGACGAGTTTAATGAACAACCTTTGATTAGTAACTGATACTGTCGATCTTCAATTTTTGATCCTACTAGATCCAAAATCCCTAAATTTGATGCCTTATTTACTATATCAGGACGAATTATTTGTGAACGGATTAAGTTATTTACAGCATTTGGTGATAATTGAATGTTGTGGACCTGTCATGAATAATAAGATATTAATTTCAAGTAAGCTAGTCATCATAAAAGTCATTACCTTTAATATCAGCACATTTGGATTTGATTCCTTCACAAGATTTGGCAGGAAAATTCGAAATCCATTACAATTTAAATGGAACAGCGGCAAATCTGAACCTGCATACTGCATAAATGTCTTTTGATTCTTTTGTGGCTTTCCTTGAACCATTTTCATTAATGGCAAAAAGTCAGAAATTTCATCGGATATGATGACATCAAAAGACTGAAGGATCACATTAATTTCAGACACATTACTCAGAATCAGCTGTGAATTCTTTTTCAGTTCCACATTCCATTTTGAATGAACATTTATAGTTTCAGCTTTTGTTAAAGTTACATCGAGGAATCGACTAACTGTATCCGATATATTCTGTTCTGATTGAATATTAAATCCAAGATTCAGATTTTTAATCCAATCATTTGTGCCTTCAATTTGATGAAAATGATTTCCAGAAATGGACGTAATCTTGCACTTCAGTTGGAAGAATTCTTGTTGATGCATGCTGAATAAAGTTTCGTCAATTTCCAAGACAAACTTTTTCGGGATTTTCACATCATCAGCAATCAAAGTTAAACATACTTTTGAGCATATCGACTGGATGTAGAAGTTGATGTTGGTCTTGGACTCTAATTGGGATGAAAATAAATTACCGGAAGGGATGAAAATTAAGTAAGAAAGAATTTTGATTAAATTAAATCTTAGGATTAAAATTAATCTGAGGATTTAAAATCTTATTTAATCCCAAGATTGAAATTCCAAAAAATTAGAACAAAGCATATAAATTATTCAAAATTAAGCATGTTTGCAAGCAGGAATTAATAAACTAAAACTCACGTTTGTTAGTAATTTTATCACGAAATGAAATTAATTCTACGGTGCAAATAAATTAGTAAATTAAAATAAATTCTAGACTTAAAACTTCAAATTAATATAAATTAGTGAGAAATGCAGTCCGTAACTACATAAAAAGATTCAACTCACTTTTTACAGTACAATCAGGAAGCGATGTTTTAGTGATTGTAGACCCAGTTTGTAATCCAAGAAAATCCTTAATATCCAAAGCACTTGGAGTTGATTCCTCAACATAATTAATACTTTCTTGTGCCTTATCGTCGAAATTTCCATTAGATCCAAATATGGCAAAGTTACTGATTTCCTTAATGGCTGAATTTATAAATTCTATTTTACTAGTATGGAATGTGATTAATATAGGAAATATTTCAATTAGTACGTTTCCACTGTATAGCTCTACATCCTCCAATTGACTCTCATCAGCTACAGATACTTTCATGGCTGCATTCTGGATAATTTGGAACATTTTTCTGTCACTGACAATAAAGACACTCAAATTACTAAGCTCAAAATTCCACGTTAAGCTTTTTTCATTTCCCCAAAGTACACTTGGCAGATTCACTGGGAAGTGATCAGACACAAACTTTGAAAGCATTTTATTTTTCACAGAATGGAAAGTCATTACCGGTGTCTTGAATACAACCGCATCACATCCACTTGATTGTATATTTCCACGTATAGAATCACTTGCCTTGAATGATTCAAGGATCGTTGTTGAATAGTACACACTTATTGGACGTATGTGAGCATTTATTATGTATTTTCGGAACTCCTTAAATGAGTTAGATAAGCTTTTGTCTACTTTCGTTGTCTGTACAGATGGACACAGTGTATCTTGATATTCTGAACTAGCTGAACTTTGTTGAATATTCGATAATTCAGTTAGTAATGGTTTTGTGGATGAGCTTAATGTCCTTTTAAATTCCTTTTCCTTGACTGAATCTACTTTAATCTTAAATGACAGGAACTCTCTTAATAAAGGATCAAGATTTATGGATCCTTCAGATGTTTCAAGGACGAATATTGTCAATGACTCTTGGTCAGCCACTTCACTATTAGGTATTTGAAGATAGACATGAAGTATTGCGTCGGACTTCGGTTCCTTTTCTCTTGTTGAAAAATATGGCATTTTGTTCTTACTGTCAGGAATATTGACTACAATAGACTTTGAACCTTTCTTCCAAGCTAGTCCAATCATATCAGAAATTGTAAATTCGAACAGCGAAACTTTTGATAATTTAGACATTTTAAATCGTAAAATTCTTGATGTAAGTTGAAGGACGACTAGTTCTGGATTATTAAAATTTTCCATTAAGCTACACGATAATTCACTATTTGTTGGATTTCTTTGGACAATTGAGATAATTGTTTTATAGAATACTAAAAATTGAGCAGGATTCATCATAAATGTCAATCCATTCAGCTCCATTTCAAATAAATTTTGCTTTATGTCATATTCTTCCCATAAACTTGGATAAATCAGACTTTTAAATGTGGACGAAAACTTCAAAATTTCACAAATTTTCTTTGCATTACTTTCCATCATATCGATCACGATGTTCTTAACATTTGTCTTAATTATTGTGAAACATTTCTGGAACAGCTCATTTTGGATATTATCGGGTAACTGACATGCTGTATAGACCAAACGATTCCTGTAAAGCGGACTCTCAATCTTTAATGTAAAGTCTCCTAATTTCATAACAAATTCAGTACACGTTCTGCTGGAATTTTCATTAAAGCTATGCTGTCTTCCTAGTTTCCTCAAATTTCTTTGAACTTTCTCATGATCCCATTCCTTAACATATAATTTGCTATTCTTCATTTTCACAATAATATTCCTAATTGGTGTCTCATTAATTAATGCTTCATAATCATCTGCTGTTGCTGGACTTAATTGATTTTTAGTTGGAATTTTGTCTTCTTTAACGTAGGTTGCAAAATCACATTCATTATAATATTGAATAATCTTCTCGATTCTATGAATTGCGTCAGCACCGACATAAAAATTGATTTTATCACCAAAGACTCTAATTATGTAATTCTCAGAAAAGTTGCTGTATTCCAAATCACTTCCAATATCTGAACTACAATGGTCGTCAGGTATTTCAACGGAATGTAGGATATCGAAGGATATGCTGACTTTTGACAGCATACTTTCCTCATTATTCTTCTCAAAATAGTTGGTGAACATTTCTTTGTATTTATTTTGTGCTGTAAGACTTTTGTCAAAATATGAGTCAATTAAATATGATCCAGTCAATTCCTTTTCAGCTTTCATTATATACAACTCTGTAGTTTTGGAACTACATGGACAGTTATCAAGGGCTTTAACATCAAAATTACTAATACCACCTTTCACGTTAAAATATCGACTTCCGCAAATTATTGTTATCACAAACATTTCTCTCACATTAATTTCTAATAAAGGCTTTAGAATTGCCTTTTTGGCTGATGGAATGATGGGATCGGAAACCAGTTCCTGTGATTTTAAAGCTACCTGCGCATTTTCAATGTACATTCCAAATTCAAATATTTTTTTACTATTTGCTTCTATGTCTTCACCTTGTGCTTCATTTGACATTATTGTTGGCACCATATTATTCCACATCCATAACACCCACGACTCATCGTTTTCTTCAGCATTCTCATTTGTGGCAGAGCTTGTTGCTTGGACCTTATTTTGTTCAAATAACTTTCCAGATTTTAATGCCATAAATAATTCTGTAAGACGAACAAGCATAGCTAACTGTTGGGAGCTAACATTCATATTGAGTGACTTTGTTTGTAAGTCAATTCTCATCATTGAACTCTTTTCTGGACTTGTTGAATTAAATTTTCTAAATATTCGCAGTTCCATACTGCATTTATAAAGAAATGGTTCCTGCACATATTCAATTTTTCCCAGTGAATTTCTCTTATCCAGACATATTGTCAAATCAATTATGTTAATTAGTTTCCTAAAAATTACATTTGATGCTGAAGAGACATCAGTAAACGCTCGTCTCCATTTACTGTCTGCTGAATAAACTGACAAATGTGGAATGTTCATCGAAAAAACAATATCGTCTTCAAGGAACTTTATACTGATATTATTGCATATGACTGATATGTTATTTACAATCTTAGCGATAAGACTCGCGATATATCCACTGGATGAGTCATCGCCTTCAAGAGAATTTCCCTTATTCTTTGGTTTGGGCGTTGGAGGACTGTAGTTTGATAAATCCTTAAGTTTGACAACAAGTTCTGAGTCATTAATAGTCAATGTTATCGGTTCATTTCCGATTTTCGTCCAAGGAATTTGGATCTTTAGGAATTTAATAAAGCCGGAAATAAATGTGAACGGAATCTGCAATTCCTCGTCTAGTACGTCTAATTTTAGTTCCAAATTTTGAAACACAACGTCGCCTTCCCATAGTGATACCTGTAAGCACGGTAATAGATAAAATAATTAAAAGTCTAAACGTGGCAAACTTTTTCATGCAAATTATTTAAATTTTCACGTAATTTTCAATTTTTACCTTAAATTGGCTCTTTAATTCCTCTGGATTGATATTCCTTACAAATTTCTCAACCTTACTGATAATCAGTTCCTTTATATAGTTTTCTATACTAAACATTTTTACGAATTAATCACATAATTTAATTTTTCGACGACACAATTTTCCGACTATGTTTTTTGTTTACAAAAAGTCAGCGTTGCTACCTGAGATTTTTATGTAAAATGGTAATAAATTTAGGATGTAAATTCCGACAAAAATGACAAGTCTATATTATCATAGGTAATAAAATGTCGATAGTCAGGTGCTTTCTTTATTATTTAATTCTACCTGAAACAGATTTATTCATTTAAAATTAAATTTTCTCACTTGCCAACTCTGATCAGGGCAATATCAACCTGAAATTCAAGGATATCAAAAATTCAAATACCGGAATTTCCGTTAAATTTAGAACTTAACATTATTTTTATTTAAATTTAAAAAAATCATTAATAAATTGAATTAAATTAATAGAATTCACTCTGGAAGTAATGATACATTTAAACTAATATTTTATCGGCAACAGAGCACATAAGAATATCGTTTGGATCAACATTGTCGTTTGTATTCTTCTCGGTCGATGACAGATTCATACTATCAACTTCATTCTCAAAGTTGGTTCCACTTAAAAATGGCATTAAATTTGAAAAGCCATTATTTACTATATCCTTCACTTTCTCAAGATGATAATTGAATCTAAAATAGGAAAATATTAAGGAACAAGAATTTTAGTAAAAAAGTATGTCACATACCGTTTCGAAGTTTCTATTCGCTGTCTTTTTTGCAGTTCCATCATGACTCGAAGGGTCTCTCTAGCTTGATGTGGACGATATTCATTTAAAAGATGATGAATGTGTACAAAAAGTAATGTTAAATCTTCGATTTTTTCTGTTCTTCGTGACGAGTCGGGCGAGTTGATTAAAAGATCCAGTAGATCCAGAAAATTGACAAATAATGAATGGTTTAATTTCTTTAATTCCTTTTTTCGTTCAAAATGCTGTGGATAAAGGCGTCTAATCTGTTGACTTTCTAGTGGCCTGATTATTGTATCATCATTAGTGAAGGTATTTCCAAACATCGAATAACTTTCAATCTTTTCATGATTCGGTGGCTTCGGTGCCAGATTTTTCGACACATTTTCATTTGTATATAGTTTAATGTACTGTGTTGGAGGTAGTGGATAAGAACTGATCACTTGGGCTTCAGGATTAGCCATATTTTAAATTAATTTTATCAAATTTTATGCTGAAAATGAACTGTTTACTTTGTTTTGTTCTAAAACCGGTTAATCGAGATATCCGAATTTTAAAAAAGTCGGTTAATTGATTTTTCGATATTATCAATCTCCCGCATTAATATATTCGCACATAAAAAGTCAATTTAATTAAATTCACCGTGATTTATGGTGTTAATAGCAACCAAATTCAATAGAAATTGAAGGTAAATACATTAACTAATAAAAAAGCATAAAAATCATAGTAAACAATTGAGAATTTCAAAGTTTAGCATAAATCTATTCACACCGTGTGACTTTTTCTATTGTTTCATAAAAAATTCCAAGAAAAATTCTTTTCATTAATTGAAAAATATTTTCTTTATCAACTTTAATTACAGATCATAATAAGAATAAAAAGCAGGTAGATTAGAGCATAAAAACATAAGTGAGAAAGTTTGTTTACGTCCAGGAACTGACGGTGTGGATATATGATATAGACTAAAAGTGTTGTTAGTGTTCGTGCCTGCATATTTAGTCAGTTCAGCAAAATCATTTAAAGAATTAAGACGTGAAAATTTGTGCTCGCAGAATAAAAAGACGCCATTTTGAAAAAATAAATTTAAACTACGGAAAATTAAGTATTAGTTTTGTGATATTAAATGAAGACTGTGCTAAATACGGTGAGTAATAAGTTAAAGTTATTGTTAATGATATTAAAAAAATTGTGATGTAACTAAAAGAGTGAACAAAAACCCGACATAAAAATTATCCTCGTTGGGCGTCATTATGAAAATGTTTTTTTGCGTGAAAAGTAATGAAAATTATACGATAAAAAATATTGAAGCATAAAGTATATAGTTGATGGATTATAATTATAATAGTATGGACCTTGACTAAGTTAATTTAATATAGTGATATTTTGAAAAATAATTTTTCCCGATTGTCCGAATGAAAAAAGCAAATGGCGATTTTTACTACTACTACATTTGGACATTTTTCCACCGTGTATTGACATAAACCACTCACTTTCACACACAAAAATCCCTACGAGCAATATTATGCTTCGGTCGGAAAATTTTTTTTTTTCGTTCGACATAAAAAATCTTATCGTCTCAAATAATACAAGCAGCAACGAATGAAAAATGAATGTAGAAAAGAAAAATAAAAATAAGAATATGCGAGAATTTATTTTTTTTTCTTTTCTTTTCTTGCTTACTTGCCTTTTGCCTTGCCTGCTTCATAATATTACTAAGATGATCAAACACAGCAAGCACAGGGAAAGAGAAGAAAAAAGCATTCTAAGAAAAATATGATCTCACCATTTTCCAATACACACGCAGCGGACATAATAAATAATAAGTATACATAAGGTAGTAACGCGCGTGTTAGAGAGGCACATAAAATTTTTTTTACATACAACCAACCGTCATGAAAAGTGCCTCGTAAGCACGTAAAAATTGTCATAAGATTTAAATAATGCTTTCAATTAGCAATAAAAAATGATGATTAATTTATGTTGGCGGATTTATGCTCGTACGACTATTTACAACATGCACAGTCGTTTCGTGATGAAAATGCAGGCAAACAAAAAAAATACAAAAAATTTGTAAGAAGGAGGAAATGAGAATAGAATTGAAACCTAAGAACATAATATGTATATATAACATTGCGAAATATAATAAGGCCTACGACGACAATGATGATTGGAGACTGACTAGAAATATGAAAAATGTGTACATTGTTTTTATTTATTGCACAAAAAACGAATTCCTTCTATATAATACAGCCTTACGTACGTACATAGTTGCTGTATAAAAAACATGTTTAATAACATTGACTTTGAATTAATAATAATAATAATGCTAGTAGCCAAGAGTACGGAAAAATGTTCAAGTTCACTGCTAAGTGCATAAGTTAATTTATTATTACATTCGTAGATGCAATGTCTATGCATTGAAAACGAACAAGTTTTTTTATGAGCGAAAATGTAAAATATTTAAGATTTTTTTTTTCTGTTCCTACTCTCCTTTTTGTAATCGAGATCGAAGCATTTAAAGGAAGGAAATATGAAAAGGTGTACAGTTCTGATCAAAAAATATCCCCCGATGGAAATTTTCTACATTAAACACGACGATCTCTATGCCTCGTTCGTTTCGTCTGTTCGTAAAACTCATTTACAGATATTGAAAATTTTGTGTATGGGAAATATAAAAAGGAAGCTGAAATATCCACTAACACATACATAAATTCTTTTCCTTTGTAACATGTATATCCAACAACTTCGGTTGCCTTCCATCCATCCATCCAAAAAACAAAAAAAAAAAATGTGTATAGAAAGTGTACAACAAACTTCACAAAAAAAGGAAACTCCAATCATTCGAAAACTAACTTCTTCTTTATTCTTTTAATATTTGTGAACGTTCCAGTTGTTCGCTCTTAAAGTTGTAAATAGGAGTATGCTTTTTTTTTATGAAAACATCTGCCGAATACAAAGCCAAATGCATATATTAGTTGAATAAACGAAAAAGCGGCACAAAAAGTGATGAGAAAGAAAAGCATAACAAAGAACATGAAAACTGGGTATAAAGATTTTTCAAAAAAAAAAAAAAAAAACACACAGCACATGATGGGGAGATGACGATGATGAATATGAGGGATAGAATATAAAAGCATAGTTTTTTTTTTGTTCTGGTGTGCGTGTGTCTATTCCTATATTTTTATTTCTATATATAATATCCTCCCTCTTTAACATAAATTAATCTTCAATTCAGAATCCCATTGCAGTTGCCGGAGTGCTATGCTTCTCTCGATGTCTGTATGGATTTCCAAAAAATACAATTCATTTGAGTTTTTCCCCCTTTTTTTATTATTAAATTCTAGACATTTGTCAAATGAGGCTTGTGTGTGAGCACAAAAGGCTTCCCCTTCGATATTAAATTTTCCTTTTTTTTGTCGATATTTTATTACAACAAGGGGTCCCAAATATAACTCAGTGAGTCCTAAAACCGTTGAAGTATCAAACGGAAGAATTAAGCAGCAAAAAAAGAGTATTTAAGTACTTATTCAGTATGCGAAACCTCATCATTTCTTAAAATAATCATTATTGATGTGTGTGTGTAGCTCTATGATATTTTACAAAAAAAAAAGAAGAATGTTGTTATTACACATTGTAGCATACAAAAAACTGAACATAAATGATATTTGGGAAAAGCTATTTGTCCCATTCTCGCTTATTGCTGTTTCTATTTAAAACCCGATTTTCCACACAAAAAATATATATAAAAATCAACTGTTTTTGCAAGTGGCTTCAAACGATTTTTCGACATTGCTGAAAGCAAAAAAAAAAAATTATAAGCATCACTACATTGTAGGTCATTTAAAATGTAAAGAGTCGTAAAAAATTAATATACAGACTTAGATAATTATGAGCATTATTATTGAAGCTTTATTAAATGTCCTCTATAATTGCCATACATCATTGACTTAAAAATACATCGAAAAAAGCATGCAAATTCTCAAAAAAAATTGATACATATCCTTAAAGATGCACAAAATGAAAGCATTTTCGAGAATTGAGAGAAGTCGAAGGCTTATGAAATGAAAATAAAGAAAAGAAAAAAAAAAGTCTTTAAAAAAGCGTCGTTTCTTTCTGAAAATTCAAAATCTGCTACACATACATGCTTAAAGTTCCCCGAAGCGAAACTGAATTGAAGTAACCCATACACAATACATACAATTTTTCTCTTTGCTTTTCACATCTTCCTTTCAAATAAAAAAAAAATATTTTTTTTTTCGACTGTTTGCGATTAAAATATGATTCGTAAATGAACAATTTTTCTCTTTTCACTACCTACACATAACAAAAAAAAAAAACAAGTTGTATGTTAAGTAAGCTCCTATACCTGTAACATTTATTCATTCTATGTTATACTGAATTGATGATCATATATAGCGATGAAACTTATTTCATTTTGATATTTTCGAGAATGTCATTTTCCTACTTTACATGGACGCTGTCGAAAAAATGAGCTGTGTGGCAGTGACATTGAGAATTTTTTGTTAGTATTTCCTTTTTCGGTTCTTATGCTTAATGTGTTCTAAAATGTTAACTTTATGATCAAATGACATTTGAATATGTCTTATAATGAACATAGTGATTTTATAGGATTTAAATTGATCGTTAATATCTATTTAATCTTGAAATGTCAAATTAAGAATTTAACGTTTTTGTAAGATTTGAATTTTCCTAGAAACTAAATTAATTTTTCAACATAAAATTTATTTAATCTTTTAAAATCAAAATAACGATTTTGTAGAATTCAAAATTTCCTAGAAACATTTTAGTACTAAATAACACTATTCGAATCTCAACTGACCGTTGATATTTATTTAATCTTTTTTAAATGTCAAATCCCACATGAAAACTTCTCTGTGCATTCTCCTTTTATTAAATTACAACTTTTTTTTTTAAATGCTATTTTTAGATATAAGCATTCTTGTAATTTCATAAATTTCACCATTAATAGTCTCATAAATTGTTAGGTTTTATTATGTGATTAAAGTTCATACGATCTCCTCTATATAATGTGCCAAGCCCAAAAAAAAAAAAAAAATTGAATGTGCAAAGTGAAAAATGCTGATCTTGAGAGAGTAATAAAAAAATTTACATTCTTTTCTTTCTTTCTTCGGAAAATAAAATTTGAAACTTCAAATGTGAAAAAGAGACGGAGAGTAAATGTTATTTCTTCTATGGATCCCGTCACAAAATAGTGAAAAGAAATGTCATGTTGATAAAAAAAAAAATATATATATATAGGAACGACAACAACAACAAAAAATTAGCAACGTTGCGCGTATGATGATGAAAAGAGTTTTCGGCAGAAAAATCATATTTTTTTTTTTTTGTTGCCACTTAAGTACGAAATATTATAAATACAATAAAGATTTTTCTCTACATGCAATAAGCAATAATAAAAAATAATAATCATCATCACTGAGCCTGACCATAAAAACACTTTGTTCGTTTTAACCTTCACTTTAAACAACAAAAAAAAAAATGTATTAAAACTGAGAGAAAAATTGCCATCATGTATATGAAGTGAAGCCAGAGAGCATTTTTATGGTTTTTTATACGTTTTCGTATATTTTCTTTTATTCTCACATGAAACTTTTAATAAAAAATGATGATGATGATTTTTAAATATCGCCTGTGTGTAGGCAGGATTTCACTGTACAGCTGATATACTCACTTCTGCTCAACGCAATGAAAAATGTGCAAATTAACAATACAAAAACAACAGACGTGAGTGAAGGAAAGAAAAAAAAAATAACGAATTAAAATTGCTTGTTGATTAACATAAATACTATTAAGCACGATGAACTTAATTAAAGCTCTGGCATCACAAAAAACTTTATTTCAATTCAATTCAAAATAATATAAAAACTTATACACATAATGAAATAAAAATCGGCGCTCGGCACACACCATTACACATATTTGCGAAATTGATTCCCATTTAAAATCCCCAAAAAAAAAAAATCGAAATATCTTATTTCATTTATGAGATTGGACGTGTGTATGTAATACAGTCATAGTCATATGAAAGACACTTGTTTTGTAAAGGAACGCGAAAAAAAAAAATAAGAATGAATAAGACAAGTTTCGGGTTTTTGGTTTTGTTCATGTCTTTTTTGTGTGTTCGACGATCAAGAATCATATTTGGAGTTTTTAATACATATTGTGTAGGTGGGTGGATAGGAACAAAAAACAGATTATACTTCTTATTTTTCACTGTTGCTGCTATGTTGGCTAAATATTAAAAAAAAACTTAATAATTATCAAGAGAGTTGAACGAAAGGAGCTTGGAAGTAAAAAAAATATACAACACGTCACATACTACATGCAGTTGTTGCAATAAAATTTAAACAAATTGTTTCCATAAAATGTCGTGAAAAATGGAAAAATTCCATGTACTTGAACACAACAAGGCAGGCTTAATGGCAAATGTCGTTTATTTTTTTACACAGGCAATGTCCGAGTAAAGTATAATTCATTTATGTGCATATTGATTGAATTTTCTTTCCGTTTTAAAGTTTATTGGATATTTAATTTTTTTTTTTTATTTTATGTGATGATAAAAATAAATAAAATAAAAAAAAGCCATACTGCACCTTCAAAAGCTTCATCCTAGAAATTGTTATAAGCGAACAAATTTTGCGCGCGTAGCATACAAGCATCTAAAATTATATTCAAGTGTGAAAATTAATGTATAACAAATCAATTTTAAGTATTGAGCAGCGCACTCGATTGTGCGATTTGCATATGCGATTTTTTTATTTTCTTATGAACCTTTTTTTTTATTATAAATTCTATAAATTGATTACATTGCCATTTGCGCGAATGTAGCGCGTAAAAATAAAGTATTTACGGTGTATTTGTTGCTGCTGTTTATAAAATGCTTCATTAAAAATGTTTGAAAACTCATCATCATCTCCCATTTCTCCTTATTATACTTACTATCGGCCGTCAATTGTATCTAAATTTAAGTTTTTTTGTCGTCGTCGTCGTCGTAGTCGTTACACTATGCAACTCCTCATGCATATGTAGTTTATATAAAATTAAACACAGTAATATGACGTATTAAATTTCTTGGTAGCTTGCCAGTAATACATTCAACATATATTTTTTGCATGCAGATTTTCAAGACAACGCTAACAATATGTCCATTATTTTTCTTTGATCGACCTTGACGCAATCTTATAATGACTAGCAGACAATGCACTGTGCAAGTGATCATCCACACATCTACAATGCGCATTTAACTCTTGTGTGTTATTTTTTTTTTTCTTCATATATTTATTATTATTATTAAAGCATATTCATTATGCATAAATTTAAACTTGATTATAATCGAATTATTGTGTATTTTTTTTTTTTTTGTTCACTCTTTTCATAAAGTAAATGGGAGTAGACTTAGTGTGTATAATTGTATTGCATATTAATTAATAATTCTTTTATGTTTGCTGTATTTTTAATTTCAGAATCAACTTGAGAAGTGAGGAAGATAAAAGTACGCTGAATTATCACAGAAAAACAACAAAAAAAAAATTTTTCCGTTTAATTGAATACAATACAAAAGAAAATAAGACCATAAAAGATCATCAACCATGGATGATGATCAACAATTTTGTCTCCGATGGAATAATCATCAGAGTACGCTAATATCAGTGTTTGATACATTATTAGAAAATGGAACACTCGTTGACTGCACACTAGCAGCAGAAGGAAAATTTTTAAAAGCACATAAAGTCGTCTTATCAGCCTGTAGTCCATATTTTGCTGTAAGTCGTGCATTGATACAATTTATGAAGGTTTTGTTTTTATTCTATGACAATTTTTTTTTCTATATTTTTTTGCAACTACAGGCTTTATTATCACAACAGTATGATAAGCATCCAATTTTCATCCTTAAGGATGTTAAATTTCAAGAATTGCGTGCCATGATGGATTACATGTATCGAGGAGAAGTGAATATTTCTCAAGATCAGTTGGCAGCTTTACTTAAGGCAGCCGAATCTTTACAAATCAAAGGTCTCTCTGATAGCCGAGGAGGAGGAGGAGGAAATAATAATTCCACTAATACACCATCTCAAGCACATAAAAGTGATGTGAAACAACATATACCTGTACCACCAAAGGTAATAAAATCGACACGAAATTGTTCCACTGACATTTAACTAATTATCATTTTTTAATTGATTACAATAGGCTTCAGGCTTAACCATAGAAAACAAAAGACCGCTTTTGAGAACAGATTTTGATGCAGAAGTGTCAGGCTCTCGAGAAGGTTCAGTTTCACCATCAACACGTAAGCGCAAAAAAGTAAATCAACGTCGTAAGAGCTTGGCTGAAACAAATAATTTATTAGGTATGCGTCATTCATCCATAATCAAATGATTATTTTATTTTCTTTTTTTAATGAACTTCTTGAACTGATGATTTATGTCTCTAATTAATAGATAATCATGACCAGCACTCAAATTCCTCATCACATTCTAATAATCAGCAACAACAATTATCAACCTCCGCTACCTCTGCACCTACAAACAATTTGTCCGTTACCAACAATAAAAAGACTGAACAAGACGGAAATAATCAGGAGCATGATGAAGATAATGCACATAATACAAAGCGTTTAAAACAAACAACGGATGATTCGGACAATAATAAGCAGGATACGGAGTTAATGATTGAACCTAAAAATGAATACGATGATGATGATGAGGATGATGAAAATGTTGAGGATTTGACAATGGATGATGATATGATGGAAGATTTAGACCAAGCAGGACCCAGTCATGGCGGCGAAGGCTCTAGTCAAGGTACATTCTTAAACAAGTCATATCCAGGTTCAAGTTTACTAAGAATTTTATTTTGTGTCTAACATAGGATATCACTGGCAAATGGACGGAAGAAATCAGGAGAGTCAGGAGGGAAGCGGACAACATAGAGACGCACAAGGTAAGCCTAATTTTTCATTTATCGGTACATTTATTTCTGCGAGGACAGTGTGTAGTTTATTTTTCTACTTTATTACACTCCAATAATATCATGTACATATATTTATTTTTATTTATTTATTTTTTACTTAAATGATTGACTTTCCAAAAGCAATATCATTTTTCTAAAGTATATATCTTAACATAATCTACGCATAAGTTTTAGTACTTTATATACTTGTATACATTTCATTATAAATTTACATTCAAGTCACACGTTTTTATTAACATTTTTATAGAGGTATTTGAGGTTCTAATTTATGAATATACATTGTTCTCGCAAAATAAATGGCCAAAGCGCCAGAAATCTTATTGCAATAAGTTGAATAGTTAGAGAATGTTGATTGGATTCTGCATTAATGTGTATATATAGTTTAGGGATAAAAACTCAAATCAACTGTATTGCATTAAGGCTTCTGTTAGACTTTGATTTGGAATGGTTTTTTTTTTATTAACATTTGACAAAACTTTTATGTTTGACAATGAATTAATTTTAACATTTGAAACCTTTTTTTTCATATATTAGTTTAGTTTAATATTGCAAAAAAAAAAAAACATTTGGTGATTGTGTAGCATAAAAAGCATTATTAATATTTTATTTATTATTGATCGATGATATAACAATCATATTTCATATTTCAAAAAATCGTGATAATTACGCACACAGAATATCTGTGAAAATTATTTTATTTTTAATATTTTTGTAGTTTTTGACCTTTAGTTTTGTTTTTAGAAGTAATTAACTAAATTTTTTTTGATTCAGAAATGAGATAAATTTTTTTGATTTTCTGAGTGCGTATCTATTTTATACTTTTTGCATTTTTATCATTTTTGATTTGGTTTCTGTTGATTTTTTTTTTTTATTATTTCTTCAAATTTTATACTTTTTAAAAAATTTATATTTTTTTGCCCATATTTTTAAATCTTTTTTGTTGAAAAACATATATTATAAAATTCCTATAAGCCCAACAAAAAAAAAAAATTTTAAATATGACTTGCGGAAAAAGAAAATTTTTATATTTTTTAAAAACATAATAATTCCTTTTTTCAACATCATCGTCTTGTATTAACGAAGAAATATATTTACTATATTTATATATATGAATACCTATTTAAAAAGTGAATGAGTTCAAAAACATTCGCATTTTGTACATAAATTCACATTAATATAAATATTGTGCTATGTACGTAAAAAGAAGCAAGCAAGTAAGCAAAGCAAAAAAAAAAATTAATTTGCTATGAAAGAAAAGTGACACATTTTGAAGAAACTTTTTTTTTTATTTTCATACATAATAAAACCTTTCCTTATTGTGAAATGGAATCGATATATGAAAGCAGCAACGGCTTGTACATGAAAAAGATGTGTATAATAGCTTAAAATTTCTCCAAATTTAAAAAAAAATAACTTGTTTTTATAAGAAGAAGGAAAAACCATGCTTAGAAATGGGTGAGAAAGTCCACGTTATATTTGCACACGTTGGCCTTCATTCTTGACAACAAAAATTATTAAAATTAATAATCACATTTTCATTTTTAAAACAACATAACATGTATCATTGAATACATAAAAAAATCAGTCAAAATCAGTGTTTTTTTATTATTGTTAAAGTGTTGAATTAAAAAAAAAGAAGAAGTCAAAAAAAGTTTCCATCATCATCAATGTGACGACTACCAATGTGAATGGTATAATTCTTGGTATTTAGAATGGTAAATTTGTAGTTACATATTTATGAAAATGAATATGTAATGAGGTAATTCACATGGTAGCAATCACAGAGAAACATGAGTTATAGAATGGTAAATAATAAGGTAATGTAAAGCTACTACGTTCTGTATCGGATGTAGTAGAACAAAATTTTTAGAACAATAAGTTAAATTTACAATATTTTTAAGTTTAAAATTTTTCAACAAAAAACCAAAAAAAAAATCTCGAATATAAATTTAAGAGTTTTTCCTTTTTCAGCTCTGCGAATGAAAAAAAAAGTATATATAATCAAGTAGTAATTTTTTTAAAAATAAGTGTAAGTGATAATGAAAAGAAATACGCGTAATTGTGAAACATGATTTCAAAAAGAGAAGAAAAAAAAATAAGAATAATAATATGAGATATTTTAGAGGGCCAACGTGGAAAAAAAAGTACAAATTTTAAATATAGTATAACTATACATACACATATGAGAAGATGAAAAAAGAGAATTACAGTAGTGGTGTATAACCAAGAAAAATAAGACTTAAAACAGAAATTGAGAAAAATGAAACACAAAAAAAAAGAAAAAAAAAGAAGAGGAAAAATTTTAGCATAAAGGAGAATGTATAGTGAAATTTAATGGTGTGTACGAACAAAAAAAATAAGGAACAGAAATTTGTGAGTGTATTAAAAGTGCTCAAGTTGTATTTTTATTTGTAATGTGACATTGCCACCGTCTCGTTTACGTTAAGCCGCATGTAGCGACACACTGTGAGCAAAGAGAGAACTAAAAAATTTTCATTTTTTTCGGGTTTGCGTCCATGATAGTCATTCTCTGTGTCTTACCTACCTTACCAACAAAATAATAATCTGGAACGCACAATGCAAACTTTATTCTTTTTTTTCATGTATGTAAATTGATTGAAAAACATTGAAAAAATATAATACAGACATTTTCATGTACGTAGGTGAAGGTCAATGTCCTTTTAATGTAAGATATTTTTTCTGCAATTCTTTGTTGCAATGAACTCTTTCATACTTACCTATTATGATGTTTTAATGATCATCTTTTATATATACTACTGTGATTGCATCTTTTTGCAATTCTGTCGACGATTTTTTATAGTCTTGGAAATTATACACATAATTATTGTGAATCATCAAGCTCTATTGGCTTAATCATGTTTTCATTCTTCTCTGAAACCTAAATACGCAAAAAAATACATACTACACACACATTAATGAAGCTTTATTAATATTTGAAAGAAAACGAAAAATACCTTTTATTGAGGTTGTTAACGACGCAAATTAAGAAGGATCCGTCATGGAACTATAAAGGCTCTGCTATACCTCTTACTAGCACCAAATGGAAGCAGTCTAAATTTGGCAGCCATATGGACATCAAATGTAAGTCGCTTAAGTTTGGCAGTCGTATGGACATTAAACGTAGTCAGCAAATCGAAGTCGCCTAAGTTTGATAGCCATAAGGACACCATACGGAGGCAGCTTCCATTTATTTTAGCCATATGGATCCCAAACGGAGGTAGCTTCCATTTGGTATTAATAAAAGAGATTTACCAGAGCCTTAATAGCTCCCATGGCAGAATCTTCTTTACTTGTGTCGCTCGGTAGAGAATCGATGTTTATCCTTTCTCTTAAAAATCACATTTAAATCCTTTTAATGCACGCTTTTTTTAGTTTGAACAATTTTTCATATATTGGTAGAAGATTTTTTTTTTTAAGTTCAATTCTGAGTTCCAAAAAGTAGCAAATTTGAGTTCTGAATGTTATATTTTTTTAAGTAATTTTTTTTTTCTTAATTTTGTGATTTTATTTTTCATTTATTTTTCAATTCTGTTATTTTTCACATTATGTTTATTTTTCTTTTTCTTTCATATGTTTTGTTTACAAATTAACCTTCGCGCAATCACATTAACCTCTTCACAATATGCTTAACAAAAAAAACCAAACACACACACACAAACATTAACTCCTCGCTAAAATTGATATAAAAAAAAACATAAAGCTAACGAAGAAAATTTAACCTGTGTACCGGAAATTTTTGCAAAAATTAAGCAAGACGAAAACACATCGACAGAACGTTTTCCATGTCCAGTATGTGGTAAAAGTTATTTGCGTCGTAGACATTTACAAAGGCACATGAGAGGTGAGCAGAGTAATTCGAATGATTAGATTTCGAAAGTTTATCTATAAGAGATAGAAATTTTTTACTTAAATGCTGTAAATTGGCAATAATAATAATGAGGCTGACTAGATAGATTTTTCATGAGATTAGAGGACATTTGAGTATGTAAGGTACCG
Source organism: Chironomus tepperi (assembly GCF_022539635.2). NCBI lineage: Eukaryota > Metazoa > Arthropoda > Insecta > Diptera > Chironomidae > Chironomus > Chironomus tepperi. The sequence goes on along the minus strand of NW_027226486.1, from coordinate 4,068,126 downwards.
AATGGTCTGTTTTAAATGCAATACTTGAGTTTAGCCACAATTGATTTCAATCACAAAGGACATTTCATTACACATCATCTATAAATTAAGATTAGATCTCTAACACAGTCTAGTACTTAATTGGTCAGCCTATCAAATTTATCACTTACCCAAATCGTTAATCTTTCAACCTTTTTAATTGCCAACAATATGAAATGTCCATTAAGAGATGTAACATGAATTAAAGAGATACAGCCACAAAAAAAAAGTAAAAATTTTTGTCCATATAGTGTGTTTAGTTAGAGAATTTGGATATAAAAACATTTTTATTTGATATCGACATATATTTTTCCTTTTTCGATGAAGATGAATGTGTCAATATACCTCCGCGCTTTCACTGTGAAATGTGCCCATCGAAATTTCGTCGAAAATATCACCTTGTACGGCATTTGAGCTCAAAGCATGGAATAATTGTACCTCCAACACCGCCAACGGTTAAATCGGCACATGCTAAAGTGACAGTTAAAAAGGAACCTTCAGAAAGTAAAGAATTAACAATGACTAATTTACTAATGAATAATTTCGACAAATTCTCCGTCGAAGCGTTAATGATGAAACAGGATAATAATTATCCTTCGCCATTGTCTGGACAGGAGTATTCACCGTTAAATGACACGGACGTATCTATGGCACAATTAGGATTACAACAAACGTTCCAAAACTTAAAGAATTTATTTGTAAATTATTCCCTCAACAATGTCTCTAATTAACTTCTTAATTTTTTTTTTCTTAAATTCATACTTTTTTTAAAATTGATTTGTTTTAATTGTCTCTTATCCTTTTAGTCTCACTTGGTCTCTAAGATATGATTTTTTTTATACGATAATTAATTTATTTTTCTTTTTTCATTATTCATATCCATCATACTATGACCATTTTAACTTAATTTATTTATATGTATTTCTTTTCATTTGTGGAGTCAAATTTGATCATTTACCAAAAATTAGACTTAAGTTTTTTACTTTTATTAATTTAATTAATTTTACTAATTTTTTTTAACATTAACATTAATTTCCTTTCTTTTGTAGCCTCACATATGAATGTAAATATTTTTCCAAAAAAATATATACTAATAAATATTTGTGCACCTTTAAAATTGATATTTTATTCGGTTTCTTTGTTTAATCTTTGAATTTAAAAGATTTAAGTCCATCAATCAAAGGTCATCGGTCAATAATTGGTCATAACATTGGCATAGACGTTTTTTTTAACTCATAACTGTTAACTTATTTTTATAACATAATATCAATGTTAATCAGTTCTTTTATCTCAATTAACTATATTTATATTATTGTGTGCATGGCTTTGTGTGGAAGTAACGAAAAATGCAATGATTTGAAAGCTCTTTTACTAATTTAACAGCGGTTCTGTTTAGAGAGCTTTTAATTATATCTTTCTGAGTCTTATATAGAAAAACGTCTAAGCTTATATGTTATCAGTAATGTTAAAAGGTCTGTTTCTTTTGGGTTAAATGGTTTTTTGCTCCAAAAGTTCTAAAAAGCTCAAAATTCGAATTAAATCTCACTGGATTAAATTAAATCCAGTTGGATTTATTTAAATTTAATCTTGTTGAAATTTTCAATTTTTAAATTTAATTCCTGACTTCATTGCTTAGTCATTCAAGAAATTCAATTTACTTTTCGATCGAGGATATTTCACTCAAGAGTAACAGACCATAAATGTTTAACATAAACAACCTTACTTCATCAGTCTTTGAAACTCGCTAATTTCCACACACAAAAAAAGAAAACATCCATTGAATGTGGCGTAGCATTAACAAAATTAATTATTCTATCAACAGATTTCATTTGCAGTTTTTGCTAGAAAAAAAGTCTTATTACGATTAATGAATCTGATTTCTATCCTCTATCATCGAACCTAAAATTCCAATTTTTTCAAAATGTGATATAAATACATCCTACAATAAGTTAAATTAATTATCTCGCAAAAGCTCTAATGATTGAAATAATTGGGACATTAAGAGAAATAAGAAAAAGTCAATGTATGTGACTTATAAATGAGAATATGATGATCGCACGTGATAAATTAATAATAATACATGCTATATGTTTCTTCTTAAAACCAAATGCTTTCTTAACTTAATTTATCTATTATTATAATTTTTGTTTTTTTTTTACATCTCTAAACGTTTTTGCAACATGTAAAATCTTTTTATATATCTCAATGTAACTTAACAAAAACTTCTTGCTGACAAAAGCAAGAATCCAACAAAAAATTCAAATTTTTTTTTTACGAAGATTAAGGAATAACTTTTTTCTGACATACAACTTTTTTCCATGTTCTGTTTATTTTTAGATTGTAACGAATCAAAAGAAAAGAATTTTGTTTGTGCTTTATGTTTGCGTCGATATAGCAAGTTATCATGTTTAAAGCGACACGTTCGTTATGAGGTTAATACACATGAAAAAAAAAACAATATACAATTTACTTTTAAAATTGTATTTTTTGCGATTGATTTACTTATACTTTTTTTTTTCTTAATTTTTGTTCTTTTCTTTAGTGTTCCGAAAATCCAAATCGAATGTCATTTAAATGTCCTTACTGCAATCACTTGAGTAAACGACGTGATTCGTTAATGCAACATATTTCTGCATTGCATCAATTTAAAAAATCACTTTAATACACAATGTATGCATTATACATAAATTAAAAAACAAAAATTGTAATTAGTATTTTTATAAATGTTGTTTAAGGAACAAAAAAAATTCTTATTTTTTTGTGCTCATTTTCATCATCATAAACATCATCATCCATTCCGTCATTACTATCATTAAAAACAATCCTTTTATGCTGAGTAGTAATGTGCTATGTTTTTAATTTTGTTATATTTTAGCGAACATTTTTTTTTTTTACTTTTAATTGCAAAATATCAATTTTTTTTTAGTTTTTCATACTTTTTTCTCTAAACGAACAAAAAAACCATACTTACAAAAATACGATTTTTTAAATGAATTAATTACATTAATTGCACTTCAATAGAAAGAGAGATATGATATTAACGTCTTTTTTTTTGTCAAAACAATTTTATTGCCCAAAAAAAAACAAAAAAAATATATTAGAATGTTGTGCTGTTTCTAGTCTATTTCACATACACACACATAATGTGAAGTTTTTTTTCTCTCTGTTCTCCTATCTTTATATTTTACAGATTTTTTTTCGTGTTGTGATGGTTACTCATATGATAAAGACATTTGGCACAATATAAAGTTCTCTGACCTTACCAAATTTATTAATATTGATGGAAGATATGAGTGCCCTCGATCAAACTGTTCAAAGCATTATAAAGATGCTAGCTCGTTACAACGGCACATAAGGTGAATTTTTATGAAACAAAAAAACAGAAACTAGAATAGAATAGATGTGCTTAAAAACAAAAAAACATTAATCCTGAGTCAAGATTTTGGGGGTTGTTCACTAAACGACGTTCAATGTTTATGAATAAGAATGTTGTGACAGTTCATAGATCAGTGGTGATGTTGAGCAACTTGTGTTGTGGCACACTAGTGTGAGAAACCTGTGTTGTGACATACTAATGTGAGCAACCTGTGTTGTGGCACACACTAGTGTGCGACACACTAGTGTGATCTGTGTTGCGACACACTAGTGATCTATGTGTCATGAATCCACATGCCGTGTGCAACAGAGTTTGAAGCTTGAACTTTGTATCAAGTCGAGCCGACATTTCCATACAAAATCAGAATCGACGTCGAGATCTGGATGTGGTCACAACAAAGGTTGCATATCACTGTCTTAGGTCAATCTGTGTCGTCAGAGTTCAAAGTCGACTCAAACTTTGGATGAAGTCGAGTCGACTTTGAGGTCTGTGCCATGTCACAACAATGGTTGCCTGTCACTACTATAGATTAATAGAACGGGGAAATTTCCATTATGGACGTCATTTGTGAACGACTCCTTTTTATGCTAATCATATTTTTATATAATCTTTTGTCTCTTTTTCTTTCTTTCTTTTCTTTCTATTTCTATTTCTTATTTCCATATCAAAAAAAAAATATAAATATAATTGTGTCTACCTACATACCTCATTGTGTATGACTTAATGCCAAAAAATAATTTGTTAAATGTACTTATCATTTTCTCTGTTAAATCCTCCCATCTATAAACCAAAAATAATAAGATATGAGTGTGGTGGTAAAAAGAATTTTCGATGCCTTATGTGCGGAAAAGGTTTCTCACAAGGATCCCATCTTAAAAGGCATCTAGAATCACTCGTATGCACAAAATACTTTTTTTGAGAAACGCTTAAAAGCACAAATCAATTAGATGTTGACTTGTGTTGACTTTATTGTTGAAAAACTTAATGAATTAATAATTTTATTGAAAATGAGAAATTACAAAAAAAAAATACAAATATTAATCTATAGTTCTTGTTAGACATGAAAAAAAAATGAGGAATAAAACAGGAAAAAAAAAATATTTTATATAGACGAAGAAAAACTAAAAATTATTAAAATTAAATGGAATTAGCTCAAAGCTTTCCGAGGGAAAAAGTAATTAATACAAATTGTGATTTTAATAAACAAAAAATATAAAAAAAAAAAATTATTGAGAATTTAGATTAAATGATGATGACGATGATGATAGAATGATGATGAATAGAGTAGTAAAAAAATATAATTACAAAATATACTTTAGATACAAATTTTTTTTTATTTATTTTGTTTTCTCTTTTTTAGTTTCTTTTTCCTTCTCAAATATATTTACCGCTATTCTCTTTGTATCACAATGAATTAGAAACTGAAAAATGAAAATGTGTATTAGAAAAAAAAAACAAAAAATGAATCTTAATTATAGAAAAAAAAATATCATCATTTGTACAATTGAATGATGAAGAGAATGAAGGAGAAAAAATGTATAAAAACTTTAATTTCCTCAAGGTTCATAAATGAGGTCAAAAAGCTTGCTCAAATCAATTTTGTTTTGGTCATTTGATGCCTTTTTTTTGTGAGAATGTTGGGATTAAAGGTCTGGAAATTGTTAATTTAGGTCAATGTTCTTATTATGGTACACTTTTAGGCGTTATTCCAGAGATTGGAGTTGACTAGAATTTGATATGATTCATACAAGATCCGAGTCAGCTTCAAGCTCTGCGTTATTCTATGGATTGAGTTTTCTCGACTTAAGTTAAATCGCACGATTTAAATTAAATCTGTCGGATTTAAATTTAATTTGTTTCTTTGAACTTTGGTAATTTGAATATTTTCATATTTTAATTTAATTTTCTGCTTTTCAAAATCAATCCTGCGGATAAAATTTTGTTCCTTTTTTAGTATTTTTTTCTTCTTAAAATTTTTTAAAGTTTTGTCAAATAACATACAAACAAATTGGTATCCAGTAGCACATTTGCATCCTAAATCAGACCCATTCTCAGTTCTTATCGTAAAATTTTATTGAATTTTAAAAGCTCTAAAAAGAGCTATCAATGATCTTGCGAAAGCACAACAAGATTCATACAGTAAAATGTTTCATTAATATTTAATGCCAAAAAAAACGCAGTAAGAAGCCTTTAAAGTGAAGAAGAATGGAATCTCTAATCAGACAATTCTGTTTAATATTGTATGAAAACCTTAAAAGCTTCATTTGATCTCATTTGTGAACATTGAAGTTCAATTTATACTTACTACATGCATTAAACATATTTATTTGATGATAAAAGAAGTAAAACACAAGAAATATGACAAAAAAAGTTAAAAGTATTATAATTTATCATGATAATGAAGAATTTTTGAGAGAAAGGGCTGAATTTTTAAAAGGAAATGGAAACAAAAAAACAAACAAACACAAAATTAAGAAAAAAATGTTCATTATTTCATGATTGAATATTGGAATTTTTATTTTATTTAAAGGTAATCATGCAATGACCAAAAGTGTTCTTGTTAAATATGAAAATCAGAAAATTCAGCATCGAACTGGTATTAATGAATTAGAATCAGACAATTCACCAAATTCAATGAAAGTTTATCCTTGCATAAATGGATGTGGACGTACATATAAATTACTTTCATCATTAACACGACATTTAAATTTGGTAAATTAATTTAATATATATAAAATAATTAAAATTGTCATAAGACCCACCCCTCTTTTGATTTTTAACAGGAATGTGGAAGAGAAAAATTATTTAATTGTAATTTTTGTGCGAAATCGTATACAAGAAAAGAATCCTTAAAGTTTCACATCAATCGTAAACATTCAAGCAATCAGAGTTCATTTGTTGGATACTAGACAAACTGTTAAATCTATTTTAATTTTTAATTTTCTTTCTCTCTTTCTCCTTTCTCTGTCATTTAATCTCAAAAAAAATGAAATGAATTAGACTAGTCTTTGAAACAAAAAAAAAAAAAAAAGAATTAATATAAAGTCATGTTAGGAAAAATGTTGATGATAAAAAAAAGTAATAACGAAACATACAAAAAAAAAATGAAATTAAAATGTTATCAAAATGATTATTTTCGTTATCACACAAATAAAAGGAACAAAAAATAATTGAAAGAAAAAAAATTTTTCATAAAAAAAAATAAATGAAGAAAAAAAAAATTATTTTTAAAGCTCTTTCCTTGCAGATTAGCGTGAATTATGATATATCCATGAAAGGTTAATTTTTATTAATATTTTTTATCAAAATGTCATGTCCGATTCTTTTAGAAATATTCATTCTAACTAATCTTTTTTAACATTACAGATTTCACGAGGCTCTGTTTGACGTAAAAACACACAAAAATTGTGAAAATGTCGAAATCAACATATCAAGAATAGATGCTGTTTTTATAAAGATCACAAGTCACTGATTCATGGATATTATATAAAAAAAAATGTAGAATGGAATGAAGAAACATTTGAAATGAAGTGTGATTAAAATAGTCGGAATTAAAATTCATCGTACGACAAGCTTTGACGAGTTTTTGGAAACTGTTTATTGTGTGCAAGACTGCAATATGAGTCTATTTTAAGTTAGGATGTATGAGATTTTATGTCAGATGCAAGACTTGTTTTTAAAAAGTGCATAATTGTCCAGAACTCGAAGTCAACTTTGAATTTGTATGGAAAAGTCGATTTGAGTCAACTCGACTCCTAACAAGTATAGAAAAGTCTCCTTGACTCCATGTCAAGTTCAAAACGACTTCAAGCTCTAGAAATTATAATGAATGTGATTATATGTCAACTGCAACAGAACTCCAAGTCTACTCGATTGTATGGAGTCGAGTCGAATTTTCAATCCAAAATCCGAGTCGACTTCAAGCTCTGGTTTCAAAAAAATTAACTTAACTGTCAGCAATATTAGTGTTTGAATAGTGAAGAACAGACCTGAGCTCATAGTCAATCCAGAATTTGTATGGAATAGCCGACTAGAGCCGATTTCGAGCTTTTCGAAGTCTGTACTAATCTAGTCAATTGTCAAATTCCCAACAAAATTCCTCAAAGTTGATCGTACCGAAAAAACCCATATTTATTTATTAATTTTATAATAAATAGCTTAACTTATAATATGTATGCATAATTTTTTTCAAAATAAAATTTACATAATGCGTTGCTTTTGGGATTTCGCTGTGCGAAATTGATTACTTTAGGCTTAAGTTATAAACGATAGAAATATGAAAAAGATTAATAGGTATTTATAATATGTGAATAATTTTACTATTATTATTTTTCTTTTTTAAAAATTGGAATTAAATTTTTTTGGTGTAAATATTAATCCTTTTTATTTACTACACGTATCTATAATTTTTTTATTTCCTTCCTTTACTATTTATTGTACTAATCATTATGCTATCCAAAAAAAGAATCTTTTATCTTTCCTATTATTTTGAGAAATATACATATACATATTACTATTCCTTATAAAAAAACCAAAAATTAGATAATTAAGTGAAGTATGCTTTAGATATAAACGAAATTAATTTTATTGACTTATTATTTTTTAATCCCTTGCAGGCAATAAATCGCAAGCATTTCGATTCAAATTAAAGGATCAATCAAAGGATCAACAGCAAAATCATGACATGAATGATTGTTTACTTGAAAGTGAAAATTTCCAAATAACAAAAGCTGAAAACAACAAGTACCTTTTGCTGCCCGTGAAAAAACAGCCAACAGAGAAGATCGTTTTGAAAGAATGCGGTAAAGATAAATACCTAAAAAAACAGATAAAAAAAAACTATATACCATTCATATTCATTATCACACACAAAAAAAGTTCATGTTTTAAAGTCAATAATAATAATAAAAAAAAAAAAAAATCGACACCACCAACACCACATAGTTGAAAATTGACGATGATTGCACATAAAAAAAGCTCTTATTTTTGTGTGTTTCATCAAATTCACTTTTTCCTTTATATGTTATATTTTTATATATTTTTTGTTTATTATATTGGAACAAGATGACATATCCATCTTACTTTTCTTTTGTATCAGTTATGTCAAAAAAAAAACACAGAAATAGTCCAAAAGAAGTCAAAATTTTATGAGTATTTTACGTTTGGAGAGTAGTAGATATTTGCGTTGCATTTTGTTTAAAATTTGCCTTGATTTATAATTATTAACCCTTTTTTTTAACTTTATATCATTGTGCTTATTATTGAAAGAAATATGTTTGCCAAAAAAAAATTATTTCTAGTCTAAAAACATTTGTTTGCGTCATGAATCATAATCTATAATCATTTTGTTGTGCATGTAATTTCTTTTATTGTAGTCATTAACATTTCGTTTTTTATTTTTGATGATATTATTTAGAATTGGTTCCTGTAAAACGTCCACAAATTAAAGTAACATCAAAGATTGAAAAGTCTGCAAATGTATCAATTGTTCAAAAAGTGCCAGAATCATCTCAACAACAAACTATAACTACAATTGCACCTGTAGCACCAATAGAAACTGAGAAGAAAATTGTCAAGCCTAATCATCCGCGAATTAAATACTCTCGTCATAAGAATCCAATAATTATTCAATCGACAACACAATACAATCAAACTCAATCACAACCAATTATTCAGCAACAACCAGTAACTCAGCCACTTGTTCATCCCGTTCGCACTCAAGTTTTATCGGATGGAAAGAAAATAGAATACATTAGTGTGACAACCGTCAAGCCAGCTGAGCCTGTTGCGAAGCCAATCATTATACCAGCTTCAAACACTCAACAATTTGTTATTCAGGCTGTACCGACAAGTGGTAATCAACAAATAACTGAATATGAAGTATCAGCAGCAGCAAATACAAGCAATCAAAGTAATGACTTTCCTAATGAGATTATTGACGATTTAGAATACGGTATTGACGACATAGAATTGCCTGAAGATGTTCAAATTCACTTTAGTGACACATACAAATCAGAGGATACAGAAAATGGTGGTGATGCTTCCGGAAGTATAAAGATTAAGAAATATTATGCAACTGCAAGTGACAATTCAATGGCAAGCGATGGTGAAGAAGCAGGACGTCAATATGAATGTAGACATTGTGGTAAACGATATCGATGGAAATCCACTTTACGTCGTCATGAGAATGTCGAATGTGTGAGTTTTTTAATGCTTAATTTTAATTTTTCTAATTTTTAAAACTTAAGAACTTGTTAAATCTGATTAAAATTCCTTAAATCCCATGGATTAAAATTAAATATTTGGATTATGACTAAAATCCTGGTAGTTAGGACACGAAATCTCAATACTAAATTGCTAATGAACTTACTTTTGGTTAAACAGGGCGGAAAAGAAGCAAGTCATCAATGTCCATATTGCAACTACAAAGCAAAACAACGCGGAAATTTGGGCGTTCACATACGCAAGCATCATCAAGATCGACCACCATTAGAAACCAGACGATCGAAGAAGTCACTTAATGATACACGTTAAGAAGGAAATTTTTGTGCTTTGAAATTTTTCTTCCAACAACAACAAAAACCCGACGATTTTTTTTTTTTTCATTATTTTAAAGCCAAAAATTTAGAAACGCTCTTTTTTCATACAAAATAACAATTAATGATAATTTTTTTCATAAGTATAATCAAACATTTTTTTTTTCTTCTTTCTCTTTTTGAGTGTGTTTAATTGATAATTTCATCTTTAATTTTTTTTAACATTAACTTTATGTGTCTTCTTACAAATTTATTTTAAAAAAAAAATATCATATTTTAAAGTGAACAGCTTCTGATTGAGAAAAGAATATAAGTACGTAAAAGAGATAAAAAAAAGAAGAAAATGTATCAGGAAATTACAAAAAATGATGAAAAAAAAAGCTTAAGAAACAAAAAAACATTTGCATTTGTAGGATTATAATTTTTTTTTCATATACGATATTGTATTAATTATTTAGTTTCTTACACTTTTCATTCTCGTTTGATTGTAGATGATGAAAGATTTTAAGATATTCTTAATCCTTCACGTATAAAGAAAAAATACTTTATGAAAGAAAATTTAGAGATTAATAACAAGATGATTAATAAGAACCAGATTTTAATTGGTTTTTTTATAAACACAAGAATGAAAACTTATTTTCATTATTTTGCATGGACTATATTCTCATGTCCTATTTTTTTCATCTAAGTAATTTAAGCTTCGGCCAAAGTAAAAAAAAAAATTGTTTGTCATTAATTGAAACTTTATTCAAAATTCATTTAAAAAATTTACATTAATAATTTTAAACATCTTTATTGAAAAACAAAAAAATTTTCATTTTAATAGCATTATAGACTTAGAGTATAATAAGATTTCATGTTTAGTTTTATAATGAACGAGAGAAAAAAATGAAAAAAAAAATTCTACAACAAAATCTTAAGATATTATGGAGAAAAAAAATTTAAAAAATAGAATTTGAATAAATTGATAAAAAAAAATTAAATTTTTTGAGTTACTTTAAATAATTAGAAATTAAGACACATTGTGACATAATATTAAAGTAGTTCTTATTCATTTTAGCTCCACATCATGTGATGGATGGGAATGGACAAGATTTTAAGATGCACATCTAGGTGAGTTAGAACATATTTCAATTCCTAAATTAATGCATTAATAACTTTTTTCTTTCCTTTTTTTCTCTCATAGATTTGATAAATAACAGTAAGCTCATATGAATGCTTGAAAATAGTTTGCTTCATAATCAAAAAGCATAGTGATAAATATCAAAATTTATACACTTCCTGAATTGAAGCTTTCAAAAAAAAATATATTACAATATTGAAAAAAGCTATGCACAAAAAAATTAACAAATGTTGAATCAAAAAAAAAAACAAAACAAAAAAATAATAGATGAGAAAATATTTTTTTATATATTTGACCAAAAATGATTGATTTTACTCAAATTTTTACAGTTCATAATTCTCTATCCTATAAAATAGCACATAATCACATATTATACCTTCAACAAAGTGTTTTTTATGTTATAACATTAATTTCACATCCATATGGTTTCATTTGCTTTTAATAGCAACTTCTAATAATTTTTACTTTTTATCATTTCAAATGCTTTTTTCATGAAAAATTTTATGATTATCTCTCTGTAATTAATTAAGTTTTATGAAATAATTATGTCTGATTTCCGCATATTAATTGGTCCTTTTGTTTGTCTTTCAGAACAATTAACACGCTTGATGATGCTTCAATTAATGCAACAACAACAGCAGCAGCAACAACAACAACAAGGATCAGCAACACGTCAATCCCTTTCATATTCATATCCAAGTCTTGACGAGAAAGCCAAAACAAATTTCTACAAATGTAGAAAATGTGGTAAATTTTACAAGACAAAATATAGTTGGAGAAGGCACGAAAAGAAGGTACTTTAATGAAAAGCCTTAAAAATGTCGTGTGACTATTTAAAAAAAATTCTCTTTGTTGTTGTGTTATATTCAGGAATGTGGAGTCGCTCCTCAATTTCATTGCGATAAATGTGAATTCAAGACAAAATATCGACATAACTTGACTTCCCATCAAAAAATTCGTCATCAAATGGAAATATGCAATGTAAATGATTGAGTGCGAAATGGATATTAATTAATAACTAATATTCACGTTAAAAATTCAATTTATTATTTACAGAGTCAAAAGAAGAAACAGCCAATCGATTATCATGGATCAGATGGCGTTTCAATTACAGCTGTTAGCAGCAGCAACAACAATAGAGAACTAATAATTCATCCCTCTTTCACTCAAACACATTCATTAATCTCTCCATCTGCTAATAACATATTAAATTTAAATTCAAATGATAATAATGATTCCAACAAAACTAATATAATGTCATTTAAAAGTGATTGAAATTTTCATACAATTTGGCAAGTCTTAAATTTTAACTTTAATAATAGTAAAAATAACAGCCGCAAACAAAAAAGTAAAACGAAAAGTTGAATTGATTTAGGATTTTATAAGTCAAATTAGTCGTACAAATGTCAAACATTTCCAATCTAAATTTAATGAAAAATTTACCTAAATAATCTGTGAGTAGAATTATAGATATATACAAGAGAAAAGTCAAGAAGACAAAAATTTTATGTTGACATCAACCATGTGATGTAAAATGTTTAAAAAAATTAGTGACGATATCTATATGAATAATATGTGCAAATAGTGTTTATGAGTGTCATATCTGATAAATGTATTTAGGACAAAGATACTTTATATACCTTAGTGCAGGGGGTTTCTGGGACAATATTTTTAAGTGAGGGGTTGTGTTCAATATTTTATTTTTGGGATGCAGAGCTATTGAGGATTGTGACTAGGCTCTGTTTTTAAGGAATTAACTCCTCCCTGGATACCTACCCTGTAACCTTAGTAATGCAATCATGTTTAGTCTTGCATTGTAAATGTTAAATATGCAGTCATGTCAAATATTCTATAAGAGTATTGTGGACATGAACTGCATGAAGAGTGCCTAAATTAAAAATATAATAGGGATATAAATATATATATATAGATACTTATATTTTTCATAAAATTCTTTTGTATCGTTAACGTACGATGATTCCAAATACATTTTATTTGTCAAATTCCCCCTTTTTTGGGTTCATAGTCATTTATGGTATATAAAAAAACAGTTCAAATATTGGTACAGGTATGTGGGGTTTATATTAAAAATTTAGTTATACTTTCCATTGCGATAGCGAGAGAGATTTGTGAGATAAAAAAGTGAAAGAATATTGTAAATTACAAAAGTTATACCACGAACAAAAACCATGTTAGCTTTACTCATCATCGTTTTTAATAATAAAAAAAAGAAAATGAAGAAACAAACCAATCGTGTTACACTAAAAGACATCCAGTGATAATTGCTGCTGATATACAATACAAAAACAAAATAAATAACAATTCCAAACTCTTTATTTCTTTTATTTTGTGTTTGATTTTTTATTTGTAAATATTGTAGTAAAAAATCTATTAAGAATATTGTAAGAATGTTTATGGTCTTGCAATATCTATCCAATTTATTTATTTATTTATTATTACTATTATTTATAATATTAAGTTCGAATTACTAACAAAAAACAATTAGGAATGTATCTAGTTAAGCTTTGAATATTTGAATGTCCAATAACTTAACCAGCTACATCCCTAACAAATAACAAACAGCAAACCTGTTATAGCCGATTTCACAATTGACATTTAACTTTAAATTATCTATAGATTTATGTTAGACAATAGAATTAGAATATGTGATGGTCCTTACAATATATTTTGAAGATAATGTCAGTGAAATTGGCTGAAAAATGAAAAATGAAGCTTAAAGTCCTCAATTTTCATTTCCAAAAAACAATTCAAAGGTGCATTGTGGTGATGAAATTTATTTGCTTGATAAATTCCAAGAATCAAAAAACAGATTTGCTTGTACAAAAGAAGTGAACTTACTTATTATTAATCCTTATTCGTTTGCTACATTTAAGATATTTTTTATGATTTATTTGAATTATGTTACTTATGATTTTGTTTATTTTTCTTTTATTTTCATTTATGTTACCCCCCTCAAACACAAAAATTTCCATCGACGTACCCGAAAAAAAAAATAAACATTTATTCCAGCAGCCGAGGGTGGAGGTTTATGTATCACAAAAATTGCCGGTCTTACATGGGAACAATGGAACGAAAGATTAGCAATGCCATTAGTTACGACATTACGTGAAGGTGCACATCCATTAGTATTTCCACGTGATTTATGTGTGAGCACAATGAAAACGGAACCAACACGACCTGATGTTATATGTTCACCAAGTGATACATCAAGTAACGGTGCTAATGCAAATAACTCATCAAATAATAGTGGAAATGGATCAAATGCTCAGCAAGAAGGTGGATTCGCATGTCCGGATTGTGGTCGTATGTATAAATTAAAATCCTCATTGAGAAATCATCAAAAATGGGAATGCGGTAAAGAACCCCAATTTCAATGTCCATATTGTGTCTATAGAGCAAAACAGAAAATGCATATCGGTCGTCATATGGAACGTATGCATAAAGAGAAATTCTTTAAAGTTAGCGGTGATGGTAAAATTATTGCATTAGAGGAAGCACTAAATCAGATTGTTCAAGCATCTGGATGTAATGACTTTAATGCAACAATTTAGGACATGATTACTGAAATGAGAAGAGAAAATGTTATATCGAATTTTTTTTAATTTTACGACAACTCAAATTCCTGATTGAAAAGCTAATTATGAAAGAAAAAAAAATGTGATAAAAAAGCTCTAACGAAATGAAAAAAAAAAAAAAATCTTTATCCCCTGATATGTGTGTGAAAATAAGCATTTCTTTTCAATTTTCCTTACTTCTATTGTAAATCCTATAGAAAATCATTTTTATTTATTTAACTGTGCGTCAAGAGTTAGCATTTTCCAACTATTAAATTTATATAAAAGAAGCTTTCATCTTTCCATTGAATTGAATCAAAAAAATAAAGTTTTTTTGTTTTGTAACTTTCGAAATTTTTAAGAATCAGGATCGCTAAATTGGGGTTCTTTTTGAGATTTTGAATTTTTTAATCCTGGGATTAGACTAATCTCAAGATTTAATCTTGGTATTAGTTGAATTTATAAAGAGATTTTATTTGAATTTTGGAACTGAATTTGGTTTTGAAATTGGAATTTTGGAACTGAATTTGGTTTTAAAATTTGAATTTTGGAACTGGATTTGGTTTCAAAGTTTGAATTTTGGAATTAAATTTGGTTTCAAAATTCAATGTTGATTTTAGATTTTATCTCTAAGAATTCAATTCCTATATTTGGTTTAATACTTTGAATAACTCTAACCCGAGTGGACAAAATTACGTTATAATTAGTTAACGGCAAGACTAGTTGATGGCTAGTTCTAACGTATCTTACTCGTCCACTCGGGTAAACCTTTAAACTCGGTATTAGATTTAATTTCAATTTAAATTCAAATCCTAGAATTAAAGTTCAAAATTTTAAAAATAGCCATGCCATTTTAGTGATCCTGATTCACATATTATATATCGTTTTGATTATAAATATATTATTAATGAAAAAAAAAGAAAGCCAAATCGGCAAAGGTGTCATATACTTCCACATTATAAATTAGAAAAGGATGGAAGAAATGTTTGTTTTTTTTTTAAATTTACTTTATGTTTTTTTTTATATATTTTGAAAATAATGAAAAGAAAAAAAGAAAATGAAGAATCATTCCAGATTTACATTTCAAGAAAATCTTTTAAAGAATCATATTTTTAATAATTTTTTTTATATTTTTTACATATATATTTAATTTACTCATTATGCGTATGGCAAAATAGAAGTAAAATGATGAACGTAATTAGTAACTAAGTATTTTGTTGACGAATAATTTCTTACACAAAAAAAAATTGATGAAAAAAAACTATTTAACATTAAAAAATAGTCAAAAGTGATTGAAAAACAGATAAAAAAGACATTTTTTTTAAATAACAAAAAAAGACAAGAAAGGATAAATTTTTTAGAAAGCATTAAAGCATTTTACTAAAGAAATTTTTTGAAGAATTTTATGTTTAAGAAATGATAGAAGCTACCTCATCTGAAATCACATAAAACAGATTCACACACGATTTAAGCGAACCAGAAAAAAAAGAAGGAAATTTCCCTGTAATTTTTTCTAAATCTATCCTCAGCGCTCACACGAAATGAGTATTAAGAAAAGAACACATTGATTTCTCAGTGAATTGAATGCATTTTCGCAAGTTAGAGTAAAAAAAAGAAAAGCTTTTAAAAGAGAAATTGTTACCGCATTGAAAAAATGAATTGAAAAATTGATTTGAAACATCTTTTCTTATTTTTAAAAAAACATTTTATCAACAAATACCTCAATGAAAATTTTCATTTCACGATTAAATCATTTCATTTTAAAAAAGACAAAACAAGAAAAAAAAAACATATTGTGCCTTTAGTTTTTTATTAAATATTGTGTATAGAAAAGAAAATTATTAAGTTTCACATGAAAAATATTTTTTTTTGCCTCTTTCTCGTCTTCCAAAAAAGATAACAAAAAATCCAAGAAACAAAATCAACATTCCATAATATGCTCTAAATTTTTGATCGTTCTATAAGAAAAAAAAAATTGAAAAAATTTTTGGCATAAAAGTACAAATTTTTGCACTTTGACTTTGTTACATTCTAATTAAAAAAAAATACTCGATTTCTTTCCATCTGAAATACCTATTTGGGGTTGATTCTTGATAAGAATGAGTTTGAGCTTTGAAACTGTAATTGAGCACTTTTAGTTCAAAAAATTAAGTTTAGAACTTAAAAATTTAAATTTCAAAATTCTCAAATTTTACCAATAACTCAGAAAGATTTCTTAAATTCTTAAGGAATACATCACTAAACCACCCATAATTTACAATAGATTAATTAATTAAAACCGAAGAATTTCTGAAAAAAGCTCAAAAAATAACATTTCAAATTTAAACATTCCTTTTAATCCTCAGATTCAAAATCTTCTTAGTAATCTTTGAATTTCAATTTGAAATCCAATTTTAAAATTTGAATTGAAAACTTTAGTTTTCTCATTTTAAATTTAAATAACAGCTAAAATCTATACAGTTAATTAAATTGGAATTGACTTTTCACAAACATAAATCTCTTTAAATTTCAAAAAATTCCTCCAATCCTCATTTCAAAGAATCAACCCAAAAGAAATAAAAAATCCTTCAATCATGTGAAACATCTCTTGTTTATTTTTAAACTATAAGTAGATTTAATTAATTAAAAGACATTGAAAACAGACCGAAAGTAAGAAGTGAATCCTGTTTTTTTATTTCAATTTAAATTAACAGAAAAAAGTTTGAAGTTTCCATTAAAGCAATAGAAATTAAGATTTTGGTTGATTACAATCCATGTGGGTGATGGGAAAGTCCTTTCATGTTGATATTTTACTGATGAATTTGAAAAAAAAAATGATATAAACCTTGTAATTGGATTAAGGGATCAAATAATTAAAAAAAAAAACATGGAATCAACAGCGCAAAACATTGCACATTAGTTTACAACTACTTGAAAAATACTCATACTTTCTAATTATTAGTTAAGCATTTATTTCCTTCATTTATAAAAAGCAAAAAAAAAAAATACAAATAAATAAATAAAAAAAAACTTGAAAAAAGACATTTTGAGCTAGATTAAAGAATATATACGAGATATACATTCACAAAACTGTAAAATTCCTTATTCATGTAAAACTGTTTAAAATTAGTAACTGATTGTGTCTAGGTTGAAATGAGATAAAAGCAACAACAAACATGATATTTCAAGAAATCTTTTATATTACAAAAAAAAAAAAATAATCAATAAAGTAAAAAATTTTGTTATTTTGTAATAATTTTAAATTAAATCGTTCATTTGTAAAGAAATCATAAACACAAAAAAATTTGGAACGATTTAGCTAAATTAAACTATCTGACCTAATAATTTGATTTAGTCAAGTCGTTCCTGTCATTAAATCTCTTTTTTACTTATTTTTCTATTTCACAGGTATTTAGACGTTTGTACTTTAAATCATGTTTTCTTCACCATACTAATTGAAATTATTTTCTTGTATTTTTAGGCACTGAAGAAAATGTCATCACCGACGACATTGTCTCCAGACGTGATATAGTGAAGTACAGAATAGTTAGAGGAACTAATAAAAAAAAAACTTTTTTTTAGAATTAATAAAAAAAAATCCAAATTTAATGGCACTAACAATAATTAAACAATATTAATCGTTTAGAAATAAAGAAAATAATCACAAACTAACCGACTAATGCTAATATACCCACGATAATAATTGTCTATTTTCGCAAGTCTTCCTCAATAATTCTTTATAATTTTTTTACTTCCTTAATTTAATTAACTTTTTGCTGTTGCTAATTATTGATTTTTATTTTTGATGATGTTTTTTTTTATTTCCTTCATAATTTTTTGTTTACTTAGCTAAAGAATAAAAAAAAAAAGTTTGATTTTAGAGTAAAAATTTGTGGTCACTAACAAGATTAATCAATGTATACAAAACCTTTTAATTCTTTTCGTAGGTGATGGTGCTTGCGATACTAACACGACAATTAATTTAGACAAATACTTTTATTTCCCTGAAAATAACAGTGAATATTCACAACATAACTTTAAAATTGCATTACCGACTTTGCCGGAAGCTAAAACGCCACAACAACAGCAACAGGAATCATGGATCGACTATACTTCAGTGCATAGTTCCGTTTCGACAGGAAATAATGGCATTGATGATGATATTGAATTGCCTCCACTAACTGAAATAAAGCAAGAGAAATTTGATGAAGATTATGAGGTCCGTGATATTCCTGTGTGGCATACAGCAAAGTCGACCGCTAAAATAACAATGTATCCGACAAAGGAAAATACTAAAACTCCTGTACGACGTAAATTTAAACAAATTCAACCAAAACCGCCAGTTGTAACGCAGCATATAATGCAATTACCGCCATTGACTCAAATTCATAAAACAAAACCAAAACTCATAGCTGTTGCTGTGAAAAAAATAATTCCGATACAACCTAAGCCTACAAATCTCCCACAATTAACTCAAATTCAAAGTCCAACAAAAACTATCAATCTGCAAACATTATCGACATCTCCTGACAGTAAATTAATAATTAAGAAAATATCTCAAAATGTAGTAAATACTCGTAGACATTCGACTGGAAATAGCTCTAAAATTGTGCCAACAAAAGAACTTCTTGAAAGCCTTAAGCAAGAGAATATAATTTATCAGGACAATGAAGACAAACCGTGGTATTGTAAAACATGCGGACGCAATTATAAATGGAGAAATAGTCTTAAACAGCACATTAAAAATGTATGTATGACTTGATCTCATGCTTAATTGCAAAATTCATTAATTTATTTCTCTTTTTTCTCTATTTCTGCTTCTTTTTCATCCATGTAGGAATGCGGTAGGATTAAAAAATCTTTTAATATTCTCTTTACCTAGTTACAATTTTTCTCTTTTTTATTTCTTATACAGGCGTACCACCAAAGTATCATTGCGTACGAAATTGTGGCTATAAAACACACATTCATTCAAATCTAAAACGTCATTTAAATTCAAAGTTTTGTAAGCCATCATCGCCAGCTGAACTGCAAACAAGTGATGAATGTTTGCTTGGTGTTCAAGGAAATGATGAAAACATCTAAAGATTTTAAATGATTTTTTGGATTTACTAACAAAATTAATCTAAATTAGGGGAGTTGTTCGTAAATGACGTCTGTTGGATGAATTTAATGATCCTTAGAACTCAGACTAAGGCCTGAGTCTTAAACTTAGTCAGAATTATTTGTAATTTTCAAGTCTCATAGCTTCAGACCTTAACAGGCATAAAGCATGCTTGCATGGTACATAAAGTCCATTTAGGTATCTAAATGCTGTCTTTTGTCTGATAGGGAGACCTATCCTTA
The DNA here is from genome assembly GCF_022539635.2 of Chironomus tepperi. Classification (NCBI taxonomy): domain Eukaryota; kingdom Metazoa; phylum Arthropoda; class Insecta; order Diptera; family Chironomidae; genus Chironomus; species Chironomus tepperi. The sequence continues at coordinate 4,048,173 of NW_027226486.1, read as the reverse complement.
CCCAAACTTGTCTGATAGAGAAACCTTTCCTTAAACCCAAACTGATCCCCGTACTATAATTTTAGACGTCATATGCGAATGACCCCCACCAAAAAGTTTCATTCCATAACAAGAAATGCTAGTCCTTTTGATCATCTAACCAAAAAAAAAACACAAGAAATGAAAGAAGTAGTTTAAATGATGATGTACTTAATAATTGTAAAAAAAAAATTGAAATTCTTGATTAACCGTAACTTATTTATTTTCTAACTTAATTTAATTTATTTAATTTTTCTTGTACAAAAATCCAAAAATAACATTTTTATGAACAAAAAAACTAATAATAATGTAAATAACTAAGACATTTTTTGTGGTGTTGGGAGTTTCCAATTTGTGATGAGATAAGATAAAAAAAAAAATCAGTTTAATTTAATTAAGAGAATCGATGCCATTTTTTTGACACACAATTGTATTTTTGAAATTTAAGCAATCGATTTGATTTGCATGAAAAAAAAGACATCCATAAGCTTATTTATTACTCAAAACCAAACAAAAATGAATACTAATTTATGGATTACACAAAGTAGATTAGATATTTAATTAATTAAATGTGTAATTTCTTCTGATATGCTTTAAGGTTTCATTCCTATTTAAATTATGATAATAAAAAAAAACATGAATTTGAAAGGAACAAAAATTAACAAATTTACTAATCAATCACATTAATATAACCTTAATTTTAACATTAACATATTTAATGAGAGTTCAATTTCTCAATACTAATAAGTTCTTATTTTATATTTTAGGTAAAAATGCCAAAAACCTATCCCCCCTCAAATTATGTAAGAAATATAAAAGTAGTGTGTATAAAGTAGAAAAAAAAATTATCAAATGAATACTGGTATGGAATGTATATTGCAAAAAAAATGGGAAGCTGGATCGGTCGTTCTTTGACATATAAAGTATTCTGCATTCAACATTTTAATATACATATTTTATTTATTATTATTATTATGGTTTTATTAATTAATTTATTTTTTTTTATTTTTGAATAGTTTAAATTTTTTTCTGTGAATGAACTAGTTTTATAATCAGCAATGTTATGATGATATAAAAACATATTTTTGAAGATTTTTTTGTAGTGTATTATAGAAATCGAATTTGATATATATGAGTAATTATAAGAAAAAAAACATAAATTTTGGGTTGATTAATGCTGAATTTGATTGAAATGTCTGATATTTTGAGATTATATTTGGATTAAGTTTAAATCTTCGGATTAAAAATAAATCCGTGATAAAAATTCAAATTTTGAGATTGAAAATAACTCTTAAATTGAAAAATAATATTGATTTTTAAAAATCCGACTAAAATCTCACCAGAGCAGTTCACCCGTCAAGGTATCGTCAGGGCAACTTCTCGTCTTAGGACCTAGTTGTGCCCTAGCGAACATGACATGCTGCTCGAGTGAAAGTAAATCCAAATTTAATCTCAAATCCAAAAGACATCCAACAATCATCTTCAGCATAATTAACTCAACATCCATTATATTATGATCGTATCTTAGTAAAATTTGATTGCTTTATTTTTTAGTGCTGCATTTTTTACAAAACCAAAAAAAAAAATAGTTATGATAACTTTGTTCAGTAGTTAAATAAATAGTTTCCTTTCTTTTGTAGTTTCAATTATTTTTCTAGAGTGACAATTTGAAGTCTTAAATGACTTCAAATGAGTCAAATATATAAACAGATTCTTTACATGCATACATATAATTAAATGATTATCATTAAAAATTAACATAAAAATTCATCGTCGCATAAAGTTTTTTATGTGATGATGGAAAAGTTTTTTTTATATTAAATTTAATATAATTTCTTGTTTTATATTCTATATTAAGTAGTAGTATTCTTGGTGATGGTTAAAAATTCTATTAAATCAACCCATAAGGAAAGCAGTTTTCATTATTCACAGAACATAAATTTTGTGACTAGAATTTTAAGAATCATGAGAATTGTGTTCCTTATTATTATAATCATTATTAAATATTCGTCATTCTTTCTTCTCATCCAGCATAACAAGAACTTTGGAAACAAAAAAAAAATGAAAAAAAAGTAATTGCCTTCATGTCTCATCTTTATATATCATGGTCTAAAAAAACGGCACAAGAAACGCTTAATATTATTTCCACGTTTTTCATTACTTACAAAAAACTCCTCCTGTTTTTTTTTTTAAATGTTGAATTGTTGTTTCATACTTTAAGAACTGTAAACATAATTAATTAAAAATCTTTATCTCATTTTAGTTTTCCTTTCAGACTTTAAGCAAAAACTTGGGCAAATGTCTCCATCAGATGAACAGCCATGTGACTTACGACTTTTTACACCAGCAACGTGCCTAATTGAACTTCGAAATGCAGCAATATCAGCTGTTACGGCTCAAAATTTATCTGCAGCATCGTCAAATAATTCAGCACAATCGGGTGCGCAAATTGGACAGGTTACCAATTCGCCACAGTTACCATTTATCAAAGGTCTAGGATTATTACCTAGATCGTCTGTCAATGCAAATCGTGATCATAATGAACGCGACAAATTAAGATCATCATCAACAAGTAGTACTGCAACTAATCAATTATCGCCCTTATCACTTACACCAATTCAGCCATCATTAGGCGGAGCACCATATTCATGCTCGCGATGCGGAAACACATATGCAAGACCTCATAGCCTTAATAGACACATTCGATTCGAGTGTGGTAAGCTATCGTCATGAGCCAATTTTATTCCTTATTTTAATGAAATTTATTTTTTATTCCTGAATTAAAATGAAATTTTTTCCTTCCTATTTAGGTGTCGAGCCAAAATTTGAATGTCCTGTTTGTCATAAAAAGTCAAAACACAGGTAAGAAACTTGTTGAATTACTGATTATGTAGAAGTTGAAACTAATTAGAAATTATTTTTCTTTGTCTTTTTCCTTTTATCTTATGTCAACTTTATCCAGACATAATTTGTAAGTAGCAATTAGAAGTATAATTAGATTTAAAGCATTTTGGGGATTTTTTAGAGCTTTTAAAAGCTCAGGATGTTCAAAATCATTAGTGCAGTGTTGTTCAAAGTGTGTGTCGCATGTCATGTTGTGGCTTACCACAAAGGTGTGTCGTGACACAAAAAAGCTTGGACAACACTGATTTAGTGTGTCATGTTTAATGGGGTAGATCGTCAATGGAACCTTCTTGTCATCAAATTTCCATTATAAAGTGTCAAATAGCTTAGGATCCTCAGTAGTTTAGATATGTATTCAATACAGACTTGCATGCTTAGAGTAGTGTGACACTAAGTTTTAAAGTTGTGTGACAGTTGTTGTAACCATGTTCCTATGTAGAGCTTAGGTTGCAACAATGAACTTTCAATCTAACTGTTGCTGACACAATCCTCGACAAAGCCATGACACAAATAATTCTAATGCAACACCAATGTGACATACATGTCAATTGAACGTTTGACATTCTAGTGCTGCATTAAATATTAAATCAAATCAATTTATTGATTCATAATTAGAAATAGTAATTTAGACACAATACTAATATCAATTTATATCCTCATTACAGGGTCTTACACATGCGAACACATCAACATCGATGATTCATCATAATATAATCTTAAATCAGCGCAAAAAAAATAATAAGCAATCGATTAGTGTAGTATCAATTTTGTGTGAGTAGTGAAAAATTGATTGGCATAGGATCATTGAACGACATCCAGTGAAAAATATCAATCAATTTGTATTTTACAGATAGATCGAAAAAAAAACATCTCTAGATTTCTACGATATAAAAGAAATAAACATCAACAACGCTGTAATAGGGAAAAAAAATATTAAGTGAAATGAAAATAGTGAAAAATTAATGTTAAATAATATATGAAATATAATTTTGAATCGTTACTTCTTTTTTTTTGGGAATTTTAAGCTACGATTTTGGTAATATCCTTTAATCATCAATCAAACGTACTACTAATCTAATGAAAGAAATAATAATGAAAAAGTTTACAAAAAAGTTTTGAATTTTGTTTTTGTTTTTTTTCTTCTTCTATTGGTGGCTGTGTGTAAATATCTATTAAAAAAAGTATGAAAATTTAATTAATTTATGAATCAAAGAAAAAGGAAAAAAAAATAATAATGTTGCCATACATAACACAAGATTGTTTTGGGTATTGATCTTTTTTTTTATTTATTTTTTTATTCAATCATAAAAAAAGGATTAATGGAACTAGAATTTGCGATTAAAATGATATCGATGGGAAGGATAAGTGAGAATATTGATAGGGAATGTAATAATTCTGTGATAAAAATTATTGGAATGTATGCTTTAAAAGCATTAGAGTGTAGTTTGTCTTATAAGTGATAAATGTGTTACCATTTCTTTCTCGACCCCATCCAATTGCAATTTCTTAATTTTCTCAACAAATCAAATATCAATCAAGCTAAGCTTAACAATTAAATAAAAAAATCGTAGATTAATTCCTGTTATGATTTTTCGTCTTGATATGGGGAGGATTCCTGTGACTGAATTTCCATCAATCTTGACCATTTCGATCATATTTGGTTATAGGGTGTAAATGATTAATCCATAGAATAGCTATAAATTGACTGGTTTAATTTTTAATATGAAGATTGAGCTTTTTAACCCTCGGATTTAATTTAAATCCTAAGGGTTAAGTTGATTCATTCTGAAAATTAGCTTTAAATCCAAACCGGAATGAATGTCGTCGGATACACCAAGCATTATTTATTAAATCCAAACAGTCATCCTCCCCAAAAAAAATATGTTCAATTAAGGTCTTCAAAAGACGGAGCATGTATATGTGTTTGTGTCTCTTAAGGTGTCTCTGACGATTCAAAAAAAAACATAATCAATGGATTTCTTATAAATGCATAAGTGTGGGTGGGAAGAAAGTCATACAAATTTGATACTTTTATTATCTAAATTTTAAGTAAAAAAAAAACAATAAGATTAACAATTGTGAAGCTATTGATTACTAATATTGTACATTATAATATTATGATGCCGACGATAAGAAGAAGAATAACTAAGAATACCAGTGGAATATGATTATTTGCAGAAAAAAAAAACAAAACATGATATGATGAAAATTGAAACAATTTTTTCTAAAATTAAAAAATTTTTCATTTAATTTAACATAAAAAAAAATATGAATTAGTCAAAAAATTGGAATGTGATATAAAAAAGTATAGTCGATTATTTGTTATAGTTTTTAAAACGAAACAAAAATTTCTGTTAAAAGATTTATGTTCGTTGTTGTCGGTCGTATTATAATGAATCAGGCCTGATGTTGAAGGAAGATAAAAAAAAATGGCAATAATTATTAATGAATTTAACATAAATAAAAATATATTTAGTTAGGATTCTAAATCAAATATTACAAAAAAATTAATAATAATAATTTTTAAAAAACAGAACTATGTTTAACAGATGACATTGTTATCGTGAAATTAAGTAAATTCATCTAGTGGAATTAATGTTGATGTTTGTTATAATTTTGGAAAGTATCGAAAAAAATCTCAAGCTTTGCAAGCGATTATGTTATAAAAAGTCCAAAAATGCATTTAATTCCATTTTGATTTAGTTTGTCTGATTTGAAATTGAGAGTTTAATTTGGCTTTTTGCATGACTATCTGGTCTAGTTTGAATTCTATACGATTCTTTGATCTTTTATGAGCTTGTTGCAAAAATCATCGAATTTTTGAAATTTTTTGAATTCTTAAAAATTAAGGATTTTTAAGATTTATATAATTGTTATTAGAATTAAAAGTTTTAAAAGCTTTCAAAAAATGAGTCAAATATTTTTAGACAAAATTGAATGTCCTGAAAATTTTAATTTAAATCTTACCCGACAAGTCAGAGTCATGCCGGTTTGGGACAGGATTTTTGATCGACCATCAGATCTATGTTACCATAAGTAAAATGCCTTAAAATTGAAATTAGTGAGCTTTTCAAGTTAAACTTTGGAATTTTCTGATTTTTTAAGGATTCAATCGGAAATCCTATTCAGATAAGAATTTATAAAAATTTTCATTTTGAGAACTTAAATACCAGAGCTCGGATATCGTATCTTTTAATAGTCTTTAGATAAACTTTGAGTCAGCTTCGAGCTCTGTTGATAATAAATTATGGAACTTAATTATATTGATATGATACAACTAAATGATTTTTATAAGTCTAGAAGCTTAAATGAGATTTAATATAAGGATCAATGAGATATAGCAAACATACATATCAATTTACATCTATCACATTCTTATACAGCTCAGCTTGTTTGCTAGAGCACCGCTATGTCTTCGTATAGCGGTATGACGCAAAGTTGCTCTGACGGCATCGTGACGGCTGATCCATTTTACGGCTTGAAACAGTGTTTGTTGCATTGTGTCACACAAATTTGTGATTCTAGCATTGAAATCTTTCTAAAAGTTCATGAAACATTTCAATAAACTTAACCTTGAACTTACCTTATACTTGCATACATCATCATCGTCATATTAATAAGTCAATCTATAATTAAAACTCTGACATGCAATCAACAAGTCAAACCAGTCAATCAACTTTTAAAGTCCCAGTATTTATGCAAAAAGCTGAACTTTACTTCTTTTTGAATCGATGAATTTAATGAATTTATTTAATTTCTGTACAGAAACAATTTATTACCCGTTATTTTTTCTTCTTATTTTTTTTTCATTAATACATAAAAAAATGTTAACAGATTTTTGTTTAACCAATTTATACATTCACCATAATTTAATTATTTAAACCACTATATTTAATACAATCTTTTTTTTTTCTTCGAATAAAATGCAATAAAAAAAAATGTTTTGGATATCCAATTTAATACTTGGTATCATCCAAAAATAAAAAATAAAAACGGATACTAGCGAAAGGGATTTTGTAAAAGTTTTTTATTTAAAAATGAGAAAAAAGAAGTATAATACCTTATTTTTTTTTTGCGTGAGAGCAATCAGATACATAAAAAATAAAATATATATAAAAATAATAACTTTGTATAGTTCCAATGAGAAAACCACTTATCAATATTTTTCAAAAACAATGAGTAGTGAAAATGAGAATGAAAATTTTTAAAATCAAGAAGAAGATCTATAGAGCTATCATTTTGTGTGCAAGCATAGCTATGCCACAATTGATACATAAACATATAATTTATTATACGCAACAAACAAGTAATCAAACCATTAAAAAAGTTTTATAAAAACCAACGGAGCTGTGACCGAAAATATTGATGTGATTTTTTGTGATTGTTAATTAACAATTAATCAATTTATTTTTATTAGTGTATAACAAAACAAAAAAAAAGGATAAAAAAACTTTAATTAAAAAATACGAAAAAAAAATCATACTACATTTAACCAATAAATAATACAACTAACAAAAATGGGGATACACAAATTTGTATCTATTTTTTGCATCACTCTTCAGACCTTATTATGTACTTGAAATTGCTCCTTAATGCAATATTTTAAATTGCTAATGATCAATTTTAAAAATATATATATATATTTTTTATTTAAACAAAACAAAACAAAAAAACAAGCTAGATTTTGAGTCGATGTAACATTTTTTAAAATAAACCTAAATTGGGGGACATTCATTAGTGATGTATACATTTTTTTGGGGACATTCTAGAGACGGTTTCTATCAACAAATTAGAGTTCAAGCTAGAATCTCTATTTCGTCTCTGAATACACCCTTAGAAGACTCTTAGGGATTGTGTTGTGTCTGCAACAGTTGTTTTCCATCTGAGACCTGCGATACACTAATTATATGTAGTGTTGTTTCTAGTGTGACCACACACTTGAACCAGAATTTTCAAAATTCATGTGTTGTTGTGTCTGCAACAGTTGTTTCCTACTCAAAATCTGCGATACACTAGTTGTATGTGGTCTTACCATCACACATCTGAACTACAATTTTAAAAATGCATGCTTTTTTATGTGTTATTGTCTCTGCAACAGTTGTGTCCTATCTAAGAGCGACGATACACTAGTATGTAGTGTGACCATCACACATGTGTACCATGTGTGATGTATGAAAATCAAATAAGAACTTGAAGACACCTTTCTAAGAATTAAAAATTGTCAAAATGACCATCACTAATGAATGCCCCCCAAAAAACAACAAAAAAAAAACACATATGGAAGTGGATTAGCTAATAAAGAAATATGTAACTAACATTTGTTCGTGTAATTCAAAAAATCACACATTAAATTATTATTTTTATTATTTTCATTTACTTATTGGGCAAATGTTGAGAGATAAAGTTTAATTTAATTTAATTTAAAAAAAAAACATAACTACCAAAACACTTAATGAAATATAAGAAAAAAAAATTACCTAATGTAAAAATAATGAAAAAAAGTCAAGGAACGCCAACTTATTGATCATATTGTTGATTTATATTTTGATTTTGTATTTCCGTGTATGTAGATTAATTTGGTGCTTAATTCATGAAATTGATAGTCATTTTCAAACTGAAACATTGTGAATCTTTTGGCATATATGCTGAACTTTAAATTGTCTTAAGATCGTATTGTGTTTGGTTTCTTTGGGCAGAGCTTGATGTTGACTCGAATTTTGTATGGAAATTAGGTATAAAATTTGAGTCGACTTCGAACTCTGTCTCTGAGTCTTTAGTGGACTTTTCAAAATTATTTGGATTTATTCTGATGTTCAATTGTAGGCAAACGACTATGTCTGTGATTATGTTATGAATTTCTTCATTTTTTTCCTACTTTCTTCATTCCCTTTTTTGAAATCTTAGGATTAAAGTTGGATTTAAATTTTTAATCTTAGGATTAAATCAATTGAACCAATTTTTGAATCAAAAAATTAGACTTTATGCTTAATTTCTGGTATGAAGGTCATGTTTATTAAAAAAATCCAAAAATTACATTTTCAAAATTTAGTTTTAATCCAAGAATCCCAAAAACTAAATCAAAATTTCCTTCCAACTCTCAACAATCAACATTAAATTGAATTTCGTCACCAAATTTCCAAAAGCATCTCGCAAGTACATCAAAATATATCAAAAAAACAAATCATGATCAAGGAGTTTGTGTGCCTTAAAAAGTTAAAAATTAACAGTGAGAAAAAAATGTTAAGAAATATTTCCTAAAAATTTGGAAATATTTTTACATCTGTATAATAGAATTAATCAGTCATAATGTTATTGAAAAAACGAAAATAAACTCTTAAATATAAAAAGAATTGTTAAGAAAAAAAGTCGAAAAAAAGAGAGGAAAATGAAAACTTTTTGAAAGAAAAGTTCGATACAAATTATTTTTTCATAATAGGTTCTATCCAATAAAACAAGAAAAGAAAAAGATGATAAACTATAATGTTAATAATATTGCAAGAATTTGTCTAAAAATTAATGTTAAGGTACCAACAAGCATAATTTTTTTTCACAAAAATTTGGTATATAAAAAAATATGAAAAACCTGAAAAGTGCTAGACATAATTGAAAAAATTACACAAAATGAGAGATCTTGAGTGAATTAGTATGAAAGTGCATCACATTAATTTCTTTAAAAAAAATTAACATTATATTTTGCAAAAACAAAGTAAAAAAAAAAAATCTTAACACAATTAGGAGTTAGCAAGAATGAACCATTAAAATTATTAAACAAAAAGTTACAAAAAAAAAATCTAATTCGAGAAAAAAAAAAAATGAAAAAATCTGTAAAATTCAAGATGAAAAATAATTGCAATAAAATAATATTAAAAATAATAACGAGTCACAATGATTTTTAAAAAGAATTTGTCAGGAGGGTCTATCCAATAGCTTGGATTATGTCTAATTTGGTGCTTAGAACTTAGGTGATTTTTAGGAATTTTCAAATCATTAAAAATCCGTTAAAAAATTAGGGATACACCCCCATCACCCCCTACCTTCTATACCATCACAAATTAGACACTCTCCTGACAATCAACCTATATTTTTGCTATATATTTTTTATGTGTACACACCATCACCAGATGTGAATGTAATATTATTGTAGTTCTTAGTCATATACTTTTTCCATTTGTCAAGTCACGTACTAACATAACATTAAAATTTTTAATATTTTGTATTTTATAGATTCCAACTCGAATGCATCATCAACGGACAAGAGACGTGTCAATAAACAGGATTTTGAGCAATACTTAGAGGATGGCTACTATAAGTGTCCAAATGAAAACTGTGATCGAAAGTATGTGATTGTTGGGGGTTGTTTGCGTTGTGATGTCTGGCTGGTCATGTAGGACATTCTGTCCAAATGTTGTGGATTTAAATGAAATTTTAAAACTGCACCGAACAGCACGATGCGACTAATTTGATTTTTCATAGTAAAATGATCCAAAACAGTCGTGATGTTGCCGTCAGGACACTCAATGCAGTGACACAATTGCGCTCATGTGACACTACATTGTGCTGTTCGATTCTGAATTGAGTTTTGGCACAAAACCTTAAATATTGTGTCTTATACTTTGGTACAATCTCTTTAATGGCTTCATTTTCGACTGTGGTAGTCCATGCTAGACGTGACTTGCAAACAACCCCCCAAAAAAGTCAATTAACTAATCGGAACATCATTCATAACATTTTGCTAATTTTTTTCATCTTCAGATACCAAATTAAGCATTCGCTTGTTAGACATTTAAGACATGAGTGCAATTTAAGAGGAAACAACTTTTCATGTCCATTATGTCTGAAACGATTTACCCATGGATTTAATGTCTTACGTCATTTACAGCAAGTACATAAGCTGACATCAGAGGAAGCACACATTGAATATGGGAAATCACAAACGGATAATAAAGATTTAAAAATGGAATTAATTTGAATTATGTGAAAAAAAATTGTTAAATGAATTAATGTTTTTTTATGTTCAAAAAACCTTAAAAATGAAAGAAATGGAAATATATATATTTTGAACTTTATGATACATATTTTCTAGAAAACTTTGAATCTAACAAATTGTAGAACTTATTAGTAGCATTTACAGTACAAAGTCATATTAGAATTTTAAAAAATGTCTCGTAATCAATAATTGTTAAGCACTTTCAACCGTATATTAATGTATTTCATATTTGTTCTCTTTTAGGTGATCTATACGAACCAAAAATTGTTATAATGAATGATGGAATTCGATACTGCTGCAATCGATGCGGAGTAAAGTACAAAAAGGGTAAACAGAATGTCTTCAATTTACGAGGAATGAAGGAAATTCATTGATGATTTGGATTGATGTGGTCGCTGGACTTGTGATTTAGAATGCTGATCATCCTTGGTTTGAGAAATCAATCCCAGGAAGAAAGCTTTTTCCAAATTTAAAAATCTATGATTTCAATTTTTTAATCCCAAGATAAATCTAAGTCCAACTTTAAATCCTAGGATTTATTTTCGTCCAGTTCAATCCATCTTAGTGAATGAATTTCTCCATCTCCTTTACTTCAATAAAATCAAATCTCCATTCCTCTAACTTAACAGTGTCAGCCTTAAGATCTCATCAACGTGAATGTGGAGTCGGTGCACAATGTCCGATTTGTTTACGTAAAGTTACACAAAGACGAAATCTCGGAAAGCATATGGAAAAGCACAAACGTGATGGAACCTGGATTTTTGAAGATTTCACAAATGCTACTTTAAAGACTATAATTAAACAAGAAGATCCTATTGATTTTTAATTTTGTTTTATGTTCAAATTTTGGACAGACTCATTTTTTTTTGAGATTTACTCATTAAGCCATTAAGTTGACAATAGCTCAAATTGTGATAATGAGCTGAACATAGCATAATATTTTTTTTTTAATTTTAATAAATATAAAAATGACAAAATATGTTTATTGCCCCTACCTCGGAACTTATTCAATATTGTACCTTAATTTATTTAAATTTTTTATAATTTTTATTTTATTTTTCCTTTTTTTTTTTGATCGTGTGTGTTTGTGTGTGATTAATATTAGCTAATACTATGCTTAACACAGCAACTGTTTGGTAATGTTTTCTCAAAAAAAAAAGACATGAATACCCGTGATTCAATCCTAATAATTGTTTTGTTTCTGGATAAAATGTTAGGTTTATGGCCCTATTTTGGTATAGATGATTTTTTTGCAACCAAATTACTGCAACGTAAAAACGGCCAAGACTTTCAATGCTTTAAATGTGGAAGATGGTATTCAACACGAAGCATTATGCTGAGACATCAAAATCATGGTTTGTTATGTTCCTTTCATATTCCCATAAGAATTGATACTTTATTGTAAATATGCACATGTGCCTCATAAACTATGTCCTTCCATTGCAGAATGCGGCGTGGAGAAAAAAATTCAATGTAAATTATGCTTTAAGAAATTTAGACGTAAATGGAATCTCGAACAGCATCAAAAGCGTATTCATCGTAAACATTTTAATGATGATGATCATGATCACGAAACTGTTATTAGATATGGAAATGAGAATGATTTAAATACTAGTGAAAAATCAAATTCATAGGATAAAAAAAATGAAAGAATCAAGTCACTAATTAATTAAGTTAATTATATATTTTTTATACGTAAATGTTTTCTTTTTTACGAACAAATTGTTCCACGTGTTAAGGAACGTACTATTTATTGAACTGTCTAACTCATAAAACTTATACTTCATATGGGATTAAATTTCTTACAAAATTAAGGATGGACGATAACAATACTAGTCAATAGATTACATTTAGTTAAACACATGATTCAAATGCAATAGTATTTTAGATTTTCATAGGAAGCATTTTCAGTAAACAATGTTGGCATATACTTTGGTTCTCATTTTGCACTCATTCTAATAATTAAAAAGTAGACTGAATTTAATAGCTTCCATCACTAAATTTTTGAATGATTGTAGCTTGGATTATAGTTAATGTCCTGAATAGGATTTGACACCGGTGTCATAGTTAAGGAAGGGATTATTGCGATATCAAATTTTAATCAATTCAATTTGCTAAGCTTATTTGAGAATAACGCTTGCTTCCAAAAATATCTAGCTGCCATCCTTAAGTATAATGTGTAAATCACATTATTCAATACTTAAAATGAACAAATATAAGAGTGACTCATTTTGAATATAAATTAAGCGTCAATAGCATTAGCAATCAGTATTAATACTGTCAAAAGCCTCAAATACCGTAATGAAATCAAACCTGCAGTATACTAAATTTTGTATTCGAGTCGAGTCAACTCAATTTTTCCATACAAAATCCGAATCGACGTCGGTTTCTGATACAATCCGTATAGCACAAATCGGTTAATCGATCGAAACCGGCACCAGATCGGCGCGACTCTGGTGTGATAGCGAATTTAAAGTTATTTTTTTATCTGAGATCAAACTAGAATCTCATCCATCTGGGTCTGATTTTTGGAAGAATAACAAATATGAGCTATTCTGGTCAGCGCATTAAAGTCAGCCCAATCTTGTATGGAATAGTTAATGAATAAGACTTGGGTTTGCTTATAGCAAAATAGCACTGCGAACAACAATCTGTTGTACTGTCCTATATCTTCTACTGTAGAATTCCTATGTCCTTGATAATGCCAACGATGTCCAAATAGCGCTACATACATATTTCCTCAATACCAACATAAAACGATAAGTGGTGCAGTTCATCGCGGAATTGACAAGCACATTTTAAAGTTGTCCTGTCGTCTGGGAAACTTAACAAATACTCCTGAGTGACACAAATGAAAAAGGCTTCCGTCGTTGACACATTTATTAGCGTCAAACAGAAGCCACGTTCGTGTGATAACCATTAAGGAAGCGACATTTTTCTTTCTTAATGGATGACACACGGAAGCGCTTTCCATTGTGGAGATAATAAATGTTTTTGTGATGGAGCTTTTTCCGTTCGTGTCGCTAGACATGGGATTCTCATAACTTCAAGTCGACACGAACTGTTTTGTGGATACAAGTCGACTCAATTTGTCATTTGTTCTGCAAATTTTGTGTCTCCTTTGAGGCTTGTGCTTCAAACTTCCATTTTCACGAAACCTCCACAAAATTCAAGAAAATAGCCACTGAATCCTCATTATACTCAATTTATTAGAACAAACTCCCTTAAAGGAAAGAGCATTGTTGCCATATCCTCAAAATATTCTCACATACACCTCTAGTTCCACCAAAATTAGAAATCAATCCCATATGGACTAACTTCTAACGATTTTATATAACACATAAATTGAAGAAAATGTATTTTTACATACCTAATATCAAAAGCAGCAGCAGAAGTATATATTTTTGAATTAATAATTTATTATCAATAGAGAATAATTTAAATTTTAAGAATTATAAAAAAATTTATGTGTTCGTGAGTTGTAACAAGGAAGAAATTATTTTATATTTTACACAAAAAAAAACTTAATAATATTTCTTTCATGCCAAAAATTAGTAAGTAATTAATCTGCAAACGCCAAAAATGATTTTAATTTTTTTTTGTTCATTTTTACTATTAATAAAGCAATCATAAAAAATGCAAATTTACTCATTCATGTCTTTTTGTGTCGCGACAGATTGAATCTGAGGTGTGGACACTGATGGAATGTATTTGGGTATAATGATCAATATGAAGTCAGGGCTTGAAGATTGTTCAATCAAAAGGCTTAGAGATCGTCATCCTATTCCTGAGCAACACAACATAGCAACTAAGACACTGTTGCGCAACTTTTATGTCGCCGTGTTGATGATAAAACTTCAAAATACTGTTGCGTTGCCATGTTACGTCACTATACGTCAAATCTCATAATTTCATAGATGAACGACCTTCAAGACCAATGTGAGTTGACTTAGAGATCAGCATCTCCAGTTAATGATTCCAATCAAGGACCATTCGAGCGACAACTTCATCGTCAAAATGATGCCAAGAACAGCTGTCACAACGCCGTTAGTGCAACTTCATGTTATGTCACGTCAACGTAACGACATATCAGTGTCCTTGTGTCATACAACATTGTGTTGCTTTGCTCACGCAACATTCCAGTGTCCACACCTTGGATTTCAACTATCCAAACATGTTGATCCCTTCAATATCAGTCTTAGAAACCATAGAAATTAATTATACTAATAGCCATAATAATAATAAAGTAGACATAGATGGAGTTATTCCGGTCAGCACCTAAGAATTCAATTTATTGTAGGATTTATCAGATATTTTTGCTTTTAGAATCTCTTTATCAAAAAAGGGTTTAAAGTGCTTCCGTAAATCGTAGACATTAATTACTTATTCTCTTAGCATGTAAATTGGTAAGACATAACGACGAAAGGCTTCTGTCAAATTGACAAATATTTGTTCCTTTTAAAATCAGTAGAAAAATATCTTTTGTACCGTAGATCTTAAATGTCTCGTAATGTTCCGTAAATTAGTCCACAAAAAAGTCTATCTTTATTTAAATCATTTCTTCTTCACTTTCAGCCGAGACTGTAAAATATGAAAACAATGATGTTGTTTTGAACAATGTGATAGAAGTTCAGGAATTGCCCTCAGATGTATATTCGATGACATTGACTGATTCAAAAGTAGATAATAAGAGTGAAAGTATTTTAGAAGCGGAAACGAGAGGAATTGACTTTAAGGGAAATGTTAGATATTTCTGTCCACGATGCAATGTACGATATATAGGTAGGCATGCTAGACAGACTGAATTTTGAGTTAATCTCGATTTTAATCCTCGGATTTAAAATAAATCCTTGGACTTAAACCTTGAATTTCAATTTCTGACACTAAATTCAGCCATAACTTCTCTGCAACTGTAATAACATCACTAATCACTTTCAATTTTAATCCACAGAATTTAAGTACCTCAAAACCCACCTGAAAGAATGTGGAAACGTCCACAAATGTGATGACTGTCATCAAAAGTTCAAACAAAAGCGTACATACGTAGCTCACATGAAGAAGAAGCATGGTATTCTGGCAGGTGCCAATCAAACAGACAGCATACCAGTAAAATCACAACAGTATGTGCTGAGCATATGAAGCTAGACCAAAAAAACTCACTTTTTTCCACATAACATTTTGGAAATTTTTTATTTTTTTTTTTCATTGAGATTCATTCAATAAAGAATTTGATGCAAAAAAAGAAGAATAATTGAATAAATGATTGTGTCTTTAAATTTTTTGTTGTTGTATAACATTAATAAAACATCTCGAATTTTCAGATCTTAAGATATATAACATCCATTATTTGTAAGTTATTTCGTATTTTGTAAAAGATGCCTAAACATTTTCTATTAACAGAGAAGTTAAACTTTAGATACATAGTACTATCGTAAATATTTATAACCGTTTTTAATTAATTCTGCAAGGCTTCCGACGGAGTTTTTTTTAGAATAAAATTGAATTTGAATTTTTCTAAATTTTCAGTATTAAAAAGATAAATCCTAGGATTAAGTTAATCCAATGATTAAAAAAGAGAATTTCAGTCATGCTCGACTGACTAATGCTAGTGTATTCTATTGAATAATAAGTGAGGATATGGAAAAATACGTATTTTACTAGAAATTGCCAAAAAGACGTTAGAATATCAATGCAGTCACAAAACCTTGCAAAATTAACTCAAAAACTTTTTTTTTCATCATTAATTAAACATTTTTTTTTTCAGACTAGAAGGAATAGGATCTCATAAATATATATATTTAGTCAAGAGATGAGTAAGATGATCTGTGTTGCTTTCCAACATAATGTGTTTCCGTAATTGAATTACGATTAGTTGATAAGTAGGAAATACAGTAATTATTTAACTCGAAATTCGTTTGAAAGTTATCATTACTAGTTTCATAACACGCAGTTGTTATCTCACTCTTCCGCTTGGCGATCGTAGATGAGAACGAATGTAACCTGTGAGAATAAGATTCAGAATTAGAAATTGGTTTGAATTTGGAAAAAAAAAGGTCCAAAAACCGTTAAATTTGGATTTAAATTGCAAAAGTTCAAAAACAAGTGCAAGAAAAAAATTCAAAACAAATTTTAACGGTCAAAATTTAGAACATGAAGTTCAAAATAGGTTTCTACGTATAATTGGTAAGATTAGAGGCAGAAATCCATTAATTTAAGCTCTAATGCAGTGTTGGACAATGACTGATGTGCCACGATACACAGATTGCTCATCATTGCCTTAATGTGAAGATAATGCCTTCAAAGTTAAAACCAAATAAAATTAGTACAAAAACCGTTAAACCAAAAATTCAAATTTGCTCCAAGTTCAAAAAAAGTGTTTAAATTTAAATTTAACGGTCAAAATTGAACTTAGCTTTTAAATCCACATTTAAAAGTGTTAAAATTACCAGTTATGCTCAAAAGTGCTCTTGCTCTGTCAACTCACCTGTTCTGTAATCTATTGGGCCCGTAAAAATGTGATTCTCGTTTCTTGAATGACTCCATCTAAAAGAGACAAAATTAAACGATAAAAGCAAAAATTGCCAATAAACGCAACATCCAAATAGACATCGACAGTAATAAAAGAAAAAAGAGACAGACATTCAGTACGTGACAATGTGTGATTATAATAATTAATTTTCATTTCAAAAAAAAGGCTTTTTTGGTGTAAAAAAATTCTTCAAAAAATGATTTAATTTAATTAAATTTTACAAATGCACAAGAATATAAAAAAAATAAAAGGTTATTGGCTTATGCTGATTCATAAAAAAGATACGACAATAGGAATTTTTTTATAAATTTTAAAAAAACATCTACAAAAAATGAAAAAAAGTTAGACTTGCAAGGAACGAAAATCTTACCTCATAGTTGTGCAAAAAATTATGAATTTTTTTTTTATTTTTTAAACTTTTTTTTTTTATTTATTTTTTTATGAACATTTATCTTGATGCTGTATGAATAATGTCCCGTCTATTGCAAAAGTTAGGCCGGCTACGAGTTAAAGGAAAATACGTTCAAGATACGAAAGAAGAAGAAGAAAATAGTTTATGGAGAAGAAAGATTGTTAAGAAGAATAGTAAGTAGAGATTATGATGAATTCAATTTACTACTCAAAAACAATAAGATTAACAAGCATTTAATTGGCGGGGTCGTTTGCTAGTGACGTCTTTGATTTTGTGACTTTAGCATTGTTGATTCATGGTACCTAAAGCGGTCGCTTAGCCTCCTAGGGATGGTTGCTGCCAAAATAAGACACCCATACACGTAAAGAGATAAGGTACCGTACTCAAATGTACATCAACTTGTCATCAACTTGTTTTAATCTATTTTTGTCCACTTTAGGTGTCTTTTTGTACCATGAAAGACTGCTCTTTGCATGTTTGTGTCCAGAATTTAGTTCGGCAAAAGACCCGACAGACCAAAGCTCTTCATGGCAACCAGAGGTCGATCCAAAATCGAATTGGCAATTTTTATGGCAGCTAACAAACAATTGCCCTTTGGACCCCACATGACAGCCACTTAACTGCCATGAATAAGTAATGCACGATAACTTTCAAAAGCTTTAAGCTTTCAACAAAGCTCAAAAATTCAAATCTTTGTTTACAATTAGAATTTTGTTTTGATTTTGAAAATTCGAATTCGACTGAATTTAAGTCGGCTTGACTTGACTCGACTAAATTTAAATTTTGTCGATACGAGTCACATTTGACCTCTGGTTAGGACTGAATATCAATAGCAAATTTATAACATTTATCAACCCACAACTTTGTTAAAAGTGTCATAAGAAACGACCCCAAAAACTCATAAAACAATTCTTCGAAGGAGGAAGAACTATCCGAAAAAATAAAAAAACTCTTTTATTGAACTTTCTTACCTTTGAAAATATCATTCAATAAATTTTTACCTCAAAAATATCAGACATCATAAGCAAACGACCCGAATAACTCATAAAAATTGTTAAGCAATTCTCTACGAAGGAGGAAGAACTATCCGAAAAAATAAAAAAACTCTTTTATTGAACTTTCTTACCTTTGAAAATATTTATTGCTTAGAAAGCAAATATTTTAAATATTTTGTTTAAAAAATTTAACGGACTAAATGTACTAAAATTAAAATTTAACGGAATTTTTACTAATAAAATGATAAAGTAGGCAAAGGTAAAATTAATAAATTCACAAATTCATTTCGAATTGCTCGGAAATTCACAAGGAAATTTCCAGTTTGAACTTTTTTAGAACTAAATTTTTAATTAAATTTTCTTAACAGACAAAAATTGAACTTCATTCGTAAAAATTATGAATTTAAAAATTATTCAACTCATTTTCTATGCAGAAGTGCAAAAAAATTCTTCAAACACATGATCAAAAATCTAGTAACTTTAGGTCAAAAATTCATGAATCGATCTCACTTATTGAAAAACATTTTTTTATAAAATTCTGATGCTTTATGTATTGATCATTGATGATATTACGGATGGCAAAATATTCAGCAATGAATCTCGGAAGAAAAATTATCTTCAAAATTTAACGGGTTTTCAAAATTCAAGTAATAACGGCCAAAAAATATTTAAATTTTTGCATCTTTTTCGGGGCGAAATCTTAAGCACCTGTTTTTAATCAATTTCAAATCTTCAACGGTTTCTTGAATTTTAAATTGTAACAGTCACATAATATTTAAATGTTTGCTTCGTTTAATTTGCCTTTGCATCTTTTTTTTTTTTGAAAACTTCCACATTTTGAAATTGAAATTTGAATATCAACGGTTGCAAAATATTCAAATTTTTGCATCTTTGAATTCGCCTTTGCATTTTTTTAAAAGTATTTTTCAAATTTTTAACTGTTAATTTCTCATTTATTATCTCTTAATGTTCATTTAGGCTTGTAGATGGCTATTGTATATTGAAAATTGAAAGTCAGAGACAAAGCCACAGCTTCAGACGCCATCTAAGTGAAGCCATGGATCACAATTAGAACCAGAAAAATATGCAAGAGCAAGCAATGCTTCCATTAATATCTGGCAGCCTCACAACTCCTCTAATTTACTTGTAATACGCAGTAATACCCCAGAATTTGCTCCATATTTATCACCATTACTTGGCACATTTTTCCACAATATTTACAAAGCCAACTTCCAGTAAAGAAGCAATATGCTCATCTCATGGCTTCCCTTGCCAAATTGAAATTTATCGATAGCTGTAAACAATAAATTTTTAATGCAAGCTTTTTGCTGTCAGCACATGACTTTAATTAAATCAAACAAAAATATTTTTTTGGCACAAAATATTCTTTCCATGACGACAAGCAGTTCCGTTTCATATGCTGAATATATATATTGCATGTATATAAGCTTTACATCATCAATGATTGAAGCGTGAAGATCACACGTGATCAGCCTAAAAAAAATTCCTTAAGGCATTATAAAAATTGATGAACATCTGTGCTTCATCGCGTTATTAATGGTCAAGGTTAAATATAGCATCGACAATCGTGTGAGATCAATAAACTTGCAAAAGTTCAAACAAACCACAATAAAAATAAAAAAATTATTGCAAATTCAAGAAAAATTCTTAATAAAATCAACAAAACTTCTACATGACCAAAATTCTAATTCTAATTAAATAAACTCACCTCGCACTGTGGCCTAACAAAATCAAATTTCTGTAAATATAAAATTGAAAAAGATATTTTGTGGATATTTGTCTTTTGTTTACGATATCCTCGGACATTAATATTATTTTGGTTTTTTGGAACTAAAGGAAATGCTAATTTTGTAAGTAATTTGTTGCTATGGACAGAAGTGTTATTGGTTAATTTAGTAAACTGATTTTGAAAAGCTTTCAGAACTTAAATTCAAAAAAGTTCTAAAGTTCAAATTAAAACTCTTAGTAAGTTCAAATTCAAAGTTTAAACTTTTTAATAAGTTCAAATTCAAAATTCAAGTTCAAAATTTAAAGAAAGTCCAAGATTTTAGACGGTTTAAATTAAAAATTTAAATTTTTTAGTAAGTTCAAGTTCAAAGTTCAAAATTTTTAGGAAGTTGAATTCAAAGCTCAAAAATTTTAACAAACTCAAATTCAAAGTTCAATTTTAAAAGCTCAAATTCAAACTTCAATTTTAAAAGCTTAAATTCAAAGTTCAAATTATTTCAAGTTCAACTTCAAAGTTCAAAACTTGAAATTTTTAACTTTCTCGAAGTTCAAAATTGTTAGTTCAAAATTTTGAGCTTTTAAAAGCTATTTGAGCTTTTTAAGTTCTCAAAAAAGCTCATTAAGTATTCAACACTTCTGTCCATAGCAGCAATCAATCATACTAATAAAAAAACAAAGTCATCCAATATAATTAATAAAAATAAATAGTAATAAAATTTTCAGCAAACTACATTTAAGATACCAAATTCGATAGGAGATTTTATAATAAAAACAATTAAGAAACGAGAAGAAGCAAATCGACTTCAATCTACTTAAAATGGAATTATTTAAAATTTGTGAGCATATCCCAAAAACGATTTATGTTGTGAATAGCATAGATTCTATGTGCTCTTATTCCACTCATCAATATACTTTGATTTAAAGGTTGAACAAGCTTGTTTATAGGAATATCAAAAAGGGGTACGAAACGAAAAGAATTCTGAAAAAGTTTTTAGAATTTTTTTTTGGGGAAATAAACACAAAATAATGTTGTGCAAATGCATTGAGAAGAGAATATAGACAAAAACAATAAAAATAGATGTGTCAAATTTCAATTTTAGGCGATTCCACGTGCTTTTGAGCTTTCACTTCAAAACAAGTTTCAAAACTATTCTAATTACAACTTTTAAAGCTGCTTATGGAATTAAAATAAAATGATTGCCCAACAAATATTCTTTCAAAAAAGGATTTATGTAAATTTAGCATTAGGTAATTAAATTGGATAGAAATTATAACATGCGCATTTATGAAGGAATGATTTGAGAATTTTAGTTTATATATTTTTTATATTTGGTCCGGTCGAAAATTTGGAGTACTAAAAATGATGCTTTTTTTAACGATCAAATGAAATTTAAAAATTATGTTAATTTTTTAAGGTTCAAAAATTGATTTTAGACTACTAAATGCTTTTTAGTGATGGATATCTGTTGTTTTGATTATTGTGATATACGTAATGATGGATAGACTATCTACTTATCATGTTAAGCATAATTTATACTTTTTCTACAAATTTTTGCTTTCAAAAGCTTTTGCTTACAAAATTGATCAAAAATAATTCAAAGTTCCAAGAGTCGTTGAAAATTAAGAATCAAAACATGAGCCGGAACAGACATGGAGTATACAAAATTGTTCATGTTCAATTATATTAATTGAGTTTACTCATGAACACAATCATATGAGTAAAGTGTTCATTGTCTGTTAGCAGAGCTAGAAGTTGACTTGAATTTTGTGTTGACAAGTCGACTTCGAGCTTTGTCTGTAAGAGATGATTCTAAGGAAGCTAACCCAGTAGTGAGAAACCTGAGTACCCACGGTATATTGGGTATGTCGTGGGAGATGTTCAGGTTCACCCACTACTGAGCTAAATCATCGAATACGACGTTTCGACCAGACCTAGACCAACCGGTGCTTGAATGTACTTTTCCCAAAAAATGATAAAGCTTTTTCTACGTAAATGAAAGTTTTAAGGTCTGTTCCAAGACTTTTTCATAAACTTTTGCATCTACAGTTTTTTGATATCGAACGATTTTCGTCCAGTGGAATCACCCGTCTATTAGGAAGATTTAATAGAGAGACAGAGAGCTTTTAAGTGATAAAAGCTCAGTAAATAGATACATTTAAATAATCTTCTACGTAAAACGATAACAAATTATGCCAATTAAAAGAATTAATTGTGAAATGCTTGAAAGATTGTTATTTTTTTTTGTTCTGGATTGTCAATCTTAGTATATTTTTTCGTTATTAATTTATTTGATATGTTGCATACCGAATGATGATATTCGTGGTCATAAAGGCAACAACATTGATGACGCAATAAATATCGACCAGATTTTCTGTTTAGGAATTTTATGAATTTTTTATCAGTTCGTTAATTTATCTTGTATAATTTTAAGATGAATAAAATGGAAATGATGAATTAAGTTAATAAAATTAAAAAAAAAATTCAATTTTTTTAGGAAAATCTTTTAAATAATTTTGATTTATTTTGGTCCACTGAGTTGGAAAAATACCACTGAGTTGGAAAAAGCTTCAAATCATCAAAATTATTTTTTATAAATTTATTGAGATTTTTCACAAACCTTAACAGCCGTGTAATGTAGTCTGGCCAGTTATTTGGAAACATGACTAAGAAGAATCCAACAGATATTAATATTATGCCACCAAGCTTCATTCCAGCGAATTGTGCACCTAGAGGAAGTAGAGATTGAGATTATTAATATTGATTTTTGAGGTTTGGATGTCTGTGGGAAGCAAGCTGCAAGTGTTATACATTTCTGAAGACGTAACGTTTACTAAATCCAATAACCTTAAAAATAAATCCATACGATTTATTTAAACCCGATCATCTTCAAGTGGATATTGAGATGCTTTTGGCTTATCGGCTGAATTTACCAACATGAATTTTAACCTTTTTTTGATTATTTGGGCTAATTAATTATCGCCGTGCTGGCGCTTTTTCTTTGTCATTACCACGAACACTCGCGGAACACTTGATTTTAATTAAAATTAATCACTTTGATAATATTTTTAACGTCTGAACTCTTCAACGTTCTATTGAGAATTCAATAATTAATCCTACGATTTATCCCAAAATAAATCCCACGATTTGTTTAAGCATCAAAAGCAGCCACAACCCTTTCAAAACTCAACCCCATCATAAAACTGAGATAAGCAACCCTAAAGCTAAAATCTCAAATTTTACAGTCTTAAATCTGAATAATTATGTATGAGGATGTTACCATATAGCAAAATGTCCAATGCTGCACATGTAAAGCAAGAAGAATTAAGGAAGAAGGATATGCTTTAATCAAGGGATTTTGAATAAATTATGAATGTGATTATTACATGCTGAAACGGGCACGCTTGTAATGAGTCCTAATGTTACGAACATTGTGTACGTAACAGCTCCGCTGAATTGTGTTAGCATGTGAAACATAAGCAGGAAAGCACTGTAAAGATTCTCATTAGTGATGTTAGTTAAATTTACATAAATTAGTGCATTTACCTTGCTATTAATAGAGTAATCATGAGTAATAAATCAGTAGGAATCGTTTCATTCTCAGAGAAGTAAAGGATCAGGCAAATTGGCCATAATAAAATTAAATTAATAAATCCGATAACTGTGAATGTAAATGCAATAGCTCCAATTGGTTGCGGATCACCCATCATTTTCCGAAACATGACACGAAACACAGCATAACCAGCACCAGCAATTGTCGAGAACACAACACTCGCGAGTGTCTTACTATCATTAATTCCATCCATATACGCGAGTAATGCGATTCCCGTGTCGACAAGTATAACTGCAACAATCTGAATAATTTTTCACAAATTAAATATGCATGCACGAAATTTTAAAATTATACATGACGGTAAGTAAATTTTATGTTTAATTAATTCACTCACCCTCACGCCAACAAATTGTTCATGAAGTATCACCCATGATAATAAATATACAGACGCAACATTTGTGGCAAACAGTACGATAACGTCAGTGGAATAAAGGACTCGAAGTGACTTCATATAAAGATAAGTGGATGCAACCCACAGGATACAAAATGAAATGCACCGGTAAATGTATCGTCCAAATGTATATCCTCTCTCTCGAAAACCTCTCAAAATATCACCAAATGTCTCAGTATTTGCTCCACATTTTGCCGCAATGCCACGAAACATCAGATAGATTGGAAAGAATAAAATTACAAAGTTCGTCGAGAACCATGATGCAAAAAATGGTGCACGAAATTGCATTGGATCGGTTTCATTAAGTGACAATCTCACTTTTGAGGTTTTTGTGGTAGAATTTTCGTATGAGTCTTGGAATGTTTGGTACGGTAATGCTAATGTTTTTAATACAGATGAGGTTGTGTGATGATGCATCGTATTGCTACTTCGAAATGTTGACGATAATGAGTGATGAAGTTTTGTTGATGGTAAGAACAGAAATTTGAAGCAATGCGTTGTTCCGACCCAAAAGAATGTTATAAGGATTGTTACACAAACTCCTAGATACATCTGTAATGAATGGGAATTAGTCATGTGTTCCAGTGAACGACCCCTTATAGATTCCTAACCTTCTGAGCCAATTCCGAACAACATGACCCTCTACATCCTTTCGGCTTTTCATTCTCATCGGAGACAGATCTTGGAAGTATATTCGAATGAATTTGTGTTAATGAGTTAAACTGATGATGATGATGATCAGAATGATCACCAATTATAACACCTGTAAGACTTTCGGCACCATCATGTTGACTACTCGTGATTGAGTCTGAATGAATAATTTGATTCAAATTTCCTAGCTGTGAGGGTCCATTATTTGGCGATCCAGTCACCACAACTGATGGCGTTCTCACACGTTTCGGATTAAAAATGGCAGCGATTTCATTCTCACGATGAGAAGACTCATCATTTTGAATAACAATCATTATGGTTAAATAGTATTAAATAAATTCCTTATAGTTGGAGTATTATGACATGTCGAATCGGTAATCAGCACTGAAAATATATAAATTGAAATATAAAAATTAAAAAATTAAATTAATATGTAAGCTTTCAAGACATGAAAGGTGTAATCAAATTGTTTTCTGGTTGTATGATCGACAACCATTTGGCATGTGTTATATGTGTGATATGAAATGCAGGGCTTGAAATCGAAAAATTCAAGTCGACATCGATTTCTAAGAAATTGATAAAATTTAGTACAGAATTATTGATTTTTGATAAAAAAAAAATGAATTTTTTGAGCTTAATTTAAGCTATTGCTTCACCTTATTCACTTTAATATATGAAATAACAATGCTACTGTAGTTTTCAAATGCTTGATCCATTCTTAGAAGCTTAAAAACACTTTGAAATTATAATTTTAATCCTTAAAACCTTTGTAAACAAAGAAAATTTTGACCGACTTTTAGTACTAAAAATTTGAATCTCAAAAATCCGTTAAAAATCATCTGAATTTTGAAAATCAATAAAAATTCAATGTCACTAACAAAAGCATAATTTTCGGCTATTACATTACATTCTGTGCCGTAAGTAGCTTTAATTTATTTCCACCTCGCATGCTAATAATAAACAGCGACTTCCATAGACTTAATATAAAAGTAATCGATCGATTATATCAAATTGTGCTTCGTAATTCACAAACCTATGTGGCTAGAAATTGTTTTCATTGTAAAATCACAGTAAAAGAATCAAGAATTCATCAAAAGACAGATTGTCATAATTATATATTTGTTCCATGTACTTTGGTCATTTATTATAAAATAAATACATAAATAAAAAATCGTTAATAATTACAAGGTGTATACAATGAATGAGGCATGAAGATGATTTAAGCTAAGAAATAAAAATGTGACCTAGCAAACTTGAAAATTTATTTAGTCGCGAAACTTAATTCAAGCTAATAAAAAGCACAAAAAATAATACCTGTCGGAAATGAAATTTCGTATGAAATATTTACTTTTTGTGAGTATAAGCCCTCGATGGTGTCGCAATCATTTATCACATAAGGCAGTGTGTTAACAATTCATGACGGAAAATTATATGGGAATAAATATTTCAATACATTGGGATTTGAGTTTAAATGACTTTGATGTGAATTATTCAGTGAATTGAAAATTTTCTCGTAAAAGGATGAACAATGTGTTGTGGATTTATGGCAATTGTGGAATATTTTGAATGATATCCATTCCAAATCATGGATTGAAATTGAATTTTAAGATTTTTTCCTTGGATTTAATTTAAATCCTAGGATTTATTTTTCGAAGAATTAAGTCCTAGTACTTAATCCTTGTACTAAAGTTTAACAATGGTTTTTAACCTCAAAATTAAATCCTCGGATTTAGCCTTATCTCAATAATAATTTAATCTCCAAATCTCACAATATTGATAAAATTCATTAAATTTTCCAGTTCTCTCTAATTTTTATCGTCAATGGCAAGCCATTCAATCTAGCTGATTATTCAAGGTAATGTCTCGCATTATTTTTATTGAATAATAATCAATGAATTCGATAAATTAATGATTAATTACTTTCAAACAGCTTATACAACAATAGAATATTAAAACCCAATTATGAAGGATTTGTGAATACTGTCCATGTCCAAAATAGCTATGAAAATGTACCTTTCGTTTATTATAACAACATAATAAACAGAAACATGATGAAACAAGGCATTAACTATGCAAATCACGATGTCAATGAAGGAGGAATCCTACATGCAGTACAAGATGCTGGCACGAAAAACAATAGACGGTTTATAGATAACAGAAATGAGATACATGAACCATCAGAAAATACATTTTATGACATAAATGGTACAACAATGAAGAAAATAACACAAGTAATCGATACTTAATGTACTTATCTATCTTGTAGAACTTTATACTCCACTTGTGAACATTTATCGTTCGTATCCAGTGGATTTATATCAGCAACAACAACTGAATGGCATAGAACATTACTTGCTTGAACCAGAACAAAGTCGTGTGTTGGATGCATTCTTTACAATTGAAAGTTTGCCCTTCCTAAATCCATTAATTCTGTTGTCTGAGCCAAGCCCATCACATCAACAGCAACATTCTTCGGTGAACATTCCAACAAAAAATTTAAGGAGGTTTTCTATGCCAGCATTTCCACCATTTCGAAATAATTTTCCTTCTTTCCCAAAAATGAACTTTGGTTTTTCAGATGTCAATGCCTTTAACAATCAATTTGATATTAAACGACTCTTACCAAAAGCTTTTCAAGATTCTATAAAAAATCAAGTAAGTCTAGTTGTCCAACCC
Source organism: Chironomus tepperi (assembly GCF_022539635.2). Classification (NCBI taxonomy): domain Eukaryota; kingdom Metazoa; phylum Arthropoda; class Insecta; order Diptera; family Chironomidae; genus Chironomus; species Chironomus tepperi. Next base: position 4,020,250 of record NW_027226486.1, on the reverse strand, counting down.
CTAAAATTCAAGTACATGCAAAAGCTTCATAAAATTTATCATTTCAGAATGGACATGCACCGGATTTAATTCAGTATGGTTCGAACAACAAAAATATCAAGTCGGGCAATCAAAATGGAATTGTTCAAATAAGTTTTAATAGAAAGTCCACCATGCCAATCATAACAACAACAGAGTTTCCTGATACTGATGGGACTACAACATTATCGGATGAGACTACAACATTTTTAGATGGATAGGAATTGACGAAAATCTTGAAGAATCACTTGTGGGTAAATAAAGTTTTACTGATAAAATGAATGATTCACCGATAAAATTGATAATAAATTAACGCGATGTCAATACAGATAATTTTTGGGGTTTTTTATTAAGCTTTTGTTACGAAATGAAAGTTCAATTTGAAGTTCAAAACTTCAATTGTTAAAATTTGAATCTAAAATCGTCGTTATCATTTCAGTCACGATTTTCGGAAATATTGAAATAAAAATTCATATTTAAATGCTATAATATGAAAGATAAGAAGAATAAATCAATTTTCCATAAAATAAGAGCAGCCTCAAGTCCCTTTTGAGAAGCCAGCTGATTTATGACTGTGTACAGTAATGAATAATTTACACCATAAAAGTCATAAAACACAACTCAATACATTAACTTGGGTATCTTTTTATATGAAATTATTCATCATATTTGTTGTTGGGGCAAATTCTTCTTCTGATAGTAAAAGCTTAAGGAAAATTAATCCACAAATCTCAGCCGTGTGATATCAAGTAGATAATGAAGAATTTTGATAAGTTCCATAAAAACTGGTTCAATTTTTGGCTCACATTTAGTCTTCGATTTACGTTTGCGGTAGTAAAGTGAAGGAAGAGAAAAAAGGCTCTCGTTCGTGTGTGAAAATGAAGGCATTAATTTGCATAATTCTGTCATTATGTGCAGCAGCACATGGACAAATCGATATTCCGTGCATTTTAGGATTTTCTGATGGTGAATATACATGTCGATTGCCACAAGTGGATTTAGCATCATTCGACAATTTCATAATCACGAGTGCAAATCACTTGCCAGGTCAAAGTGATGCAACAATTGCAAGCTTTGTTAGTATTAACAACAACTTCCAGTACTTCCCAACTGGACACATTTCTCGATTCACAGGCTTAGTTGGAATCAAAATTACTGGAAGTAACATTACAGAATTACCACCTAATTCAATCGCTAATCGACCAGCATTAAGAAGATTGAACTTGAACAGCAATTTCATTTCACAAATCAGCCCACAAGCATTTACTAATACTGTCGGTCTTCAACAAATTTTATTGATGTTTAATCATCTGACATACATTGATAATGCAGTTTGGGGACTTTTTACAAATCTTATTGAATTGGATTTAAGTTCAAATCTCTTCACAACGATTCCAGCTCATGCACTTCAAACTAACATAGCCCTTACAGCTTTGAGTATGAACGGCAATCAGATTAATTTCATCAATTCGACATTCTTCGATAATCTTTTTGGTTTAAGAACATTCAATTTCCTTACAAATCCATGTTATAGCGGTCAATTCATTAATCTTCATACAGTTGTAGGCCGAAATGATTTGAATACCAGATTGGCACCATGTTTTACACTCGGACCACGTAGATTGACATGTTCATTTGGAACAAACTTCCAAGGAGTTAATTTTGGAGTTTACACGTGCTTGCTACGTGGAATTGAAGTTACTAATGCCAATGAACAAATCGAACTTGGTGGATTTCATTTAACTGGAAATACAAATGCAAATGTTGAACATGTGTGGATTGATGCATCAAATGTAAGATACATTTTAAGCAGTGCATTCAACACATTCCAAAATCTTCGTCATTTACGTTATCAAGGATCACATCTTGAATACATCCAACCTGGTGCTTTCCAAAATGCCACAAATTTAAATGAATTGACAATTATGATGAACGCTATCAGAAGACTTGAAGCCAATGCCTTCCAATTTGCTACTAACTTGCGAGTTTTGAATATGTGGTTTAACAATTTAGAGAATATCGATGAAAATGCCTTCGCTGGATTAATCAACTTACAGGAAATTCATCTTTACGATGGAAGACTGACATTCTTAGCTCCAAATACATTCGCTCCTGCACCTCAATTACGTTTGGTAGAAATCGGATTTAATCAACTTGCAACAATCGATCATCGTTGGTTTGTTCAGAATCCTTTAATTGCTCAACTTATGTTCAACAACAATCAAATTGATGAAATTTTCCCAGCACTTGTGGACATGCCAAACTTGACAACACTCCGTCTCCGTAATAATGTCTGTGTTGATAATGAATTTACAATTACACCAGCTAATCGTGAACAAGTGAGACTTGCATTGGAAGCTTGCTTCCTTAACTATCCATTGAGAGTTCAACGCTTTGAATTGTTATTGGAAGGAGACTTGGAACTGATTGATGAAGATGGCAGGGTCGTCGTTCAACTTTAAAGCTATTTATGTCATCATATTTTCTGCCTTCTTACCGTTAATCCTCTGATATCATCGAAAAATATTTTAAGAAAACATATTTATCGAAAAAAAAATTGATAAAATTTGTGCTTCCTTCTGATAATTTTTTGTCTATATAAACCTAGATTGGAAGATAAAGCAGTAAATTTATACTGCATAATTTTTTGGGACTATATTATACTTGTTTAACAGCTGAATTGCTAAATCAATAAAAAATAATGCTTGTATATTAAATTCCGTCAGCAATGAAGGAAGAATTTACTGTCTTTAATTTGCATTTTTGGGGAATTTTGTCGCCGCATTCTTGAATAATTATTTTTTGAGGTTAACTTTGAAAATTTGTCAAAAATTCATATTTCAGTCGAATTTCACATATTTTTGAGTTTCCTTCAAATTTCAGCTGTTTGATTTACTTTGTTGATGACTTTCCACTAATTTGTAACTGGTTTTAAAGTGAAAATACTAGATTTTCTCAAATTTTTAGATTTAAACAAAAGTGTGAAAATTGAGGGGAGAATCAACTAACAAATCAATTTCAAATTTAATTTGTCCGTTAAAAGTTTCAAAGTTGTTATTTTTAGAAAAACAAAGCAATTAATGTAAGAATAAGTGTAAAATAACGTGATATCAAGGATTTACTATACTTCTTCCGAAACGGAAATGACACAGACTATTATTAAAAGCACGTAAACGAATTACGAGACAGAATCCCGCTTAAGTAAATATACGCGTATTTTATTACCTTACAGTAAGTCAAAGATAAAAGAAAAATCGATATAATAGCATTGAAAGGTCAGCGAGAAATGGACTATTTAGACAAGGAAAATTAATCACTCAACAGCACATGAAGAATGGGTTTATAATTTTTTGGGAAGCAACCAAAAAATTGGCAAAAAGTCAAACAAGTTTTTCCCTTGAGAATTCAAATCTGTGACACAATGTAGCAACCAGCCATAAAATCAATGAACTAATTTTTTGTTTGTGGTCATTAGAAATTTGAGTACTAAGGATCATAAAGGAAACAACAAAAGAAAATCCAACCCATGAATACTTTAATATTGTTATTTCTATATTAGCGTGACTAATTCATTCATTCATGAATATATCTTGCGCATAAATCTGATTCCTATAACTCACCTTGATGCTGAAAATATTTTTTTCACTTTTCTTCTTATTTTCCTCAGCTTACTTTTCCTTACATTTGTGTAAAATTTTATCAATTTTCTAATTTTCTTTCTATTTTATTACTTGTGTAACTTGAAACTTAATATGTCAGGTACCTTAACTATTTTTGGATACAAAAACAAAATTTATCACGGGAAAAATTAATGAAATTTTCCTTTCCTTTTTCGACTAACTTTGTCTACACAAAGTAAATTTTTCACTAAATTAAAAATTTTCCCACTAACTTTAGTCACTTTATCCTTGAATTTTAATTCTTGCATAATAAACAATCATTGATATTGAGTATAAAATTAACTTAATTAATAAAAATGCCACACCGCGACAACTTTTTCCATGTTCGATGAAAAGTTCGATTACAAATGAAAGAAAAGAATGGAAAAAAAATTGGTAAAGGCGCAAAGAAACGCATAAAGTCATTGCGCAAGTACAGAATCAAGGTGGATGGAATAGAGGACGAGAAGCACATGGCTGTGTTTACAAAAAAAATGTATGATAAACTTTATTGCCGATTACATTAACTGCAATTTACATTTTGAATTCATGTTGTTATTTTGGGGTTTGTTCGTGGACTGGGGAACGATGTTGGGGGATGTCCATAGAATTTTCCCATGTTGTAATTCTCTTACATGATGAATAGGATGTCAACATTTTAACAACCCAGCTTTACCAATCATCCATAGAAATGTCGTTAACTATATCCTGTTGATCGTCTATAGACTCATCATCATCTACTGAACTTTCGTCATTATCATCTGATTCCATTTGCTTTTGTTTCTGTTTTGGCTTAACATTTCCATTTTTCTTCTTGTTGCTAGTCTCTTCTTCTGACTGCTCATCATCATCATCGCTACTGCCATTAATGTCCTCTTCGTCTGAATAGTCTTGACTATCATCATCGTCATCAAAACCGTCCATATCGTCGGAATCATCATCATCTGATGGAAACAATTCAACAGGCTCATTTTTATCCTTAGTCTTCTTTGCAGCTGCTTTCTTCTTTTCAACTTTTGGAAGTTTTTCATAATCTTCAATTTCTGCATCTGATGATGCCTCTTCAATATTCTCAACCTTGGCGACCTTTTGCTTCTTCTTATTAGTCTTTTGCCATTGAGCGTACAGCACTTCAATAGGCGTTTGACCAGTTTTATGATTAATTTCCCAACTCTTGATGTAATTATCGTCATTAAGTGAAAATGAAATTTTTTGTCGCTCATTCTCAATGTAATTTGAATGCTCTGTGATCTTGTCAGCTAGCACTTTCAATTCCTTTGCATATTTAAGACTTTTTGTCTTCTTAACAAACTGATTAAGTGACATTATGAATGGTAGAATTAAGTCTGGAAAGGCGATGCTAGAACATTGATAATTTAAATATTCTAATGTTGTTCCATAAACTTGCTGTATTGTCTCGTCTCGGAACGCATTTTCATCTAAATGTCCTTTTTGTATACGCAATATACACATGAATGAAAGTGGTTTCATTGCCAATTTTTTATGTTGTTGATTGAACGTTGTTGAATTTAAAACTTCAATTATGTATGGCAGAACTGGCACGAAAATATTTGTTGCTTTCGTTATGCTAATTAAAATGTTAATGCAGTGGAATCGTAATGGAAAATATTGAGCACTTGACTTTAATTTAATGACTCCATTAATAATGCTCACTAAAGGATAAATCAATGCATGTATTTTCGGCTTGGCGTCTGATTTTGATGACGTATTTGGAACATATGATAATACGTCGGCCCATAACTTCAAGCTGTTGATATATTGCCAATTATAAACTTGTTGATAGTGCTCTTTCTTCTGTAGAATTGTCGCATTACGCAAATGTATGGCCAATTGACGAATGAAAAGAAAAGCATGATGGTACGCGACATTCAAGTCAAGCAAAAAAAGTTCTGTTAAAGAACGACGCATGAAATTTATGGATGGTAGTGTATTTGGACTCACGAACTTGCTATTTTTAACATATTCCATATACATCGTTCGTAAGACTTGATTTAAATTTTCTGACTGAGTCCTCGTTATTTTTAATATGCATAAAAATGCAACAATTCTCACGGATTCCTCGTTCGTTGACCACAAATGAATCAATCGCTTTAGAACTGGTTTCGTTATACTCTTGAATGCGGTGAAAAGCGATGCAATTTGGTGTAAATGCTTGAGGATGACTAACAATATGTTGTTACTTGCAACTGTTTCCAAGAGCTTTGTAAGATCGGTCAGATAAGATCGTAATGAATTTTTCAATTTACTGAATCGCTTGCTTTTCTGAATTTCTTTGAAACTGGATTTTAATGAGAGCCGGAGGCACTTCTTAATTGCCTTTTCCATGTTTAACACGCACAATTGTACGATACCATTGAATATTGCAGCACCTTCTACTTTATATTGAGTTGGTCGAATATTGGCATCTTCAGAAACTGAGATTAAGGCAGAATTGAATGCTTTAACGACATTTCTAATAGTTTCAGGCGCAACTTCTTCAGATTGGAGATTCTGTTCCCATTCTCTAAGCATTTTTAATGTAATTACATTCTTTGCCTTAACTTTATCATCATCGTCTCCTTCATAGTCACTCTCGTCACTAGCAACTTCCAATTCCATTGGAACATGAGCATCATTAGTGCTTTCATCAAGTTCTTCCTCATTATCGGATTTTTCACTACCATCTCCGTTCAAATTCATTGTAAAATTAAGCAACTTTTTATCATTTTTCTCTAAGAATTCATAAAGTTCTGGATCTGTTTTGTCTAAATTCTTTAATGATACTTTTGATGACTTTCCGTTCATTTCACCCGTTTTGTCTTTTTTCTTGACCTTATCCTTCAATTTTTTCTTATCCTTTGACTTTTTAGCAATTGTCGGTTCTGGATCTTCATCGTCCACTGTTTTTGAAGCTACTTCCTCAAAAAAGCTATCGATACTCATATCTTCGAACTTCTTTCCTTTTGTTTTCATCTGAAAAAGTCAATAAATATTGTTAATGAATTGTGTTATGTTTAATTAATGTATAATTTCTTACTTTGAATAATTTTTATGTTTCACGATGTTTAAAAACAATGTGCTTGATGAGATTTTTGAAAAATTTGCGTGGAAGTTCAAAGAATTTTCTAAACGTACAAATTTGAATTTAATTTTTCCGTTAAAATGACAACAACGATCGCAGAGCAATAAAAATTTAAAACTGAGATGTGACGATCGTGAGCATATCACTCAATGAACAGAGTTCAAGTGTCCAAATTTAAATAATGTCTCGGCATGCAGACGATGTAAATGAAATAAATGTCAATAAAAATCAAAATTTATTCTCAATCAGAATTATATGCAATCAATTATTAATTTTACTCTCAATTTTTTATGTCTGTTAATTTAATAAAAAATAAAATTTTATAATATTGCTCACTTAACGCTCAACACACAGCCTGTATCTCTCTCAAAGTTTCATTTTTCTTTCTTCTTTATTTAGAGTTTTCACTTTATGAGAATTTCTTGAGTCAAACCACACACAGTCCTCAGTTTTAAACTTCAAGTCGTTACTGCTAGTTGGGAGAATTTTAACACTGGTTAGTTGTTTATTATAATAATAAATTAATATTTGCTACCTTAGTCAATTGAATAATTTTTTAACAAAAGAACTCCTTTATTTTCGAGCCTAATTCGGAACTTTATTTTGTTCTATCCAATGAAGAGTGCCTGATTCTTCTGCTGAAATGATATCGCTTGCAAAATGTAATACTAAAGGGGTCCGTGATTTAAATAAATAGCAAATTCAGTCAATTATTCACATTTGAGCGTTGACAATTTGAAAAGTTCAAAAATTTTAACCGTTTTTCAATTTTGAATTTTTCAAGTTAGGCAATGAACTGAACTGAAATGAACTGGATCATTGAACGAATTTTTGACCCAAAATTCTGTTCTAAAAATTCAAATCTTGAAAATACGTTAAAAAACTAATTTTTTGTGCAAATAAATTAAGACAAAAATTTATTTAAATCCGAGACCCAGCATTAAAAGAACAGTGAAAGAAGTTAGTGTTGAGCAAAAACCAATGTGTGCAATATAAATATAAATCCCAACAAGTTATAGGAAATACTATGCAACAAATAAATTAATACAGTATGCATATTTTCGATGACGGACGCGTTGTGTAAGGTCAAAGTGTATTCTAATGATAACAGAGCAATGTAAACGATTATACTAAAGCTCTCTCTCTATGATTTAATAACGTTATGTTAATAAACAACAAATAATAATAATAGTAAATATGTTATTTATCGTAAGCCTGCACGTGTCTAATGCATTTGACATTTTATCACTCAAATCATAAGAGTCAATCACGTGTGCACATCATCAACATGCAAATTTTTATATAGACTCATAATCTCAGTTATTTTTTTGTGCTACAAAATAATCAGAAAATTGAAATAAATTTTTTTATGGAGACAAGTTTTTTATTTTACTTCTCTCGTTCGTTCCTTTAACAAAAAAAATGTGCGAGTGACGGAATTCTTTCGCTTTAAAATATCATCAATTCCTAATATGATTGGCATTTTGAAAAAAAAAAAGAATAGAAAATAAAAATTCTCAAAAAGCTTTAGCAATTAGTGATAAAAACATTTTTATGGACGCGGAAGACTTGAACGCATTTTTCCGGTCTATAATGTGAAGTTATATATCAAGGATATCAAATCAATTAATTTAAAAGTCAACACAGAATATATTTGAAGCGACTTTGAGAATAACGACCTTTTTGAATTTGAAATTTTTGAAGTAAAAAATGAACTGGAATGAAATGATGTGAATTTTTGAATGATTTTTTGAACTTAGAAAAGTGAACCTATCAAAATTCGAAAATTTAATTTTTTAACTGTGAACTGAACTGAGTGAATTTTAAACTGAAAATGTGTTCTAAAAATTCGAACTTCAAAAGTTCAAAATCAACTTCCAATTTTTGAACTTATGATAAGTTCAACATTGAACTAAACGGAATGAATTTTAACACAATTTTTGTTCTGTTCAAATTTAACGAACTTTTGAAATTTAGGAATTTTGCTAAGTTCAAAAACTTAACGAATTTTTCAATGCTATCGATTGAACTTGAAAACCACAAGTTTGTTCTAAAAATTCAAACTCCAAAAATCCGTTGACTGACTAATTAAACTGATAAAGCTCATAAATAATGATTTTTGGTCATTAGTACTCAATGGAAAAGGTGATTTTTGCCACTTCCTGATACAATCGATCGAACAAAAAGATTTGCACGGAATATTAGTCTATTGATATTACATTGAGATAAGCTTAACACTCGTTAATACTTGAACAAAAGTGAGTTACATCATTGTATGAATTCTAGTAAATCACCCAAAGTGAATGATCGACTTATCGCAAAAAAATGCTCAAAAATGTTAAAATGTTTATCAATTTAAGCCAAAACCGGTTTCTATGAATCATATGAAGCAAAAAATCAATCTCAGTTAGTGAATTTATTACTCTTTCGATATATTTTGTGTTCAAGGAATGTGTTTGACTATTTGTTCATCTTTAAAAGGCATCAGACTAATCAAATATTTAAAGAACATGATATTTAATAGTGGATATTTCCCGTCTCTGTCTTGTTCTCACCCAAAAAAAATATATAAATCACAGCCATCACATGTGTTTAGCATTCAAGATCAATCTTCTTTCATTCCTATCCCATCCTGACACCAACCAAACTAAAAAAGAAGTGACGAAGATCATTCAAAAAAAAAAAGTAAATATAGAAGTTTGAATGGCTCAAAGATGTTAATCAAATCAACCTCTGTATTCAGTCATGTAAAAAAAAATGCGATGAATTCAGTCTAACGTTTGAAAGTGAATAGGTGCTCAAGGTCAATTGTGCTGAAGGCAAGAGATTTTTTTTAGCGACTTTGGTACAATAAGAATTTAATTCCCCTTCTTAATGGAATTCTTATCATAAATTGACTTGGGTGGTCTGAGGATTTAATAATTTGGATTTTTTAAGAAAAAAAAGAATTTTTTGTGTTTTTAACGGAAATTTAAAATTTGAATTGTAGTCAATTGAACTTGACTTGAACTTTCCAAGTTCAAATTGATTATTCAAACCAGAGACTCCCTTAGAAAAATTCAAATTTTGATGCCTTTTTAACGGAAATTTTGAATTTGAATTTTGAACTTGGATTTTCCAGGTTCAAATTCATTATTCAATCCAGTTACTCCCTAATTAATTGCTAAACAACCTTAATACAATTCATAGTGAATCATGATTAATGATGGGAAGAACAACATGCAAGTTATTCATTAAATTAAGAATTCTACCTTTTTTATTAACAATATCTACACGAAAAAATAAAAAGAAGAATTTTGTATGCTTTGAGGAAGTCTCTGTACGTACAAAAAAAAAAAGAAGCAATGTCATTGTCTTTAGTCTTCGGATGTTCATGATCTTGAAAAATATAACTTCAGCCAACATTCGGCTGTAATAATTTAATGCAAGGTTGTTAACGCGCTAACGAATGTTTATTGATTAGCATAATCATAGTGTTTAGGTATAAGTTACAGTCTTTTAATCAACGGGAAATCAAAGAGAAAATTATAAACTGTAATTAGGGTCGATTATGAATGACGTCAATTGAAATTTGGGATTTTTCTTGGGTTTTTTTTATATCACATGCCAAATTTAAACATTCTCAAGACTCAAAACTGGTTCTTCCCGGACATTGACGTCATAAGTGAATGGCACCCTTAAATGAATGAAATTGATACGCACCTTGAATGAAAATTATTAACTGTGATATAGTAGACCTGCATGTAAATTAATATTCAGTGTGATCATTGACGATCAGCTGTTATCGTCAGATCAATTTAAACATTTAAAGTGAAAAATATGTTTGAAATTTTTTAACGAATATTTCAAATTCAAATTTTAACGGATAATTCAGATTTAAATTTTGAGTACTAAATTCAATAAAATTTTAACGAACTTTTCGGATTAAAATTTTGTGTACTAAATTCTATAAAATTTTAAAATTTTAACGGTTATTTCAAATTCAAATTTTGTGTACTAAATTCAAAAAATTGAACTACAACGGACAATTCATGATCAAATTTTGTGAACTTAATGATTCAAAATAATTCAAATTTTAAATGTTCGTTAGCAGCTGTTCATTCACAGATCAGCTATTCATCTCAATTTGTAAAGCATAAAAGTCTTTGACCTTTGAATCAAAATAACTTCTTATTTTTCGCAAATATAAATATTCTATTGTCATGATTTCAATTCACTTCCTTTCTTTTAACACCTGACTTGATGTTGATTGTTGAAAAAAAGTTCATGGGACAATTTTCTGTGAAAATAAATAAAAACAATGAATGACTAAGCTGTAGGTTTTTGGAAGTAAAAAAATATATTAAAATTTATGCAAAAATGCTATAAAATTCACATAAAATAAATTGCTCTAGTTTGAAATGTAAGCATGAATGAAGATTGCATAATTTAGATATCATTTGGATAATGATGGGGTACTTAAGGGGACCTTTGATTTAATCTTTATGAATTTAGTCAAATCTATGCTGACTTAATTATGATTTGTAGTGGGTTAATTAAGTTTAAGTGAATTCAAGTTAAACCCAGGTGGATTAAATTTAAATCCAACTGGATTTATTTTTAATCCGAATGGGTTTAATTTGTAAGATCCTTCAAAATCTGTACTAAAAAGGATATTCTGTACTAAAACATTCATCCTGTACTAAACCTGATCTCTAAGTATATTAACAAGCTACATCCAACAAATTAGTGTTAATAAAATTGCAGAAATAAGACATGGAATCCTTGAATAAATTCAAGATTTAAGCTTAATAGTAGAATGTGAATTGCTCCATTAAATCGATTATAATATTAAAAAGTATTAAATTTCGGATAAACTTTGCAATCGCTTCACATTGAATTATCCTGAGTTATTTCCATCATAAATTTCTCAATTGATCAATAAATTGTTTATTGGTTGCTGCAAATATTTCAAGAAATAAATTAAACTGTACCTTTATCTTGACACACGTGCTTCTTAAATAATTTCACACAACAATGCATATACATATGCAATAGAGAGACTCGTAATATTACCAAAAGCTGTTTACTAATTCAAAATTTGTTGTGAAAATTTTTTGACTAAGCAATTAAGAAGGGAAAATAGGAAATGGCATTTATAATAATTTCTGTATATATTTATATAGTTTTTTTGCAAGCATAATCATTTCAGCTTCATTCTAAACAAAATTAGTTCTGAGAAACAAAGGCACAACCTGGCAAAAGCTTGTATAGATGAAGTCATTATGACTAATAAAAGCGCATTGTTGAATTAAAAATCCAGAATTAGCTTTAAAAAATTAAATTGCTGTTTTTAGAAATTTTGAAATTTTAACGGTTGAAAAATATTTGAATTTTTAACGGTCAAAAAATATTTGAATTTTGAACTTCAAAAATTAACGGTCAAAAAAAAAATTTTCTTTAAAATTCAGCCTAACAAGTCCAAACTTTCAAACACCAAATTAAGCCTTAAAATCATACTGGAAGTGTTGGCAAATTAACATAAATTAAAAATTCTCTTTTGCGTCTGCATTCCATATATAAAAGACTTAAATTTTATTAAAAATGTCATATGCTTAACGAATATACGTAGATATTTTGTAAGTGTATTTTTACATGATGCTGCAATTGCAATAACCAATGCAATAATGTGTAAAAACACACAAAAAGCAGAAAAAAATTGATTTTTTTTTTTTATTTTTGCTCTTAATATTTTTATATTTTGCAGAGAGAAAAGACAACAAAAAACTTCGTTTTTCCTCAGTGTGAATTGGACAGTAACAACAACAACAAAAAATAAATCGTTGAATTCTATGCATATATGAGTATTGGTACGCTAATAGTATGACACGATCAAAATGGTTAAGCCTTCTTGCTATAGCATTTATTACAATTGCATTCACGACAAAAGAATGTGTGGGTCAAAGTGAATCACTGTTACGTGTTGGAAAGGCAATTAATGTGTTCGTTCGTTACGGTTATCTTTCCATTTCAATGAAAGTCATATCATATAATGATACGGAGAGATGGATCTTTAAGGAACCCACGAAGAACGTTTTTCAAGTGCGTGAGAACAACATTCATTTAGACATGCGATGCATTTAATGCGGATGGAAGTTCAAGCGTTAAAAAGTTCAATAATTAGTTTTGAAGATTTAACGGAAATTTGAGATTTAAAACTAAATAAATTAAAATTTGAAATTCAAAAGTTTTGTACTAAAATTTTGAATTTTCATTTAAAATTTTTCAAATTTAACGAACTTTTCAAGTTCAAAACTTTTGTACTAAAATTTTTCAAATCTTAAATTTCCGTTAAAACTTTTGAATTTAGAACTAAACGGATATTTTAAGTTCAAAATTCAGAATTCAAAGTTTAACGGGCATTTCATGTTCAAAATTTTAGAATTCAAATTTTAACGAACATTTCAAGCTCAAAATGTACTAAAACCTTTTAAATCGTAAATTTCCGTTAAAACGATCTTGAACTTCAATCCGCATTTCCTCATCACAAAAAGCACCATTGTTAATAAAGCAATTATTTCTTTCTTTTTTCAACAACAATAACAACGTTTAGGGCCTGTCAATAGATGAAAAAATTGAAGATAATTCAAAGAACTTTAATGGTGATTTTCACATGGAATTTTGCGATAACAAGCAGCAATTATTTCAAGCATACTTCCGTGAGTTTAAAATCGAGTCAATGGCAAGTCCGTACAAAGCATTTCAAGCGGGATGGCATGCAGAAATAACAGCCAAAAAATTAGGGATTAATTCATCTTATATCATTGGTGATTATAGTTATGTACTTGTTAGAGTATCAAGGTTTCGCGAAAGTGCCAAATTGAAAAGGCCAATAGCACCAAATCAGCCAATCGAGGCCGGTGCTCTTGAAAAAATTAAAAATATCACCGTCGGAGATACAGTTTCGGTATTACAGTTTATTGAGAAATATGGCAGTCACTACATCAGCAGCTATGTGACAGGCAACTCTTTATATCAGGTATGACTGAAATCTTATGAAATATCAATTTAACATTGGTATTTAAATATTCTATTTATATTATTTTTTCTCATTGCTATTCATTCAGGTTTTCGTTTTTAATAAAAGAAATTATCAGCACATTAAAGAAAAATTAAAAACTCGTGGGTTTGCGTCGCTATCAAAGAACGATCTTTATGTAAGTGTTGTAATAGTCTGCTTTAATAATTACTTTAAACAGAGCTTTTGGGAGCTTTCAAAAAAGCTCAAAATTCAGAGCTTTATTTGGAAAATTTGGAAATCTTTGTTTTAATGAATTTTAGTCATTTGGATTGCTTTTGTTGGTTGTAATATTGATCATTAGTTTGCTTATGACCTAAAGTTTGATGCTTAATTGGGTAAAACCTTCCAAAAACAAGAAAAAGTGTAAAAATCTCAATTTTTAATATTTTTGTACTAAAAAGCTAAGATCTTCAAATTCTGTACTAAACCTAAGACTAACGGTTTTCCATATTTATCTTATAATATTGTGTAATATTCCTGCATCATAATTAATCACTGTTACTTTCATTCCACAGAACTTCTTCGCTCCCTGGTTTGCTGAGCATCTAGGAAGCATAAGATGTGCCAGCGGCAACAGTTCTGTTGAAAGATGGGCTACGCGGAAGCTGAAACTCAGTTATTATTTATTTACATACAATAGTCTGTTAAAATTGCATGGATCGACGACTTTACTGAAAGCACTTGATGAATTACTTGGAAATGAAGCAATTCTTCAACTAGAACTAAAATCACTTGCGGTGGCTATTAAAGAGCCGGAGAAAAGAAAATTCTATCAGGTCATTTTAGACAATACTATTAAATTATGGGAAGTCAATATGCCATAACATATATATGCACAAAAAAGTTCTTTATTATTATTAAAATGGACTCAAATTGAACAAAGCATCGTCGCACACATGACCACAAAGTTCAACGAATAATTTAAGAACCGTAATTTATACAAAATGGATAGACGTATCCGTGTATGGATGACATAAAAGTGTATTTTTTGCCGATCGAATAAGTTAAATTATTTAACATGAAGATGACATTGAAAATTTAACGGTTTTCAAAAATTCAAACTGTAGGTAGCTAAAATAAGATTAAAATTTTACAAAAACGTTGCAGTTTAAATTCTACAAAAACGTTAAAATTTAAAATTAATGAATATAAAAAGCCCGTAAAATGACATTCAATCAACCAAAGTGAACTAACACTTCTGTTAAGGCATGCAAGGTGAAGATTTTAAAAATGGCATTATTTTGCTAGCGCCACTAGTTTTCCTTAAATAAGTTATCATTTCCTCTAGAAAGTACATAAGCGTATGCTAGCAAAACATTAAGTGAATATATGAGCTTATTAGAATACATCAATTAATTAATGACTACTTTAGTATGCAAATAAGATAATTCTGGAAATACACATTCCTCAAGTTATATATGCTTCAATCAAACTCAAATTATGTGATTATTATGTCAAATTACCAGAAGAAGCTCTTCACTGCGCAATAATGAAGAAAGCTGTTTAAAGACTGTAAAATAGTAGATTTTTTTTTTTTCGTAGTAAATAAGTGTCCCAAAGTCTATTTTCTATTGTCTATACCTAAACTTGTGCCAAGTAAGTGATAGCTATTAAACTACTTCTATTAGCACTATTTCTTACATCTGTGATAGATTTTATGTTTTATTTCATGTAAAGATGTATGAACATTTTTTATATATTTTAATTTAAATTTAAATTAGCAAATAAATACGACTAAAATCTTTTATATAATTTATTACTTCAACATTTTTTTTCACTTTATTTCTTTTCTTTTTATTTTTTCTAAACATTTACTATGAATTATAATACAAATCATTTCACTTTCGAATTCTCAACAAATTCTCTTGTGATCCGATACTTTTGCACTTGAAAATAAAATGCAAATAAGCAAAAAAAATTATGTTAGAGATTTTCTTTTCTAAATAATTAAAAAAAAATTATGTAGATAATAAATTACAGCACTTTTCTCCTCATAAATATATAATACATAATAATTCTTCATATTTATAGCAAATATGGAGCAGAAATAAGTAATAATCAAGGTACATCAGCTATGAAAATGCTTGATTATGACTGTGCGGACTAGCTGGGTGACAATCTGATGTGAAATAGCTGTGAAATTGACATAAATCGCAAGATTCAAAAATTTAAATCCTGAGGATTAAAAAAAACGAGACTTCGGATTAAACTTCAATTTTTAAATCCAAAGTACAAATTTTTAATCGCAAGATTAAACTTAAACCGTTTTAAATAAATCCTAGGATTAAAAATTTAACCTTCAGTAGTTTTCAGCCACAGCACCAGAACAAAGAAGTATCATTAAGTAAGCATCACTCAGACGTCATCTCAAACATACAAAAGAGCTTATTTAGAATTCTAATCCACAAATTAAATTTGCAAACATCTTCAAAAGTCGAGTGTACCTTGTCAATATTTAGTGAGGCATAATAATATATCAACAAAAAAAAGCTTCTTTTATATACTTTATCGCTATGCGAATAATGGATTTATAATAATTTAATTTAATTAAAAACTCAAATAACTTTTAATGATAGTCAATAGAAATAAAAGCAATAAATTTTAAACTTCTTCTTTTTTATCTAAAAATGTTTTGCGGACAATTGCAGAAATATTTACTAAAGCTGTAGGATGTATCACGTCATTTATCATCGTCCTGAATACTTCCAAAGTGTACGATGAATTACGTCCTTAGTGACAGACAAATGTGATTTCGTCCATGATACATCCATTAAGTAGAAAAAAACAGTTTTAATGTTACAAAATCATATCACCATCACCAATATTCAACTGCCCGCAATTAGCTAACAATCATTTCTTTGTTGTATCAGATCCATTACCACGTGACAAATTAATTAATGTCTTGGGTAATGCAAATTGTAAATCGGGTAAAATAGTGGATATACCATTAGACATTTGATATGGTGGAATCGACGGCACATCTTGTCGTTCAAAATTATAATTGAAATTATTTGTTATAGTCATTGGTTGTTTATTCCTGGCATAAAAGGATTGATCATAATGACTATTGTTGCTACTTAAGAACGATGTTGTGTGATTGACATAAGGTTTTGATGGTTGATTCCACGATGGAAAATTAGGTTTTGATAGAAATTGACTAGCATTTATAGACGGTTTTACAATTGGAACACTTACAAAATCAGACCAGTCTGATGTGTCTGTATTATCACTACTCATTTTTTTCGTATCAGACGTATGATTTGGTACGGTATTTGATGATTGACTTACTGATTGAAAATCACACCACTCATCATCATCAATATTTTGCTTCTTTTTACTATCTATCTTGCATTTTGGAAATGCAGCCTCAATTCGACTAATTTCATCACTATCTAATGTATCATGCATCCATGATGTTACTTTTTGTTGACCATGTGATGATTCCGACATCTTTTGCATGCTATTTGCTAATCTTGATGGCGATAATGTTAATGATGAGTCTTCTTTAAATAGTGGTTGATGCTGTACTTTTTCAATTATTGGAGCTTTTTGCGGTAAAATAATTGGAGCTGCTTGAAAATCCGCAAAATCATCCTCAATTGGTTTTGTTGGAGCTTTTGTTAATTCCGTAAATACATCATATCTCGATACTTGATTTGGTAAATTTGTAACAGTTGTTGCCGTAAAATCATGATCATTAACAGCAGTGCTTATAATTTCAGGTTGTTTCGTTTCAATTACTTTTTGTGGCTCTAAAACAGTCAACTTTTGTGGTTCCAATACATTTGTTGGTAATAAAATAGCAGGTTTTAATGGTTGAATTGGAACGTCATTGACAGCTGATTGAAAATCATTAAAATCACCAAAATCATTGTCTTGTTCTGTTTTCTTTGATGATTCAAGACTATATTCAACATCATGATATTCCTTAATGACAACAGATCGTTTATCCTTATCATTCTCAATCGGTGATGACTCCCTGCTTACTTCACGTGCAACGGGACTAATACTTTTAATCGGTGTGAAAATGTGAGTTTCTGGAAGCTTGATAGTACGTTCACGGACAATTGTGTTGGCCACCTCGAATCGTTCACTTTGCCATATATGTTTATTTAAGCTATTGTCTATATCGGTACCAACAACGTCTGCGATCTTTTGTGTGGTATCAAATGCACCCAAATCATATGGCAATGATGATTCTTCATTTGGTTTTAACGTGTTAGCTTGCTTACCTAAAAAGAGATATTTTTACGACAGAAATAAAAGAAATTGCATTAATAAAAAGTGGTATTAAGTTACAGACATTGACTAAGTGCTAGACCGACTTCACTATTTAAATAAAATATTCAAATTTAGGGGCCAGTCACAAATTACTACACATATTGAAGAGAAGGACTTAATAAATCATAATGGACATGGAGCTTTCAAAAAAGCTCAAAAATCAAAAGCTCTGCCCAAAGTAAGTTAGGAAATCGGTTTTAATCTAGGACTGATAATAGAAATCATAAGAGCATAAAGAACCAAAAAATATAGATTAAAGCATGCGATAAGGTCAACTACGATACTGAATCAACGACAATTTAAATGTTTTCATTGATAACTTACTATTACGTTTTTTAATCACATATTTGTTCGAATCAAGAGTATCAAATTGTCGTAAAACATCATCAGTGTTGTTAGTAGTGCGAGAATAAGATGGAATTTGATTAAGATGCTCTAAACCCAAAAGATAATTGTTGTGTGCTACAAGGATGGATTTTTGATTTACCGAAATTAGGATTACATATTTTGTTAATTTATAAGATTTGAAAAAAGATTTTTTTTTTGGATATTCTTTTTTTTTGCAACACAAACTGATGGCCAACAACATCATTAATTATCTTAAAATTAATGTTAGAATATTTTAATATTCATCTTACCGTCCAATGGATTTGTTAGACCGGCAACACTCCAATCAAATTCGGGTACTATATCGGGTGCTTGCGGTGCGTCTGTCGACACTTTCTCAATGTCTTTATCTTTAGCTTTACTTGTGATTATGCTACTATTTACTGTACTATTAGTTCGGTATGATGTTGATGATGATGAAAATTTTGCTGGCTCTAATGGATTAAAGCTTAAGTCTGATGCAAATCGTGGCATGTTTGAAGCAGCCCATTGTGGTCCAAAAAGCTACAAAAAATATTTTTTTTAGCAACTAATTACATGTAAAGCTTAATTAAATTACTTACAATATTCCTTTCGTCAATTCCTAATGCCTTAATTAATATATGATTTGTTGACGAATCCTTATAATCGTAACTAAGTGCAAACGTTGATTCCACGTCGTTAACAATTTTCATATCATTTTCATTTCCTTTGTCTTTGTGTATAATTGGATAAATAGTGCTGTCGTCTGCATCAATTTGATTGGTCGGAAACATTTCACTTAATATCGTCTTGACTTCTGAATCATCAAGTATGCTTAATGTCTGGTGCGTTAATTGAATTTCTTGTGGTGGAACTAATGTTTCTTGTGAAGGTCCTTGATGCTCAAAATCATTAAAATCCCCGAAATCGTCATCATCATCATCATTATCGTTATTGGTCTCATTTAAGAATGTTTCGTCATCGATTACAGTTGATGTTTTTTCTATGCTCGTGTGAAACTCTTGACCTTCATTGCTATTACTAAAGCTTTGGAACTGATTATCAAAATTAACTTCAAATGCACTAAAATCAGCTTCAAATTGAAATTCATTTGGTTCTTCGACGACAGTCTTCTCGATTGAAATCTGTTGCTCTATATGTCTATCAATTGGAATGGCTTGTTCAAAATCATTAAAATTGTCAAAATCATCATCATCATCATCAACATTATCATTAATATTTTGTAAGTTCTCTTCCTCTATTCGCTGCTCTTCGGGCAGTTCCTCTAATTTATTTACCACAGTAGTTTCTAAATCATCTCCCCATCCAGCATCGTCATCCTCTGGCAGATCTTCAAGAATAAAATCATTTACTATACTTGTTGTATCCTTAATATCTCCATTATTATTCGATGTTAATTCTAATTCATTTTTATGTTCAATTGACGGCTGTATCTCAATTTTTTCAGTGCTTTCCAAATTTGGTGGGTTTATCACTTTCTCTGTAATTGTTTCGTCTTTTGGTACAATAATTTCTAAATCATTCACTTCAGCACTAACTGGATGATGATGAATATTCTCGATTTCGTCTATGTCAGCATTAATGTCTGGTATTTCTAGATCGTCTGCCTCATAACTTGTTTTGTGTATGAAAAAATCATCGACAGGTGGAGGACTGCTATCATATAAATGCAATACGTTGTTTGTAATCGTAGAATGTTCATTAATTGTTCTATTATACGAGGAAATTTCTTCGTCGTCAAGGTCGAAATCATTTTCATGTTCCCTTCTTTTATTTATTTCCTCATCAGGTGGTGGTAAATCACAATCCAGTTGTGGTGGTTCACAATCTATAAAAATTAATGGGTAATTAATTAACTTCTTTCGAGATTTTTCACAATTATTTGTTAATTCAATTTTCATCATTTTCCTTTGTTAAATTATAATAATCTTTAATTTACCATAAACAGACATCTCATCAATTATACTCTTATACTTCTAAATCCTTTAAATGTACACGTAATTTAATACAATTAAGTAAAATCTATTTTATGAATTTTTTTACTTCGAAAATTTCCTTTTTACACATTTAACACTTTTTTACGGTAGTTGGCGCTGCTTTCAATTCGATATACGAATATTTGGAAATATTTGTGATATCTGGTATATTAAGGCACTATAACTTGTTCTTTAAACAGCATTAATTTTATTAAATTGATTTTAGTACTTTTTGTTTACAAAATTTAACGGACTTCTGAAATTTGAATTTTTTGAACTTCAAAGCATGCTGAAGTTCAAAATTATTTTCGTTAAATTTTTAAATTTTAATGGCAAAAAAGGAAAAAATTGCGAAAAACTTTAATTAGCTTAACAACTCGTAAATAATGTGATTAGTGCATCATTTTTATAAGATTTACAATATGAAGGACATAACAGACAATAGGAGTCCAAAGTGCAGAAGCTAACTGCTCAAGTTTAGTGTAAAAAGCTAAAAACAAATAAATAACAAAGAAAGAAAGTTTTTATCAGACTTATTTTAAGTGTTTTCCAGGAAGTAACGTTATATTACAATTAAGTTAAAATAATTAAAACAGTGAAATGGAGTGTCAGAAGCCAAAACATCGTGTAAGATATAATTATTATAGTTTTATTGTTGTTTTAAAATTACGTAGTAGAACAAAGGCCACAAAAAATGATAAAAAGTATTAATAATAGGATTTAATCATCATTTTTAGAAAAAGAAAAAGGCAAAAAATCATGAATCCGACACCCTGGAGTGTTCATCATCATTAGACTCATTTGATGTCGATTTAAAGGAACTGGAAGATTTATGCACCGCAATGAAATCTGATTCGCAGACTGAAATCTTAGAAGTGACGAATGAGATTATAAATGAGCTAGAAACGGAAGAAAACATTGAAAGCATAAATAATCAAGAGACAGAAGAGAACATTGAAAGCATAAATTCCGAGAATGAACAAGAAGAAAGCCTGAATGATATAGAGTGTATACCAAGTGCCCCAAGTGCACCAGTAGAGGACATTTCAAAGCCAAATGTATTTTCATTTCCATTGGTCAACGAGAATTTATACCCAGATTTAAAGGAAGCTGAAATAGCTACAGTTTCATGTGACAAAGTCCTTTCGCCAGTAACAATGAAACCATTCACACATGAACAATTAGAATCTCTTTATTCAATTAGCGAAATTGATCAAGTCTGTAGATTCGAAGTAGAATTTGTCGAGAGAGAATTAAAAGATATGTCACTGCAAGAACATCCTTTATATATCCTATTAAAGAAATACGCTCGATCTAGAACTCGATTCCTGCAAAATACCAATGATGCAGAACATACTATGGGAAAATTAGAAGAAAATTACAAGCGCATATGGTCAATACAAAAGAAAGTAGCATCTAGTCATGGATATTGCTCTTGTGGTAAAGTCTTGTATGCCTCACATAATTACCAAGTCGCTGTGTTCTGTGAAGATGCTTTTTCAGAAATGGACCAACATATGAAGAATATTCAAGTGATGACTTCAATTAATCATGTCAAGTTTTCACAAGAATGTGCTTTATTTCATCGACAAATAGAGCAAATTATTAATGAGCTGATAAATGCTGACGTTTTCAAACACATATCAAATGATTCACCTATTGCGCTCAATGAAAAAATCGATAATTACGACTTGAGACTGAAAGTTACAGATTTACGAAATTACGTATCAATTCTATTCAAGTTCCTTCGAGAAATGCCACAAGATAAAAAGTTAGAATCAGATGTACAGAATTGGATTAAGCAATTGATATCATTACAGTTAAGAATTGCTACATGGGAAGATCATGTCTTTATACTTTTTCATATTTTAAGATGCCTTGATGGTGTTGGAAATTGGGCATCGAGTTTTGTTCAAATTCCGTCTATTGGAGATGAATCTTATAAGTACGAGCTGTTAGGGACACCAGATATCCATCACTGCATATCAGTGCTGCAAATCCTCCTTATGCCAATTAATAAACGACCTGTATTCCTTGAAGAACATCTTAAGGATGTAATATCCACAAAGAACAAGAGTGAAAAGGATTTGTGGATATTAGTTGATTCCGATGGAGAAGAAGGAAGTTCGTCAACAGAAGATTGCAGTAAATTAAGAGAAAGTGACATAGTTGCACTGTTTGATCAAATTCCATGGGAATTCATATTCAAAACTATGTGCTTTGCCCAAAAAGTTGGTGATTCTTATGAGATTGATCTTGAGAAAGTCTCTTTTGGACATCATGTCATAAAAGTCATAGCCTTCTCATCGAAATTTTTAGCCATTCTCAAAACTGGTCTGTTAAGCTTAACAGATCGCCATAAGCAATTTGCTAAAAGACTGGGAAAATTAATCAAAGAAACATTGTTTTACTTACGTGACATAATCAGCATATACCAAAAATCGCCATCTTATAAAGATCCTGAAGAATATCAAAGAATTCAAGTCGAATATGATGAGTTGATAATCCGTTCAGCATGCTTTATATATGAAATTCAAAAATTAAGCTTGTTCCAATATCTAGCAGACTTTCCTTATGAGCTTGTGACGACTAAAGCTCTTTGGAAGCTGTATTACTGTCTTCATAGTGGTGATTTCAGAGCTCGTACAGCAGGTAATAGTCAATTTTAATCCTTGGATTTATTTTAAATCCTACGATTTAATTTAATCTAACTCTGTTTATTCTTACTTCCAGACCCTTCCTCCTTAAAATTCGACGCAGAATTTATTGAGAGATTTAATCACGACATCGCAATGGATGACTTATTCTTCTTGCTGCATACATTCGCGAAAATGTCAGAAGGGAAAGGAAAAGAAGATTTGGAGTTCCTACATTTTATATGCCGTGACTTAATTCATATTGGTTTTATTAATGAATACACAAAAGACTTTTGCTACAATACTGTCAAGGACTTGGTGACAGACATAACGAATAAGTTTCCAGAAATTGTTGGTGATATCATTCATTACATTAAGAATAATTTATCAAGCATCGGTTCCTTAAATACTTATATACTTAAGTCACTTCCAATCCACAAGTGGCGACCAACACAAAAAGATTTGGAATTATTTTCATCGTGGCTTTTAAACTATGATTTTGACACAGTCGAAAGCTCAACAGCACGTTTCATTATTGCTTCAATTAATTGGAATTTTGATCACGAAAATCAACTTTTTCTTCCGCACGAAATTCATGTCAGAATGGCTCATTTAATATGTGAAGTATACATGAAATATGTTGGCGAAATCATCAAAGGTGATTTCAATGAGACGAAATTTTTGGGAAAAGTGACGAAAAATTCGACAAAGAAGGATAAATTTTCTGTTTGGTGCTGGTCAATGATCTCCTTGTTGAGATTACATCAAATGGACATAAATCCAAGTGCTGTGATTAAAAATACAAATACTCTAAATAGTTTACCAGAATTTGAGGAATTAAGTGTTGTGTATCAAGGCGCAATTGACAACAAGCCACTTGCGATCTACATCTCATTCCTAATTTCTCGATATGGACATTCGGTGCCACAAATTTGTCATCGTGGATTTGAGCAACTTAAGCAATTGCTGGTTGACCATCGATATCCAAAAGTGATTCGTTGCTTGGAACTGATTATTCCACTTTTTATGGAATGCGTTGAAAGCTTCCTTCAGTGTGAAGCTTATCTGAATATTTTAGAGACCTTAATTAAGGCTGATAAGACAAATGGAATTGTATCGAAGGATAAAACTGATAGCAAAGTCACAATTTTAAAACTTTTAGGAAATATGATTTTAAATCAATTAAATTCTTATCAAAAATATGGATGGACTTCCCCATGTGAAATAACTTATTTATGGATCAACTCATTTTTGAAACTTAAAAATTGGCACAAAGACGATAGAATAATTTGGATACTCGAAATAATTTGTCAATTTTCATATCCATTTAGTGACACATTGCAGATGATTAAGGAAGTACTAAGAACACATGTTCAGACAATTGCTATAACAAAGACTCCAAAGTCATCAGGTCTATTGAGTCTAGTAATGTCTGAAGAACTTGACATTTTATATTCGCCATTTAGTGAAGCTCCAACATTGTCACTGCTGATTCTTGAATGTGAGCATGAGAATATTGAAATTAATACTGGATATTGGAATGACTTGATCTATCATCTGTCTGTCCAGAATGACTCATCATTGGAAAACGTTCACAAAAGTGTTATAAGCACTAAGCAATTGACGTCATTTCCACTCAAGTCTTTGGTGATCTACAAACTTGCCAAATTAATTTGTGGCTGTTCTGCACAAAACTTCATCTTTCCAATAATTTGTCAGCAGTTCTTCACACTTTATTTTGCACGTGTCTTTATAGACATTTCGAATGATTCGAGAGCTATTCAAGAGAAATTTTATGATTTTGACATATCTTTAATGAAGAAGCTTAAGAGAAAGCTTGAAGAGTCTGAAAAGTACCACAGTGACATAGCCACAAATGAGGCATCAGGTGATAAATCTCAGTTCCATACAAATCTATCGAAAATATTTAAAACCTTTTTATTGTGGCTGGAAGAGAATCAACTGAACAGCATGATGCAGAAGAACATCATTTTACCTCCTTTATATGAAGGACAGAAGCTGAAGTTGATATTTCAAGGCAATAAGACACATTGGACTGAATTTATTGACATAATGGAGTTGAGAAAACTTCAAAAGACAAATTGTGAATGGTGGCTTAAATTTTGCATGCGAGTGAACACAGCAGTTCCTTTAGATGTTTCTAATGATGATGAGGAATGTGGAAGCATCCAGGACATTACAAAGAAAATTTGTGAAAGACTTAAAAGTTCTGGAAAGTCAACAAAACCACCTCCAGAATTCGTTAGGAAATCCTTACATATGGGTAAAATTGACTTGTCAAAGGACACATTGAGGCTGTTCCGTAGTGAGGCAAAGATTCTGAGGAAATATGCGCAGTAAGTTCAAAATGTCATTTTTAACGTTCATTAATTATTTTAATCTTGTTTCATGTACTAAAATAATGAGTACTTAATTCAAATTTCTATTCATCGGTTTTTGATATAAAATTAATTTAATTTCCTTTATTCCATCTACAGTCAATTCACAATGGCAGTGAATGAGCATAAAGCAGTTGATGCAGTTTATCGTGACTCTGTCAGATGTGCCTACACAAATGAAGCAACATTTAGAATGAAATCGACACCATGCAGTCGACTGATAGAAAGTAATTGCTCAGGATTCTTGATGTTGAAAATAGAATTTTCGGAAATGAAACCAAATGAAGCTATAAAGTTGAAATTAGAGGATAATCGAGATTATTATAGAAAATTGGTGGCAAAGGAACTAAGTGATCCGGATTTGAAAATTACAGATGCTAATTTTTGTCTTCAAAATATTGTCCAGCAGTTGATTGAATTATTTAATGACAGTACGAAGAGTGATAAGGTATTGAAATTAAGCACAAGTCTATTTTACGAATTATTGGATGATATTGATACGGGACTTCTGGAATATCCAATAACAAATGAGTTTTATTCGAATGCTGTAGCCAAACTTGGATCATTTATTCAGCAACATGATTGTGCTGAAATGCTTAAAATCCTCAAGCTAGTTCTCCAAAAGCCAATTGCCATCAACTTATTTGCTGACATATTTGCACCGTCTATGTCCAATCCAGCAATATTCATTAGCCTGTACGAATGTCTTGTTAATCTGTATGCAAAGAATTATGAACCACAAATTTTATTCGTTCTTGTGTCTAAATTTGACATTCCAACATGGCTTCAAACTCATAGACCAAAATTAGTGGAAGTTAGTGAATTAATCAAGTTAATATTTCGTGGATTGGAACTGTGGACAATTGAGAATTCAGAACTACTTCAGGATGCATTGAGATGTCATTTAGTCCACCTGTTCATGTATCGTTTCCCTGAACATTATGGCGAAATTTTACAGTGTATTTTGACTGAATTTTCACAACAACGACTACGTCCATGCATCTTACTTGACATTTTAAATGCTTTCTATCAAAAAGCCGGATGTAGCAAAATGGACACTGAAATGTCAATGGGAAGAATGAAGGATGAAATGAGAATTTTGGCATCAAAACAGAATCTTCTACAATACAACGAGTTGCATTCAACAGCCTTAATGCTTAATCATTATTTCTATAATGAACGTCTTCAGCATGGTCTACATGGAAATTACCCGAAATTTGCCAAATATTGTGACGTCTTATCAATACTTTTTGGAACCATTGGACATGGTGTAATTTCTGCAGCAATTAAAGCTTTTCCTGAAGCTTCAGCTGACTACTTGGTTAACGAACTCTATCCATGCATATCAAACATGTATGCACCAATGTTAGTTCCTTTATACTATTCACAAAATATCAAAGATTCTCCAGCAAATTGGATACAGCAATTAT
Organism: Chironomus tepperi; assembly: GCF_022539635.2. Classification (NCBI taxonomy): domain Eukaryota; kingdom Metazoa; phylum Arthropoda; class Insecta; order Diptera; family Chironomidae; genus Chironomus; species Chironomus tepperi. The sequence goes on along the minus strand of NW_027226486.1, from coordinate 3,993,340 downwards.
CGACTGGAAATACAATTTTACAGCCTTGGTCAAATATACACACAGAGAATGCTGAAAAATTCATTCGTACTTATGCAATGTGCATTCAATACATGTTTGACATGCTTCCATCCAGCAATTTGTTGATACAACATTTGTTTACTTGGTATATCGAATATTTTGCTAATAAGACGACACCGAAGCATGTTTTGGCACCAATTCAACTACTCCTGACTAAAATGCCTTTTGAACGATTTCTTCCAACATTGCAGCATATGGAAGGATTCAATAGAGTTTTGATGGATGTACGTAAAATATTATTGACCCAAAATTTTCAAATGTTTATTTACCGTTAAATTTTATTTTCATTCACAGTATGTTCCTGACTGTCACACGTTTCTTGGAAATATATTTTTAAGAATCCCGTGGACACAATGGCTTTCTGTCCAGCTTCCATCATTAGATTACTCAACATCCCAGAGAATTATGGCGATTCTGTTAACGACAATCATTAAATTATCATTTGAACCAAAAGTTCGTGAAAGTATAAGAATACTTCAACTGTTGCAAGATGCTGTAAAATATTCATGGATGATTCTTGATTATAAGGATGTAGAAAATGTCCTTGACTGGTTTGTCATGTCAGCGGAACCTTCAGTTATTATGAAAATTCCGTCAGAACATGAAACTGTCGACATGAACATCCACATGCTTCTGCAAACTGTATCATGCATGCGAATAAGTCCAAGAGATGCTCAAAGTGTTCAACAAACATCTTTAACTGCAAAACGTATGATTTATGTTCGATCTGTTGTTCGATTATTTAAGAGTTGTGATGCCAAACTTCATCAATTAGTCAGCACAGAAAAAGGGAAACAAATGTTTAATGATGCATTCATTGAGTTCCTGAATTTGATTGATTCATGTGTTGTTGATGAAATGGAAGCGACAAATCTCGTCATCACAATAACTGATGACATGTCAGCTCCAGAAAGTACAGCTAAGCTGTTCCTTAGTGGAATTCAAGCATGGCAAAATGGAAGCAAAGTTGGAAGTATGACACTGTGCTGCTTCCTGAATGCTTTAAAAATTCATAAATATTGGACATTACAAATGTTTCAAGTAATGGAATCAAGCTTGTTGAATTACATGAGAGTATCTGGTAAGTGATTAAATAAATCTCGGAATTAAAAATTAATCCTAGGATTTAATTTCAAGATTAAACTCAAAATTTGATTTCTCATTCCAGAAACTGTTCCAAATCATCAGCCATCATGGATGAATGCTCTTGAACGTCTTCCACTGCGAATAAATTATGATCTTAATGTCATGGTTGAACGTGAATTATACTTAACAATTCATTTACTGTCAATCACAAAAATGTCTTCAAGTATCAACAATAATGATCGACTGGAATATTTAATTGATTTGCAGACAAAGCTGTCATCACAAAAGACGACTGAACAAACTGAAGCTGGATATTGCTTGCTATGGTGCTTCCTTTTATTGAGTTATGGATATGTTTTAAAGAGCTTTTGTAATGCAGAGAAGCAATTGAGGATTATTGCGAAATATCTTCAATTTACTTATAGTCAAAATGAGACATGGGGTGATGGATTGCTTGGTGCAATTGGATTGAAAAAGGATCCACAAACGAATGAGAAGAAAATTTTAATGCGATGCTTTGCGTGCGGAGCTTTAGCTTTAATTGGTACCAATATTGAGTTCGAAAGTGCTACAAATGACCTGAAAACGTTCCTCAATCAAAAGAAATTTGCCGATATTAAAATGAAAGGTCTTCAAGCTATTAGCTTAATAGAGGATAAACGAGGAACAATCTGCATTGATTTCACTGATGTCATATGTAAAATTGTGCGAATATTCTACAATGATTCATACTTTAATAACATAGAAAAATTATACAATTGGTGATATGTCCTAATCTGATACTGATTAAATTGATTTGTGATTAATAATCCATAAATAAAAATTTTATTTCCAATTATCAATGATAATCTCGTCTTTTTCGAATATCATTTACAGAACAGCTGTAACGAAATTTTTAAAAACGAAAATGTATTTTAGGACCGACTGAATTTTGTAGCTAATTATTCAAAGATACATATCTTATAGGTATTCATTTTGTCCATTAATTCATTTTCTGGATCTTCTTGAATAGTAAGTAAATAAATGACCGTTATTATCAAAAAATTCAAATTTATTTTTCCAAATATTTTCTGTTCGTTATTTTTCAAATTTATTTTGACAGTTACTATTTTAGTTCAAATTTTGAACTTGAGTTGGTCACTTGATTCTGTGGATATTTTGGTCTCTAATTCTACAGGATATTTGCTTCTGGATCTGCAAAAATGCGCTTTGCCGTATGCATAACTTAATTTTCCTGCGTATATAAGACTGTATGTACAAAATTGTTACTTCATTTGAGTACGAAATATGAATTTTAGACTGTAAATCACAATGACATCAAAATTAGTGCACATATTAAATGCTGGACGAACGCCTTATCGGGAAGGATTGAATCTACAGAGGTTTATATCCAACCAAATCATTGAAAATAAATGGAAATATCAAAATGTTTTGATTCTCACAGAACATGAACCAGTATACACGATTGGTAACTCTCGTGACTTAATCAATTTTATCATAGCTTAATTAATGATTTTAACTTGTAGGAATAAGAACTAATAACTATAATAAGGAAGATGAAGAGAGGCTAAAGAAACTCGGTGCTGATTTTTACAAAACAAGTCGAGGAGGTCTAATAACATTTCACGGTCCAGGACAGCTTATATCATATCCAATATTGAATCTCAAAAATTTCCATCAAAGTGTTCGTTGGTATGTTGGCAAGATTGAAAAGTCTATAATCGATTTATGCCAAAAGTACGACTTAGAGGCTGAAATAACAAAAGATACAGGTGTGTGGATTGAAGGCAAACGAAAAATATGTGCAATTGGTATTCATGTCTCGCGACATGTCACAAGCCATGGATTAGCACTTAATTGTAATACGGATTTAAACTGGTTTAATCACATCGTTCCTTGTGGACTAGAAGGTAAAGAAGTTACATCACTGTCTAAAGAATGTAAACAAGATGTGTCCAAAGATGACGTTATACCGAATTACATAGACAGCTTTGAGAAAATATTCGATTGCCAAACAGTCAATATTGATAAGGAAGAAGTAGACGAAATCAAGAGACTGTCAAAAGAATAAAGATAAGCCACAAAAATTGTTTATTTCTTAAATTTAATTATATTTTTTTTATTACTCAATAATAATTATTTTATTTGTTCCATCGATTCCAAAACAGCGAATGAGCAACATTCGAAATATTATTCATAATTGTTGAAGACATTGCAGTTTCTTGTGGTTGTGGCATTGTCGCATTCAATACCTCAATATTTGATGGAATATTTGCTATTTCCCAATCTCTTTGGGTGTCGTCATCATCACTGTCAAAATCACTCATATCATGTTCGTCTTTGAGATCAGTAAATCCATTAAATGATAAAGATATAGAGTCACCGCCACCACTGGCGATTTCTTCTAAGCTCTCTTTACGATCACTTATTATGTGAAGGATATTTCGAAGATTTTCTATGATAAATGATGAATGTATATTTGATTTTGGTATATTCTGCATATATCCAATATAAGCAACAATGTAATTTAATTTATTAATTTTTTTACGAAATTGTTGTTCATTTAAATTCACTTTAACAAAGTCATCGGATGTAATTTTGTAAGGTAGTCTAACGTCTAAGTAAAAACTAAGTGAATTAATTAGCTGAGCTATAAATGTGAGAGCAGCTACAATACTATATGTTTTATGAGTTAATCGTATCGTTCCTTCATCATTTTGTGCAGCATTTGAATGATTCTTACTATGTACTAGCCACTTAGAGTATTCATAAAAGTAGTTTCCATTCGATGGTATTCTTGGACCATTTGCTATTACAAACTCTTTGGTGAAATAGTCACTGCCGAGACTCTCATCATTTGATGGAAGTATTGCATTTGCATCTTTGTCAATCTCATGTTGAAATGAATTTTTGCTGACTTTTACTTTAATTGGGAATATGTACTCAATTAATTTGTCTACATTAATACGACGTAGATTTTTCAATTGTTCCATTTGTTCCTGACTCTTTTTCCTTAATTCTTCATTCTTTTCAACGGCAACCATCACATATTCGCCCAATTTATTGACCTTATCCTCGTATTTTGGAAGTATTATTTTCATGGAACGGTTCTTTTCATGATTCTCTTTCTTGACTTCCTGCAACTTTTGAATACTTTCCTTCTTTTCCTTAATTAAGTTAACTAAGAGAACATTTTGTTTGCGAGTTTTTAAAATTCCATTGCGCAAATTCTCGAGCTTTTTGAGCACTTGAAATTGCTTCATAAACTGATTGTTCAATAAGAGCTGTGCATTCTTAAGATTCTTCAATTTCTGCTGTTTATCCACGAACCTAATTGAAATTAATAATTAATGAGCATTTTGCTTTCTGGATCATAATTTTCACATACCTCTCCTCTGAGTTTCTATAAGCAAATAGACCTAGGCTGAGACATCTCGAACATATGATCTTAAACTTGTGGTTCATACAAAGAGTACATAAATAAGTATTGCTATTTTTATTGACTGGTTTTGACTCTATTTCTGGATGTGTCAAAAAGAACTTAATTAGTAAATATTCACTAATGTTTACTTAATCTGGCTACTTACCTATCTGGAATCTTTCTGGAGGCGACTGTTCTTCATTATTACTCATTTTTTATGCCTTAATTTCTATCAAAAATACGTCATAATATTTAAACAAATTAAAAACTTTTGTTTCACTATAATTTCTCTTATAATTATTGATCCAAAATCATTTACTATGATTTCATGGTTTACACTTTAATTACGTTATATTTTCTAGCTGTTTAAGCTGTTGTTAGAGTAAAAATTTAAATAAATTAATAAAGACAACAAAAAAGGAAATCGATGTTGTTGTTGTTGTGTATGAAAACTTTCTTATACAAAGAAAAGTTCAATTTTTTCTAGTTTGTTGACATATTTGGCATGGCTTTTCTATAAAGTTTTGTTTTATTTACTTTTTTACATTAAAAGCTGTTCTAAATATGCTATAATTAATGAAATTATGAAAGTTTAACGTTTTAGTACAGGATTTTGAAATTCTGTAACGGTCACTTTGATTTCAAATTTTTATTGTTCTGAGTTGAAAAAATGTTCAAATTTTAAATTTTTTGATTTTACTGAAATTAACTTATTTTAAACTTCCTTGACGTGAATATAATCGATATAAAGTGCTAATTAATCAAAAAGAATTCATTCTGAATTGTTAAAGTGACAAATAGGGAAAAAAAATCCAAAATTTTCAAAATATCGACAAAAATTTCTTGAAAAGATCCAGTAAAAACATCGAAGAATCCAGGAAATTTCACAATCAGCATAAATAAGTCATTGCGTATGTTCAACATTTTGAGGATAATTTTGCAATATTTTTCGTGAGTTCAGATCATACAGAATTCTTAGTACAGAATGATTCTTATTAAAATTATTAATATTTCGGAAATTTAGGTGATGTTTCTGACAATTGAGTAAGAAATGCCTAAATTAATTATAGGGAAGCTACTGATTTAAAGTAATATTTATTTTGCGTATCATAATTGACTTAATTTGCGGATATTTTCGGTAAATTTCACTCACATAACCAACATAACAAAAACAAACAAAAAGGGGAAATAAACAAAAATGCAGAGCAATAAAGTGAGTAAGATTAAACGAGAGGATCTGAGTGATCAAGAAGCTGATTTAATAAATGGAGCATCTATAGTGATAAAAAAAGAAAATTCCAAGCATCACAGTATGAGTGAATTATTCTACTTTGAACCTCAACAAAAGACGACGGAGCCACTGACTTCAGAATTGAGTAAATAGACCTATTTACAGCTATACATGAGAATATTTACTATTTATAATACATTCTTCTTATTTTAGATAATTCAGCGGATGAATATAATAACATAGAAATATTATGTCCAAAGTCAGAATGTCGTGATGTGGATATATTTAGTGATAGACAGTCATTTGAGGAACATTATAAAGGAACTCATAAGGACAAAGTAGTATTTGGATGTGTAGCGTGTGATTATAGCTGCAAAAAGTATAACATGTTAAAGAATCATTTCAAGAAGCATATTTTAAAGAAATTCCAATGTAATCAATGTATGGACACATTTCCTCAAAAAAGTCAATTAAACAGTCATAAAACTATAGAACATAATCTAAGAGTCTGTAGATGTAAGCAAGAGTTTGATAGTATAGAGGCATATTTAGAGCACAAAAGTAAGGAATGTCAAAGTGTGATGAAAACAAAGCTTAATACTTCAGGATCATTAGAATGTAAGGATTGTAAGAAAAGTTTCACATCCTCATCATCACTATTTACTCACCGTAAAATGCACAATGAACAGCCTAAATTCAAATGCCAAATTTGTCAAAAGGAATTTTTCCAAAAAATCAACTTAACTAACCATACCAAGACTCATAATGCTCAAAATCGATCATATAGTTGCAGCAAATGTGATAAAAAATTCTTCGAACGATCTCATCTACAAAGGCATCAAAACTTCCATAATGTATGTTCTCATTATCTCTCTATAGTTCCCATTAATTATATTATTAATCATTATATAGATGTCAAGGGACTTCAAATGCACAGAGTGTGGAAAATTTTATAAAACCGAAAGATGCTTAAAAGTACATAAGCAGGTTCATTCTGATAAGCGTCCGTTTCGATGTGATCTCTGCCATAAAGGCTTCCTATCATCAACTAAATTAAAGCAGCACACAAATGTTCATTTTAATATAAGGCCCTTCCAATGCAAGCATTGTCCACGTGATTTCACAAATTATCCAAATCTACTCAAGCATACCATAAGGAGGCATAAGGTATGATGGATATTCGTTACTGTCTATCAGATGTTAATGGTTGTATTGTTTCAGGTTGATCATCGAACTGGCAAGCCTATTGTCAAAATTCCAGACTATGTCACGAACAAAAAGAAGAAGAAGAATGAGATTGATATCCAAGAGAATTTTCAAGACTCGCCAATTCTAATGTCGGATGAAGGACTGAATGATCATCACGATATTAACATTATACACATATCTGACGAAGATTTTAGTCAACTACCATTGTCGTCGGCTAATTTTGATGATAATGAGGACTCGGCTATGCATAATTATAGTTCGATGATATTAGATATTGATCAGGAATTTAGTGACTTTCAGTTACTAAGTCCGGAAAAGACACATGACTGGAATAATATGATTGGTAAGGAACTGGATTATTAATGGGCTAACTTGCTCTAATTGAGACATTTTCTTTATGTTTTACAGATTTGTGAGAGTGAAAACATTTCCCTAAGCTTATTTTTGTACGATAAGAGATACTTTTTTTTATATTTTTGATAAATAAAACTATGAATTTGTGATAAATTGTAGAGGACGTATTTTAGCTTAGTTGAAATGATGATGATCATTTTGTAATAGTGAAAAATCTAGTACTTCATGATTATACCAAGAATTTGTGAATATGGTTTCAGTTTGTCCATAAGTGCAGGTGTATCGATGTCACTTGATGTCTATTATTAGTTTCAGGAATGTTATGAGGATGTTGACAACATTTAGAAAAGGATACACAAAATGACCATGAAATCATCTGTTTAAATTGACTGATATTGTCCCGAATATCAAGATTCAATCAAAAATCAACAGGGTTTACTTAAATCCGAAGATTAAAATTTAATCTCAAGATTTATTTAATCCTCGAAATTAATTTCTTCAAGTTCAATGACATTCTAGATTTTTCGTCTATAGCAACAAGTGCGCTGCATAAACACACAGTTTGGTGACGTTTTCATACTATCTAGAGTATTTAAGACACATACGTCCAATGAAAATTCAACAAATAGTAGATGATAACACGGAATCGACATGAAAGGACACAAGTCATTATTTTTAATTTTATTTATAGCAAAATTAGCATTAGCTCAGTATGATGGAACTGAGAATCTATTTCTTGGTAAGTGACTAATAGTCTGTAGATGAATATTCAACAAGTTGTCAAATTTATAAATGGCAAAATAATGATTTATAAATGAAATTATAGGTAATGTGGATGGGAAAATAGTTAAATGTTTAGTTTGTGAGCATACAGTTAATGAAGTTAAGGATGCACAGGCAAAAGTCGATCCAAAAAAGAAAGCCGAAGTAAAAAGCGGTCGTTTTAATCCAGACGGAACATTGTCAGGAACTTTAATAGAATTTAGAAAAAGTGAACAATACTTGACTGAGCTTTTTGAGGGCGATGATGGAATTTGCAAGACTATGGATGATTACGCAAAGGCTAAATATAAATCAGATGGCCGACTTGTCGTTTTAAAAATGTTTGTTGACGGAGGAATGGTAAGTCAAAGAAGACACTTAGAATGTCTATAAATAGCTGATCATTTCTCTCTGTTTTACTTTCATCTAGAATCCACTCATGTCCGAAGTTGATTTTGTGCAAGATCAGGATCTCAACAAGTCACTTAAGCATTACTGTTTGGAAGTTTTGGATGAATTTGATGAAGTATTTTTAGAATATTTCATGGCTCCCAAATTGGTCGACGATGTTGCACACCAAATTTGCACAGAAAGAACAAAATTATGTAGCGAGAAGGAAGTTGAGGAAGAAGAGGATTTAGAAGCCGACAGCTATTTACTCGAGAAAGAGCTATAAGACTAATTAATTGCAACAAAAAAAAATTAACACATTCCAAAAAAGACAAATAAACAAATTTAAATGGTGCTGGGTAAAGTGCTTTCTAACGTTACGGCTGTTATGAACACGTCATTCGTTTCAATTAAGTAGACGTAAGACTTTTTGATAAGAAATAAAGTATAATACATAAATTTTTTGATAGAGAAAAAAAAAATCGGTTTTTTGATCATTTTGGAAATTCTGTGATTGCGTCAGTTGAATGATTTACAGTCATTGTGAAAGTCTGTCATGCCAAAAAGAATTTTAAATGTTCATATACCCTCAATCTATGTGTGAAATTGCCTACAGAACAAAATATTATACTTTTTTTATATTTTGCTTCTATTTCTTCACGATCATGTATTAAGGCACAAAAAAAAGTATATTTCAGATGTGTCTTGCAATCCGTCTGTGTGATTCACAGTCCCTGTATCTATTTTTGTACCTATTTATGTATATGAGAGAAAGAAATAGAAGTAAATGAATGAGTTTGAAAGATTTTTCACGTTTGTAAGTTTTTCTCTTTTTTGTAAGAAAAATAAATTCCTCATTGACACCTCTAGTGGAAATACGGGTCGATTGCTTATGATCTCCATTAATTTGAATCTTAGGACTGTCCTAGCTTGACCCCAAAACTCCTCTGATCCTAATATCCATAAATATATCTCTCATGTCAAAAAGATCCAGAAACTGGAATCTTATCTCTTGATCTAGACATCTTAATCCCTGCAGATCATCCTACACATCAATCAATTCTCTAAACATTAGACATCATTTATAAACAATCCACAAAAAGGTTCATAATAACGAGATCTTCTTAATTAATACAGATGTGTGTAGGCGAAATTCCTGAACTGAACGTACAGCTTTTTTGGATCTTTTCCATGCAGTGGAAAACTTTAAGTGGCATTTATAAAGATAAATTTCATAGTCTACGAACTTTTGATTCTGAATTTCCTTAGAAAAATTTCATGTCCGTATCATCAGGAAGACTTTTTGCTATTTTGCCGTTTCCTTCAATAGAAATGTTGCGCATGGATAGTTGGCTGAATTGCAAAAATAAATCTGTACCGAAATGCCAATGCATGTTAAGAATGATCAATCAATGAAGAAAGGAGGTTTGGTTCATTAAATTAATTTATAAATTGATGCTTGGTGTAAAGCTCTGGATTTAAGAGTCAGGTATTGTTAGGCATGAATGCAATTTGTGAATTCAACATACAGGTTACGAATCATTTAAGCTTAATAGTTCGAAGAACGATGAAAATACTTTTGGGAAGTATAGTTGTATTATGAAGTCAATGATTTCATTTTCCGAGGGGTTGTCAGGGTTGTCAATGAACACTCGATGGCTTAGCAGCACTGGACTTGCTGAAATGAATCATTGGTATGGTCATGAGATCTGAAAATCCTATAATCCTTTTAATGGATGTTATTCTTCAATAATTCATGTGAGTAAGCGTAGAGAAATGAACATTTGTAGATATAGCTGCTTTACCTTAAAGTCATGAAATTTTCTCACGAACATTTATTTTTCTTTATAAATTAGCGACCAGACTAAATTGTTATATTTTAAGTAAATTTCTAAATTTATTAGCTGTGACAACTTCTCATCCAGAACCTCAAATGCTTCACTTTAGGCTGAATCTATTCATCATACCTTCCTATGTATTTTAATAAATGAACTGCAAATTAATTTAATTCAAAATATATTGAAAGAATTTTATTTTCATCCAGTTCATAAACATTGCTAAAAACAAATGCCAGCCGCAAATTTATTATAGTGGGAGATGCTGTCTTCTTCAAATAAATTTGTTTTTGTAGCACGAAAAAAACTTAGTTACTGTTCTGTATAAAATAAATATTTTTAAGCGGCTTGCTAAGGATTAATAGAGATTATTTGAAAAAAATAGATTTGAAATCAAATCAAATCAAATTTTGGAGTCAGAATCCTTTGGTAAATGTTGCAATGGTGCATATAATGTATTGTTTAGGACCGCTAATCAAGGCTACCTGAGTGGGACAATTCGGCGACTCTGGTGATCATCTAAAGATCATTCATCTAGTATGAATAGCGGTAAATTTCATATTTGCTGCAAAATTTAGCCGAAATCAACAATTAGGACACCTTCACGCACAGCCATCAATGCGACTACATTGTACTTCTCGAATTATTTGATTGAAAATATGGACAATATTTTAGAAAACTTGATTTTTCCCATTCCTACTATATTGTCGCAATCTCTAGCTATTTCCACAGCAAAAAAATAAATAAAATGAAATATTTTTACATCCCTAAAAATAAGTTTAGTCATCTAAATTCGTCTATATCTAGAATTGTCCGAATTGAACCCTTTAATTACACTTCGATTAATAATAAGCAACAGAACAATTTCATTAGTTGGAACATTCTTGAAGTTCCAATTTAGATCTTCAATCTCAAGTCAGTTTCACCTCAAAAATCATTAAATCTTAGACTTTATGCATCATTTTCAGTCTCTTGGCTGTGGAAAATTTGAATATTTTTGTCACAAAAATGGCACAATAGACAGCAGATTACCCGGGATCCACAACAAAAAAAAAATCCCATATTTTTGGATAAGTAAGGCATACTTATAAATATCCTGTCCTGATTCTTATTCCGCAAATTACTATTTGCACCTCATTCTACTTGCTGTAAACTTTAATTCTTTTTTATTTTTTGTAACGCAAACGATGGCAAGAAATGATGATAATCTCTGGTATTTTCTTCATGCAAGTTCACTCAAAGAGATGAAAAAAAATCAAAAAATAAATTATTTATATACACACATGACGATTATATTATTGCTTTTATGTATACATAATGTGTAATTTCAAGAATTTGCTCATCTTCCCATTTAATAAATGACTATATACATCCTATTTTAAGGTAATGTGTGTACTGTGCATATTTCAATGAAACAAAAAAAAAACTAAAATGGATGTAATGTTTGATGAAAAGCGCATTTTCCCGGCATAAAACTTAAAATGAACCATTAAATTTATAACGATCGAAAAATATTTGAAATTAATGATTGAACTCATTCAAAAATTTTGAACTTTGATTTTTTGAAATTTTCAATTTTTGTTTACAAAATCAAAGTTACCTTTTCGCAAATTTTAATCTTTTCACGCATATTAGCTAGCCAAATAACTGATCATCTGCAAATTTATAGTCGAAAATTGTGATATCAACATGCCAATAACTTGCAGAACAAACAGAAAGTACCTAAATCAGCAAATTATATGAATTTAGAAAATGTCATTGTTCCATATCAAAGAAACCCGTTTTAATGGACAAGTTGAGTTAGGATTGGATCACCAGGTAAGTGGTAGACGTGATGAAAATGCATGAACTGTCCGACATTCAGCGAACAGCTACATAATTTTCCCACTAAGAAAATGAACTAAAAATAGGAAAGAATCTGACTAATTTTAAATTCTTTAGGTGGTAAGTCTTACAGACACGCACAAAAAACTGATCGTAATCAAATCGTTCTCACCTGAATTGATAGAACTTTATTGGATGATAAGGAAAATCGACAAAATTTCTAAAGGGTCAGGAATGAAAAATTCCTCGATCAATACGTAAATTGTAAGCTACAAAACATTCATTAATAAATATGAATAGAAATATAACTTTTTTTTTTTGTATATACGAAGAAAGAAAGAATTGAGCTGAAGCAATGCCGATCGTTCGTGGATAGCGAAGTGTTGACGAAGGAAAAAAGACCTCGGCGGAAAATAATAATAGAGTGAATAATAGAAAACCGATGTGGTGTATATATAGCATCTGAGCCTACTAAAAAAGGAGTACATACGTGTAAATAACGAGGAATATTCGCTAGTAGACTTAAATACTATCGACTCAGATTTGACTTCAGTTGTTCTGGGGCCTTTGTGAAAACAAGTCGGAAAATAAAGAAATAATCTACAATGGTAAGTGACTGAGGGAAAATTATTATAAGTGCACATATAAGTGAACAGTAAAATGAAGTTAAAATTTGACATACTATTAATATGAAAGGAAAATATGACAAAAAATATGATGATAAATTAATGGAATTATAAACTTGAATTAAGAGATGGGATATTTAGCATGAAGTGAATAAGTCAAGTGAATATAGCACGGTGAAAAAAGAAATGAAAAAAAAGTTGTGAAAAATAAATTAAAATATGCTTGAAGGAGGACAGAAATTTACATAACATTTCAATTTGACATGCACTCGTTGCCACAAATGAGACTTTTCCGATTAAGATGTCGGTCCAAAAATTTCAGTAGACCGTTACGATATTTTGCACATGTGATGTGTGAGAAAATCAAGATTACTTAAAATTGATTGAATCATGCTTAAAAAATGACGATTTCGTAATGATTTAAATACTTTCTATACTGTCTGAATCAAATGATCATGTAGAGTGGTTATTATACATCTCCATAAATGGATATTATGAAAAATCTAAAAATAACCGTAAGGAATTTTTTGAAAAAAGACAAAAATACATAAAGCGTTGCTTTTTAGTACTCATTTTTCAAAATTAAATTTTCCGTTGAATAATAAGAAGCATTTTGAGTGATAAGAAGATTTAATTGAATTAGGAAAATATTCAATGTTGTTCACAAATGACGTGATCACCCCTTCCCATAGGTCAAAAAGTTTCAATTTGGTTGAATGAAAGGTGTCGTCACATCTTCTTATTCTATAGATAGACATCATTGTTGAACACTTTAAACTTTGAACTTTGAGCTTGCTCTATGGTTGATGAATGGATATTAAGCTATGTCATGCTTAATAATCAGATTAAATGATCCTTCTAGAAGGTTAGTCTTGAGAAATTGTACGATATCGTTCATGCATCTTCCCGACATAGACGATCGTTGTTGACTTGAATTTTGGATAGAAAATTCGGGTCGACTCCAAATATAGTTCGAGCTCTAATCCTTATTAGTATGAATTCTTCAAAAGCTAATAGCCAACATAGCCGAATTCTTACAAACTACCTTAAACCTTGTTTAAAATTAACTTTTGATTGATCTGGTCACTGTCCCGATGACTAACTCTAATGTATTTTGGTCAACTTGAGTAGGATATTGACGTTTAATTTAGAATCAGGGGCACCTTCTATACGTGATCGCTAAGATGAATGCAGGCTTAACCTGACATTTCATTTGTGGGATGATTCTTCTTTACATCCTAGAAACTTGATGTTGCAAGCACAGATTTATCATCTGTTGATTCCCAGTTGCTCTTTTTAAAATGATCACCCGCCCCCACTCATTGTTGAAAAAAAGTAAAAAGCATAAAATTGAGTAAGTTAATTACAACAGTTTAATGACTTAGAAACTGATCTACATGACTAACTCATATATAAGCCTTAAGAAACCACTTGATCATGTTATGAATAACAGCATATATTATCAGATCATAGAGATAATTTAACGAATGATTAAGAAATAGCAAGAAGAATAAAAGAAGGAATTTTTTTTTTGTTAGGAGGTGGATGAAAAAATGTCTATTTTTAGGATGAAACCTTCAGCCTACATTCAAAAAATTGGATTTCTCTCGAACCATACAAAACATCGAAATATTATTGTTACATAAAGAAAATTCACACAAAAAAAAATTTTCCTACATTTTCAAAAGAAAAGAAAATTTTTTTATTTAATCTTTTCGTATTTCGCTGATGATCGTTCGTCCAACACGCGCAACATCCTATTTTTAGAAATCATTTTTCAGTTCGCGAGAGTTTTTTTTTTTTACTTTTCCCACATTTAATTATACATCTAGATTCATAGTAGATTGCGTAAAAATTTTCTTTAGAAGCGCCGCAAAAATTGCCGTGCATGATGAGAAATTATTTGGGAGGTGAAGGGACGATAATTAAATAATTTTCATACATGACATATTCTGTCAACAAATTGCGGACGATAACTATTCATTATGATTTAATGTATGTCAAATAAGTAAGGCATGATGAGTAATGATCATGCCTTAGTACTTCAAAACATGTCAAACAACCACTAATCATTAAGATTTTCTTCATTTATTAATGGATTTATGTCTTTATTTTATAGGCTGATAAGGAGAAGAAGATTAAGAAGAAGAAGGCAAAAGAAGAAGGCTCTGCAGCTGAATCAGCTGTAGAGACCGCAGCCGAAACCCCAGCATCGGCAGCCACACCAGCATCAGAGTCACAGAGAGGATCAACTCGTGGTTCAGGCTCAAGAAGAGCAAAGAAAGCCCCATCCTCAGTTTTCGTCTTGTTCTCACAAAAGCAAATTGCTGAATTCAGTAAGTTACTTCATAACATGATCCCTAATTGATGTTGTATATTAATGCATGACTTATTATTATTATCATCAACAGAGGAAGCCTTCGCACTTATGGACAACGACAAAGATGGCGTTATTGGCAAAAATGATCTTCGTTCAACATTTGATGCTTTAGGTAAACTCTGCTCAGACAAGGAATTGGATGAGATGTTGAGTGAAGCCCAAGGTCCACTTAATTTCACACAACTCCTGACACTCTTCGCTGAACGTATGTCAGGTGGTGGCGCAACCGACGATGATGAAACCATTATTGCTGGATTCAAATCATTCGACAATGGACATGGCAAAATTGACAGTGAGAAATTACGTACCTCATTGACAAAATGGGGAGATAAATTCACAGAAGATGAGGTTGATGATGCTTTTGACCAAATGGTTATTGATGATAAGGGTATGATTGACACAGCAGCATTAATCACAATGTTAACTGGTAGCGAGGAAGGAGAAGAAGAAGAATAAACTTTTTATATAAAGAAAACAAAACTATTTAAATCTCTATCAATCATAAACATATACATAACATACTTATGAAGCAAAATGTCTTTCATCCAGCATAACGCGATTTGACTGTTGATGAAGCTTTTGTTTTTGTCAAATGGAATCTTTTCATAGAATTCACTTTTATTAGTTTCAACTCTTAAAAACTCTTTTTCTATCTAATTTATTGACGAGTTTTTTTCATTTTTTTAATTAATTTTTTTTGCTTACTTTTTTTATTGATTATTATTTATATAATATTTAATTTATTTTATTTGCCTTAATTTTGTTTCTAAAAAACTGAAAAAAAAGCCGTTAAAAAAAGAAACGAAGAAAGATATAAACGTGTAGTCGTACATAAGCCTATAATTATTACGTTTGATGTTGAATGCAAATTTCTTTAGAACTACTATATATTATGGGGAAAGAAAGATATAACAAAAAAATATGCAGAACAATGTTTTTTTTTCTTAGATAATATTCTTCATATTAATTTTCACATTTTTTTGAATCTTATTTAATTATTATTAACATTATTATGCATATACATTGCAAAGCAATTTTTTTGGTTGTTGTTTTAATCGCATATATATTTATATTTGTTGAAACGCACACGACCATCCATAAAACATACACAAAATATATAAAGAATAGAGAGAGCACAAAAACCTGCAATTAAAACGCAATGAAAAAGTTGTTAATATTGATAATTATTAAGTCACAAATATGATTTTTTTTGGCATGATTGTGAATAATATCCACAAAAAATTCAGAAAATAATTTGCACACACAAAAAACTTACGTATAATTGAAATCTTTTTAATTAAAAAAATACAAAACAAATTTAAATTATTTTGAAATGAAAATAAAAAGCTAGAAGGAAAGGCCAAAGCTTTGTTTAGGCATAAGACATTATGAGTTAATTAAGATTTTTTTTAAAATCACAAAAAAAACTTTCTGTTTTCTTTTCTAATTTTTTTTTTGCTTACCTTCCTTTACATTAACTATCTGTCTTCACTTTCAGGTTGTTGCTTCACATGCCTCCTCTTAGCACAGCATTCTTGACTTAATCTAATTATAGACTTTATACTCTAAATTCTTCTCTCTCAATTCATTCAAGTCATTTTGATCGCTTTGTGACAATTATCTAATTTTAACAACTTTATTTTGCAATTCTATCTACTTACGTGCCGTCATGCACGTCATACTTATCAAATTATATATTACATTCCTCTATGACGATGACATTTAGATTGATATTAATATATTGGGAAATATTTTGATTGCATATGTTTCAGGCGAATTGTAATTGATCTATGCGTGTGGTACGGTTCCTCATACTTCTTTCAGAATTTTCTTAAATTTTCAGATTACATAGCAGCTACCCATTTAAAATTACAAATTAAATTATTTTTAATCCGACGGATTTAATTCTTAATCTCGCAAATTAAGCCGATTTAACGAATGGCCTGTTGAGACAGACTAGATAGAGACAGTATTCCATTTGATATAGAAAATGTAATTAGCCTCTCGCACTTATGTTCCTATCTTGAAACTTCTCTTGGTGACTCTCATTGACCGGTCTAACTGGAACAAATAAACCAGGGCTTTATAAACTACTCATGCATGTCTGAGATGTCTTAGCTGATTAGCTCCTAAAATACGTGATCAATGTCACTAACCGGAAATTCAAGCAACACAAAAGATTTAAATGTAATCTTCCAGTTTCAGGCGACATCTAAGGAAGCCATCAACCAAAATTGATCAGATAACAATTACTCTGTATGGCCAGTGAAACAAACGAACAACATAATGGATTTAAATTTATTCTTCCAAATTCATCCGAAGATTTAAACTTAATCCAATTAAATTATGTAACTGAGTACATGCTTCATGAGAACAGTTATCAAATAACTTGCTATGACGTTTCCAAAACTTGATAGATAAAGCTGATTCATAATCCTTGTGTAAACATATGTGACGAGAGTTTTTAGCAATGTGCCGTGAGAGATTATATACTTTTATGACAAAAGTGACCATGAAACGTGTACACGATTGCTTATCAACCTTAAAAATAGCAAGTTGATTCTGATTTGTTTAATATTCAAGTAATTAGATGAGTATGGAGTCAGTTATTTATGGATTCTGACTCATCCCTGACATGACAGAGACTTTGTATGGTCTGATTCTGTAAAAATCATTTAGATCCAGTTAAGGGTTTCCAGATCCAGTATCCTTCGTGAAACCCTAGATCCAGTATACCTTTGATTCCCGACACTTCCTGTAAAAAAGCAGGTATATATACCTAAATAATGAAAGTAAACAATCCAAAACATCAAAGTTTGAGTGAAATTAATTCTTAATTTTTATTTTCATATTTCTACGTAAATTTATCATATAAATTACAAATTATGAGTGAATGAAAAATTACACAAAAATCTATACATTGCAATGTGCTTTAAATCTTTATCGAGAATCGTATCATTTTTTATCAGTAATTTTTCAAATCGATAATGCTTAAAAAAGGGTAATGAAAAGAAATTCAAAAGAAATACAACCGACAATATTGTGAGGCAAAGGACACACTTGCGGCTTAATAGATATAATAAAAGTAAAGAAATCGTTAAAAATTAGGAATTAGTTCCTATAAGATTTATGTTAATTAAAGAATTTATTTAAATGTTCGCAATGTTAATTCAATTTAATTTTTTTGAACTTATGAGACAAGATATCAAGGTGTGCTTATACAAAATAACGGTTAAAAATTTGAATTTTATGTTCTGCACCAACACAATGAAAGGATTATTTTGAATTAGAATTAACGAATATTTTAATTAAGCTATTATAGCTAGTGCAGATGTAGTAAGTAGGTAGATTGTTGCTTAATCTAACAACTTATATTGCTTATTACTTAAAAAACGTTAAATTTGAATTTTGAAAATTTCTTTGCAAACACATACAAAGTTATGTGCTTTCCAGCATACTTAATGTATGCAATGCTCAAGCATCCTTCATATAAGCACATCCGAATATCTTGTTATGGACATACAAAAAGTGTACATCTTTAAAATGCTAACAAATATAAATTTTAAGGAGACAATCGAAATAAGAGTCAGACTGAACACAATTTTACTATGATTAAAAAGCATGTAGAAATTGAGGATTAGGACATGAAAAGATTCAACTAATCATAAAATTTGTATTAAAGATCTCCTTAAAATGTAACTCAAAAAAATTTGACTTAATATTGTCTGTTTTTATTGTAAGGTTTGTCATTGCGTCTGCCTCCTCTAAACTTACCTCTAAAGTTATTAAACTTATTATTATTTTGTGACGATTGTGTGTCAAAACGTGACGAAAATTTGCCTGATGGTGGTGAATACATTTGCTTTGCCTGCTTATGATTTGATGGACCGTCTTTTTTCGTGAACGGAATTGTACGCTTTCTATTGTTTGTGTTATTTGACTGTTCATTCGTTTTTGTTGCTACTGGTGCTGTAATGCTGTTTGTTGTTGTCTTTGCCTTTTCGTTTATCCAGCTTAGATTGATGACAGATTTGTAGCTTGGATGATAAAGGTCACGAATTAGTGTCTGGATATTGGATGTTGTCTTCAAGCCAATGATTTTGATTTTTTCTTCATCAGTTTTTGGATTAACAGTCTCTTCCTTAATGTCTGTTTGTAGCTTCTTTACATACCTAATGATGATAATACATTCGTATTAGAATTAATTAAGACATATTAAATTATGAGCATATTTACCCTTGAGTTCTTCGTGCTAAGTATTGCAAGCGAGCACGGAAATCCTTCAACTTCGGCTCATCATCCTTAAATGACAAATATTCAGGACATTGTTTCCCTAATGCATGAATAGAATATAATAAGCATTCGACATGTGAGAATAAAATCAATGGAGTTTCATTCATGTCCTCTGGCGGCGGTGGTAGGAATTCCATTAAAACATTAAAGACTGTCTCAATTTTCTCTTTTGGATTCTCAAGAGATCCACAATGAGCACATAATTCAGCAAATACTTTTAAAAGTCTTAATTGAATTTGTGTCTGATCATCATCAGCAGCTCCAATTAAATGCCAGAATTCCAAAGGAAGGAGCTTCTCACAAGTGTGCTTAACAAATGTAGTCGATTCAATTTTTGATGAAAAGAATGGCAAGGCTTGATTCACGCATGTCAAGAAGATGTAAATATCATCAGAAATGTCCGATACATTTGTATCAATATCAGCCTGTTCTGCACAAAGTTTCACAATCTCTTGATGACCAGTAATGGATGTGCCTAAATTCGTGGCACTCAATATTTGGATGCACTTTTGAAATTCGTCTGCAGAAACGTCTTGTAAGAGTTTCTTAATCTCACCGATAATAAATTCTTCTATTGGCTTAGTCATAATTTCAGTATTTTTCATAATCTTGTTGCTTACAAATTCTAAGCATCTCAATCTTACATTCTCGTCTCCTTGTTTAATTTGATGAAATAGTCCCGAAATGGTTCCGATAGCATCAACCTGAATTAATTTTTGGATGTTAGTAGATGTTTATAGACATAAATAATGTAAATTTACCTTAGCAAGCATTTGCAATGATATATTGACTTGTTGAAGCTCATTTGGATCAGATGAATTCAGTAATTGTGCGAGAATGTCACTGATTCTTGGTGTATTTTCCTTAGCATCTTTGCAGAAAGTTGGCAGTTCCTTAATAGCCATTCGTCGTACCTATACAAAACAGTAAATATTATTATCGGAACTAAACGATTGAAGACGTTAGTGCTGCTTACCAAAACATCATCTTCTTCGCACAAATCTAATTGACGATCAATTGCAGTTTCACTCAGGCTGGGGAAAAATTTGAAGAATTTTCCGATAAATTGAGTAGCGAGCTTCTTCTCCTTGTCAGATCCTCTTGCTGCTTCCAGTATTTCCATATATTCGCGTTCATGCTGTAGATAAAAAAGACATTGTTAGTGATTCATACACATTTTATGAAAAAATATACATTCAAGGATATACATAAAGGATCATTTACATGCAGGACTCAAGCAAGCATAATTCTGATTAGATTCACATTATGCTGAATACATAAAAACTTGTTCTGGATTAGAATTTTTCTAGAAATTTGACCGCAAAGATTCGATTTCCATGTGATTTTATGGAAAGGGAACACCTCAAGAGTAAAGATGTCCATGCCGTGTATATAAAAAGGTAAGCGGCAATCGAAATTACGGGAATAATGATTAGAGGTTATAGCTATCGATTAGAAAATGTCCTTTATGCAACGGAACTATGTAAAACTGATATCTAGACATAGATAATAGTGAATTTAGTCATAACTTACCTTTGATTTGTCTGATGCTTCATTTAAAAGATCATAAATCTGATAAAGCTTCTCAATTTTGTCACCCATTTCACTTTAAAAAATACAGCCAATTCCGAATACTTTTAGACAATAACTATGTGATTTGAAAAAGTCTATCAACGATTGTTACCGGATACACTTAGATACTGTGTCTATATACTGTAATTAATATATTTTTTAATTCCAAAATATTGTTTTCTTCGAGATAAAATTTTATTTTAAAGTCGTGTACCGAATACGTTGCTTAAGACTGAATAGAATTATTTTAAAAACATTAAATTAATAAGGCTATTTAACTTAGTTAACTTTGCAAATGAGATTGTTATTGCAATAAACTATTTGCAATTCAGGTAAATTGTTTAATTAAAGTAGGAAACTGTTTATTTTGCCATGTTTTTGAATTGCATGAAAGTAGTTGAATGCCCCGGAAAGGGAATGGAACTATCGCTTGAATTTTCGTGACGCTTTGGAAAAGAAAAATTAAATTTTAGTGAAATTAATGTCAAAACACGGGAAATTAAAGCAAGATTTTAGAGAAAAGTGATTATAAAAGTGTATGAAATAAATTAATTTATTTATAGTGCATTATAATGCGATTTTGTTTTGATTTGCATATTTTATATACAAAAAAAAATTGGTTCGGCAAATTTTCATAACTTTTTGTCTATTCCATAAAGATTGGATGTTGATCTATCGCTTAAATTGAATACAAATAGCATAAATAATGTATATTTAACATAAAAATAAGTGTTTATGCTCAAAAAATATGATATTTTATGTGTACTGTAAGTGAGAAATTCGTGTAATGGAAAATTATTAGACATCTTGCATTTTATTTCTCCATCATTTTCGCTCGTACTATTTTGTCTATACAGCCATTGAGTATACAGACTATATGCAGCTTTAGAGACATTTTGGAGGATAAATAGTCACTTTTTTAAAATGGAATTTTTTTTCATGAATTACAGCATTTTTGTAAGCATTACGATGTTATTAATTGTAGTATTTCTTACTGGATTCTTAATATTGTATGATTTAAATGCATAAAATCGATATTTTCGAGCCAAACATGCCTCTTTTATTATGATACAAATATAAAAAGTTATGAAAGTTTGTCAGAATCACATCTTATTTACCTACTTTAACTAATTTTATTTATCATCTCTTTTTTTCTGTCCAGATTTTTTTCAAAGCGCTGCAGTTTGATTAAAAAGTGATATGGAAATACAACATAATTATATTTTTTGAGCGAGTAATATTAAAATAATAATAACAAACAACAAAACAAATAAGAGAGAGTAAAACAAAAAAAAAATTGAAGCTATTTATCGGATAAATTCATTTACACACATCCATCTATTTAAGATTTTTAAAGTAGCAAAAATTGTCATTAAAAGAATCATTAAGAAGCGTAAAATACAGAATATGACAACACAAGACACAAGTACCAGACGAAGGGTTAAACTATATGCTCTAAATGCAGACCGTCAATGGGATGATCGCGGAACTGGACACGTTACATCAAGCTATGTGGAACGATTAAAAGGTAATACTCATGGAAATAATAATAATAATCTATATTAATCAATATTTTTCTTCTTTTTCTACTATTCTGTTATTGTAAATAGGAATCTCATTGCTTGTACGTGCAGAAAATGATGGATCACTGTTATTGGAGAGCAAAATACAGCCAGACACGGCTTATCAAAAGCAACAAGACACGTTGATTGTATGGAGTGAGGGAGATAATTTTGATTTGGCACTAAGTTTTCAAGAGAAAGCAGGATGTGATGAGATTTGGGAGAAAATATGTCAGGTTCAGGGAAAAGATCCATCAGTTGATACTACACAAGATATAGTTGAAGAATCTGAAGATGAACGGTATGAGGATATGCCAGATTCTGCACCACCAATTGAACTTCCTGCATGCGATATATCACGTCTGGAAGAGATCAGTGAGTTGATTTCACAATGTCTCAACACACAAATGCGAAAGGAGAAGCTATCGATTGCATTAGAACAAGAGAATTACATAAAGAAACTGCTGAATTTGTTTCACATTTGTGAGGATTTAGATAATCAAGAAGGTCTACATTATCTTTTTGAAATCTTTAAGAATATTTTCCTCCTTAATCGCACACAATTGTTTGAAATTATGTTTGCTGACGATACAATTTTTGATGTTGTTGGCTGCTTGGAATATGATCCGACAGGCGGTCCGCCAAAACGTCATCGGAACTATCTGAAACAATATTCCAAATTTAGGGAGCCAATTGAAATTAAGAATCAAGAACTATTAGCTAAAATTCATCAGACATATCGTGTTCAATACATTCAAGATATTATATTACCGGCTCCATCAGTATTCGAGGATGCGATGCTGAACTCCCTGTCAAGTTTTATATTCTTCAATAAATGCGAAATTGTGACTCTCATTCAAGAAGATGACAAATATTTGGATGATCTTTTTGCTCTGTTGAGCGATCCAAATACAGCATTGGATAAACGTCGTGATTCGGTTCTGTTTTTAAAAGAATTTTGTAGTTATGCTCAATTGTTACAGCCTCACGCTAAGGAAGCATTTTATAAAAGCTTAATAAGTTTGGGAATATTACCCGCATTGGAAATCATATTGAACATTAACGATCCAAAAATCAAATCCGCATCAATTGACATCTTAACGACTATTGTTGAATATTCACCATCCTTAATACGAGATTATACATTGTCTCAATATAACAACCAGGAACACGAAGATCAATGTTTGCTAAATATTGCCATAGAACAAATGCTCAACGATTCGGAACCAGAACTCGGTGGCGCAGTTCAATTAATGGGAGTCATCAGAATATTATTGGATCCTGAGACGATGCTGGCTAGTGCCAACAAGTCTGAGAAAACAGATTTTCTTAATTTCTTCTACAAAAATTCCATTCACATTTTAATTGGTAAGCTACAATCTTTTTTTTATTTTGTTCTTCTTATTATTACTTCTGCCATTTGTTTTTATGCTTCCTCATGTCTCTCGTAGCACAAATGAATGACTCAAGGTTGCTTATTACTCATTTGTGCTGCCTGATTATTTCCGTTATTTTTTTTTCGAATTGCCTGATTTGAAAATTTAATGGCCGTTAAAATTTTGAATTTTATAAAGCGGGTAAATTAATATCGTAGAAAAAACATTCTCTCTTACAGCACCACTTCTTAAAAACACAGTCGACGATAAACTTGCAAACGAAGATTATCACACAGTTCAATTATTGGGGCTAGTTTTGGAGCTTCTCTCATTTTGCGTTGAGCATCACAGCTATCATATAAAGAATTGTATTATTAGTAAAGATTTACTAAGAAGAATCCTTGTGCTTATGAGATCAACGCACACCTTTCTCGTTTTATGCGCGTTACGTTTCCTAAGGAAAATAATTTCCATGAAAGATGACTTTTATAATCGGTATGTATGACATTTTAAGCTGTTTCCATTACGTGACAAAATTAATGCATAAAATTCGCAAATAAATATTTACAGATACATAATGAAAGGAAATTTGTTTGCACCAGTTGTGGAAGCTTTCATTCGAAACAATGGACGATACAACTTACTTGAGTCGGCAATACTGGAACTGTTTGAGTTTATAAAACTTGAAGATGTAAAGATTTTATGCACTTATGTCGTAGAGAATTTTGGTAAAATTTTCGATGAAATTCAATATGTGCAGACATTCAAAAATCTTCGAAACAAATATGATCAACATCAAGATAGACTTAAAGATAAGGATAAGGGTTTTGATACGTAAGTTATTCACATTATTGACAATCTATCTTGTTACTTATGCTTCTTATTCCTTATATTTAGGATGCTATCGAATTTGAGAAATTCACGCTACAGACGCGATCCAAGACAACCTCCCGAAGAAGAAGAAATGTGGTTTAATGAAGAAGATGACTTTGAAGACGTACCCACCTCAGATCTGGAAAATAATATAAGTAAGTGCTACTTATTGTACATTTTAGAATTAACAATTTATTTATCTATGTTATTGTCATGTTAAATAGGTAAAATAATGGATAAAAAAACAGAAAACGTCAATGGACCAACAAAAGCTAACCAACCAACCACACAACAGCATACAATTGTTAATTCAATTCATAATAACAATAATGTCAATAATAATAATCGAAAATCAACTGAGACAGTTACGTCGTCAAAAGAAGAGAAAAAGGAATGTTCACCGGATGTGTTATATGAAATGTCAGAAAACACAGAAGATGGAACAAACAGCAACAGAAAAACCAGCACGACAACGTCCTCAACAACCACTACAACAACATCAGGAACGACTACGTTTCAGGATGTTCTCAATGATGATACTGAATCATCGTTAGATCATGATGACGATAAGACGTACGTTAATGATTCACCATCAAGTAGTGATAATGAAATCGTTAAGGAGACGACGATGACTAGTAAAGAATCCGAGCCGCTTAAAAATTTGGGTGTTAAGAAGGTAAGGAATTTTTTAATCCAACTGGATTTAATTTTAATCCGAGGATTAAATTGACTAATTATTTTTTCCCTTTTCAGTCACTTGTTGACTACGAAACAACGGAAGATTCTGATGAAGAAGATAATGTAGATAATTCTCCTGCGCAAAAGAAAGCTCGATTAGCATAGTATTTAATTCAAGATTAATTATTAATGAAAAAATGAACTGTAAAATAAAAGTAAGAGAATAGATTCATGATGTAATAAATTTAAAATAAATCGGAAAAAGAACAAATTAATTGAATTTTAAATTTTCAAATTGTCACAAAAAAACTTAGCATTTTATTCTTGTTGTTGTTGTTGTGTATCACAAAAAAAAAATTCATTCAAGCCACTTTTGGAATGTGCCACTACATAGAAAAACATTTAAAATTGTAACGAAAAAAAAGTCATGTTTAATTAATTTAATTTTGTGAACTGTCGACCACTTCGTCGCGTAACTTCTTGGCTAATATCTTTCGTAACTGAATTGACGCTTCATCCGGTTCAATATTTTCACCACGAATTATTTTCTGTGCTGCTTTTGCCGATTTTGGCCGTTCCTTCATTGTTGTATCATCTAATTGACGTGCTCTTACCTGCTTTTTTAGTTGCAAAATTTTATCACGCTGCTGACGTAAGTAGGCTTGCCGCATGCTTAGGTCTTCTTTGTCTACCTTTTCCTTTTCGAAGAATAAATTTAATCGATTTAAACTTTCGTCTTCCTGCTTTTCTTCTTGATGATTAACTTCAACTTTAACTGATTCTTCGATTTCGGCAATGTCTTCTTGTTCCTGTGTCTCAATGTCATCAACATCTTGAGAATTTCGTTGTCGTTCAATCAAGTCCAATGCCTGTAGCTGTATTTCAATATTACGTTGGACCATTAATTTGACAAATGTCCTCATGTCATTTGCAGCCCAAATTTGTTGAAAAAGTCCCTTGTGGAATGAGAATGAGCCATTGTCATTCGATGGATCATTTTTGGTCAACAAATTTTTCCCTTCAATGCAGGCTAATTCAAATTCCTCAGGCGTTATGTTCAGCTCTTCCATAAAGCTTCCAAGCATGTAATCGACCAAGTTCTTGTACTCATTGTGAATTTCAAGGTATTGCGGATCTGAGATGTTAATTTCTATATTCGGATCAAAAACTATTTGGATGGAACAAATGAATTTAATAATGGACTTATAAGAGCTGCTGATTAAGTTTAATACCTAAAGATTTCTCCTCAATAAATGTATTTAATGCTGCATTCCAAACAGGTGAGTGTAAGAAGCAAATTAAACTGTCAAAAACCCAATCACTCATGTTACGTCTAAATTAGTCTACGCACTTGTTAAATTAAAAGTTATATCTAGTTCCTTTACTATTTTTGGCTTCCTATATGTTTGTGACATATCCGTTGCTATAGTAATCATTTATGTCTATAGAATATATAGAAATCTTGAATATCATGCGAACTTAATGTATATTGATCTTGATTTTTTCCTTAACCTATCCTGACGTTGTTTTTGTTGTAGCTATCATGTCCAACAACAGTCACTTTGCATACTGTGTTTATCGTCATTCAATTAGAAACTTGTTTATAAAGTTTGCTTTTGTGTTAATTGGTTGTGTGGTTGGAAAGGCTTGAAAGCTTTAGAAAGGGTAAAGTTTGAATTTTGGTTCCTTTGAAATTTAATTTTCTGGGATTTACCATAATAATTTAGAATGGGTTATTAATTATTCACAAAAACCCGTTGAATCATTCACGATCAGCAGAAGTTTTTCATGGTCACCAAATGGAGTCATTCTCATGACCACTTGGATGCCACTTGACAACCAATTAGCTGCCATGGCATGAGTAATTTGTGTCAATCAGGATTTTAGTACAAAATTTGAAAATTTTGAACTTTCGGTTTTAGTACAAAATTGAAGTTTTTGAAACAAAATTAAGATTTTTGTAGTTTTTGCAAAATTTAAATGGATTAAAATGCTACAATCCTAGAGTTTAGGTCATAAACTACAAGAGGATTGATAATAAACCATTTTATAACTTCTGAAAGCGTTGAATTTTAAAAAAACAATTTACAAATATTTTGTTCTAAAATTTTGTAAACAATAATTTTGAAAATTCATCAAATTTGCTTGTAACGGTCGATAAAAATTCAAATTTTATGCTAATCCATATTGTCCTAAATTCAAATAAATTTTTAACGAACTTTTCCGTTTTCCTCTGAAATTTCAATATTCAAATCAATCAGAACTCGAAATCGACTCGAATTTTATATGAAGTTGAGTCGACTTCGAGTTCCAAAATTAATTAAACAATAGATTCAATTAAAAATTTTCTAGTTTTTTTTTTTATTATTTCATCTTATGTCTGCATTCTTGAGAAAAAATTGAATTACATGTTCAGATCTTACATTTAGGTTTATTTATTTCATCATTTTTTTATTTAAATTATGTAGAAAAAAGTTTTTTTTTGTCTTTCCTTTTCATTAAGAATTAAGGAAAAGAAAAATAGTCAACATAAGTCAAGTTATTGAAAAATCACAATGAACATAAACTTTCTGTCTACAGACGACGAAAAACTACAGAAAGTTGTACAAAAAACATCAATTTTTTAAGTATGTCCTCACTATTTTTTAATAAAGAATAATAAATTCCAGAGATATTTCAAGCAACGATCGTGTGATGGTGCAGTAGGAGAAATAAGAATATCTTGTTGCCGTATGACGACAATCTAGTTACTTATTAGGAATTTAGTTCCGACGAATGTGTGAGGAAATTTTTCGGTGAATTTTTTGCGTAGGAATTTACAAAAAGAAAGTTTAATGATCCGAGAAAATGTCTTGTCAATATCTACTTATTTAACATACTTATTTTTTTGAAATATATCTGATCAAATTGCTAATTTTCATTAACACTATATTTATTAATATCGTAGGCAATTTTAATTATACGAAATTCATCATTTTTAAGGAATGGAAATGCATCATATGCATTTAAATTAAGACTTATACTTGAACATAAATTGACAATTTTTAAAATTATTGCATTCTATGGCAATCAAAATGTACCCTAATTATAAATAAAAAAAGAGAAAGCTCCACAGTGGTCTAGTAACTTAAAACATTAATAATTTATCACCGCTGCTCTCATCTTTGTTCTCTTCTCGCAAATCGTCATCATCTTCGTCATCGTCTGTGTAGTCCGATATTAAGGTTGAAGCGCTCTTCAAGACTTCATCTAGGAAATTAGTATGTGAAAATGTCAAGGAATAAGATTAGTCTGTTGAGACTTCAAAGCAAATTTCAGTGGGACAAAGTTGGATTAAAAATAAATCCAACTGGATTAAAAATAAATCCATCGGGTTAAGAATCAAGCAGGCTTTAAAACAACGTGGGTATATAAATAAATTCCGCTTGATATACACAGTTTAGAGTAAGAATAAATGTTGCATAAAGGTCATTCAAAATTAAAGCAGCCACATAACTTGAATGAACTTCGAGTTCTATTAATAATTTATTACTCACCACAATCAGGCTTCTTATTTTTACTTCGTGTGTTGGCGAATTCAACGCCATGTTTATCAACACACCAGCATACTTGGAGGATGTTATGACACTGTATTGGTCTATAGAAACCTTGGTCGTCGCAATTTGGTGTATATTGTGAATTGTCTTCGTTGCTTTCAATTCGACGTCGTACAGCAATACAAGGACGATCGGTTTTTTCAAAGCAACTGCACCATTCGCGTATATCAAACATGTTATTTTTATCCCAATCACATGTGTCCAAGAATGGCTTGATACATTCCTCGTTCTGTATATATGGAAAAATTGTATTAGAATTATGGTAATTACTGTGGAAATTGGAAAATTGCTATGTCAGTTCTCGGAAAATTTTATAGTTTATGACAATGTCATCGATTTCCCATTTACTTGTATAGACAGACTGAATGTCGCCATCCGCAATTCTTATTGTGATAATTTAATGACACTTCCAATTTTTCCAATTTCCAAAATGTTTTTCTTCTTGGCCTTACCTTATCATGTTCTATCTGATAAAGTTCTTCCTCAGATAAAATTCCATCTGAATTAGCATCTAAATGATGGAACATTAATCTCACTTCCGTCTTACAAGGCGTCGATAGAATTTCTGAAAATTATATTCATGAGTAAGTGAGCTATAG
This sequence comes from Chironomus tepperi, assembly GCF_022539635.2. Classification (NCBI taxonomy): domain Eukaryota; kingdom Metazoa; phylum Arthropoda; class Insecta; order Diptera; family Chironomidae; genus Chironomus; species Chironomus tepperi. The sequence goes on along the minus strand of NW_027226486.1, from coordinate 3,963,613 downwards.
CCATATATAATTAAATGATGGTGATTTTACCTTTTACACTTTTGTGATACAATGGCTTCTTTTTGGAATCAAACATAATTACCGAGAACCAATCAAGTAGTCTATTGCCAATGGCAACTAATTGATCCTGACTGCATTCGCCTTTCTTGTCGGAATTTTCTATTTGTATGGATAATTAAAGCATCTTCTAATTAATTAATTAATGTTAGACTTACTGTTGCTTGATACCATCGTACGTCCATCATAATAATTCTTATCATTGATATTAACTTTAATGTTGGTCTGCTTTTCATGCTGTAAACACGTATTTAATTAAATATAATAAATTTATGTCTAACAAGTATTTTAATGCTTACTTGGACCAATTTCTTGTTGTCCGGTGTAAATTTAATAAACTCGTAATGCTTGTTATCATATTTTAAATCCTCCGGTGTGAGTTGATAAGCATAATTAATTTTTGAGTATTGATTTTCATCCTCCTAAAGTGGAATAGTAAGTAAAATAAAGCACAAAAGAGAGAATAAATTTAGCAAGTAAATGGATTGTACATATTATTATTTCAAGGAGAAACTCATTTATAATAATTATTTACCTTTTTTCCCTCCTTCAACTTTTTGTTCTTTCCGTTCGAAACATTTTTGCGTTCTGCTTTCTTGTTATTGCGACGCTGTTCGTCTGCAATTAAAAGGATTGAATAATATGCGGTATTAACGGTTTTTCAATATTTGAAATGGTTTAAAATCATACAACAGTCACCAGAAATTGAAGACTGTTGAATGGTTTTCAATTTTAAATTTAACGGATTTTCGGAGTTCAAAACTGAAATGTCTCAAAACCATACAACAGATTGAACTTGTTGCAAGTTTTTCAAATATTTTGAATTCTAAATAAACGTTATAATCCAAAATTTAGCAAAATAGACATTCTACTGACCTTTGCAAGGACAAAATCCCGAGCAAATTTTATAAACTTCGAGTCCCTGTATGCAGTTGTAATAATTTAATCGGCACATTGACGAATAGGTTTTGTTGTCGGATCCACATAAGAATGACGTCTTAACGGCTGAACATGGCTTGCATTTACTATTTTAAAATAGAAAAATTTTATGTGATAAATTAGCATTTTACATTAAATTATTATTATTCAAATCCCTTGTTTGCCATCAATTCTTATTTTTTATGGCCATTTGATATTGGAATTTAAAAATTCAATTAAATTTACTTTTTTGAGTCATCAAAATCACTCGAAACATCGTCTTCACGTGAAATATCGGTAGTGTAATCGGGTGAAGTAAATGATGATTTATTCTTCTCATTACTCTCGACTGTTTCAGCCTTTCGTTTTGCCTCTTCCTCAAATAACTTGTATTTTACCAAAAGTTCATCCCTTAAAAATATATATTTATTATTTTTAGCAAATTGTATGTCAGAAATGATTATCGTTGGCTAATGAAGCACAATAAATGAGCGCACTTTCCTGTGAGTTATGTGCTGCGTCATTTGCTACATAGTTGCGGCATTTAATGCTTGATCTTGACCGTTATAAATATTTTTGAATCTTAAGATGTTCAAAATTTGAACTTTTTTCGTAACGAATTTTGAAAAGTTCAAAAAATTTGAAAATAATTTTATCGAATTTTGAAAAGTTCAAAAATTTTAAAATCTTTTTTAACGAACTTTTTCACGAAAAATTCAAAAAAAATTTAGTAACGGTTTTTAAATCTTCAATTCAAAAAAGACAAGAAGAAATGCGCTTTAATCAATAAATCTGCTTTAATTTACCTGTTTCTATGCAGCTCCTTTTTGGAAACACAAACAGCCGTGTAAGCATCCTCAAGTAAGCACAGTTCCTTCTTCTTACAGTTTAATGGCTTACACAGATCATCTTTATAGGAATTAAGAGAATAAAAGTAGATAAAATATAAAATATCAAATTACAATTTTTGATAATAGAAAAAACAAAACAGCTTCAAGTCATGTAGATTCGATTAGCTAATGAAATTTGAATTGAGTAAGGATATCGTAAATCATAAGAAAAAAAAACATGAAATTAAAATGTCTCAAATATCAAGATTTTGACAAGAATAACAGCCAATGAAATTATTTTTTTGAAGCAATCGATACTACATGTAAATATAAATATAAAAAGGAGAAGGCAAAAAACACGTACTTGACGGGTCGTGAATCCACTTCTTTTTTTCTGATAACGAAAATTTCACATAGTTCTTTTTATCGTCCTAAAATATGAAAACGAGAATTTTTTTAAAGTAAATTTTTGAATAATAAATCAGTGTAGAAATGCACTTTGATCTGCTGGCTAGGTCAAATTTCAAGATGACAAAAATTGCTGTTTAACGACTTTTTGAGATTCGAATTTTAACGAATTTTCAAAATTCAATATTTTGAACTTCAAAAAGTCGTTAATAATTTGAACTTCAAAAATTCGTTGAAAATTTGAATTTAAAAATTCGTTAAAATTTTGAACTTCACAAAAATCATTGAAAATTTGAGTTTCAAAAAGTCGTTGAATTTAGAACTTCAAAAATTCATTGAAAATTTTATTTAATTCTGAATGTCAAGCATGTTAATTTGCGAATTAAATGCTTAAATTTCCCTTTAAAGTGCGCCTGAATCATCCAATCAATAACACCAAGACTTTTTAATAATACAATTTTTTTTGGTAAGGGTTCAAAAATTTACGACTGACTGAATATTAATGATTGAATTCATCATAACTGCATAAATTCAGTGATTGAGAATCCTTGGTTCTCATCATCAAATCTACCAGCATAATAGGATTAAATTAAAAGTACTTGGATTACTGCTATTAAAATAGAATGATACATAATCCTCAATTTGCAATTCAAATGAGGAACGAGGATATAAAAATTGAAGGAATTGACAGAATTTTCAGCACTCAAAACCCACACATATTATAACTATATTCCTACAGCCTACCTCGTCCACAAACTCGAAATCACCATCAAACTTAACCGGAGCCTTCTTTGATTGAATTAAAATGAAGGTGGTGAACGTAATCAGCAACCACAAAAGGAAATGTTTCGTCATGACTCTGAATATATTAATTAGACTTTGACTTTAACCTGAACTACACTTAATGAATTTAATTGATATATTTTATGCTTATGAATTATTTCTACACTCTCCAAATTACGATTTAATTTTATTATATTTAAGCTGCAAAAATGATAATTCCTCAACCAAAAGTGTATATTTTTACATTGAGGAAAAAAAATTTCTTTTTTCGTGTTATGCCTTGAGAATCTTCCACTCGTGAACATGCGCAAAAATTCCAATAAACTTATGTATCGCAATGCTCTCTCCTTCTTCTTCTTTTTTTTTGGAAAATGGTTGGTTGCAGAGCATGAAAATGTATTTTTTTTTTCTATTTTTTCCATTCTGAAAATAATTGGACAGACTTTAAAGAGCAGAGATGACATTGTAAATATTTCATTACATGACCAATCATCAATTTATTTGGAATTGTCCTCTAAAAGTCAACAATTTTAAATTTTGATATCGTTGCAGCGCAACAAAAAATCCTTATAAATAATTAATTTTTAATTCCTCATATTTATTACATTCGTTTATGTGCTAACTATTTTCTATAAATATCACTTCTGCGTAGGGGCTTGGTATTTAGATGAATTTTCCAGGTATCCGATGTCTAATGTGATGTTTGTTATTTTCATATTTAATTTCCTATTAAGCAGCTATATATGATTAAAAAGTAAACACGAGCTTTTTTTAAGGTATCAAACATTATATAGAGCTGTTTATTGAATCATTTTGAACTTTTTTAAATTATAATGAGGGTTGAATATAAGATCATTAGCCCTGAATCCTTAATTATCCACATAAAATCCTTAAAAGTCTCATAGAATTTATTAAAATTATTTTGACAATTAAATTATAATTAATTTAAACAAGAATTATGTCCAGCAGATTCAAATTAAATTTTTTAATCCGATGGATTAATTTTTAATCCGAAAGATTAATTTTTTAATCCTTCAAATTTTTTGAAATCTTTACGATTTTTTTTAAAATCAGACAAATTTAGATCAATTTGAACTTAGACACATACAAATTTATCACTTCGAATCCAATTCAGTGAACCAAAATTCCTTCAAATATACAATAAATTAGACTTACAGGATTTATTACTTAATTCATTTGAAACGATATAATAAAAAATGATAAGACTTTCTATGAATAAGAGGCTTACAGTAAGATTATTTTAAGATTCCTTTGATATCTTGGAGACGAAGCTTTATTTCCGGAGAATTATCTCGTTGGAAATTATCAGCAATCTTTTCGAATTCTCCTGTTATGAATTCCATTTCGTTGTGTTTGTTTATTGCTTTTAATTTCTTGAGTAGGATGATGTAGATTTGGAGGCATTCTTTTTTCAATCCGACATGCGATAAGCCTGTTTTGAAAATAAAAACAAAAAGATTATAGATTAAATTAAACGGAAAAATAGAATTTGAAATTTAACGAAAGTTCAAATTTTGAATTGAAGTTCAAAATTTGAACTTGACATTAAATAAATCCTCACCTGAAGCTTCTGCGATGTTTGCCATGACTAATTTACAAATTGTCTGTAAATCCTCATCATCATTAGCCGTTGCCTCGTTCAACAAATATGATTTTGTTAGAAACATGCTAAGGGCAACAAGCAGCTTCATTTGAATCGTTCGGGTGTTTGACTTAAAGCTCTCAGCAAGCTTTGTAATTAATAAAAGTTGATACTTTTTCTGTGTCTCAATTGAATTAGAAGATTTTGTTGATGGCCATGACTTGCCAAGAACATCACATGCTGCCTCTTTTAATGCAATTACTCGGTCTTTTTCCTTCCCACGCTCCTCATTTGATGTATCTTGCTCTCGATTTGATGTAATTGGTTTATCTAACAATGACCACACAATATTGAAAACGTCCTCAAAGCGATTTTCAGTCTCTAACTTTTCAAGAACTGTCCCTAAACAGCCCAAAACTTTTGTCTTATAAACTTCTTCATCCTTACGACATTCTCGAAGGACAGCTTGTATAATTCGGTCGATTAACTCATTATTACAGGATGTATCACATAAAGCAGCTAATGCTTCAATAAGTCGCTCCTTTCCATTAAATGTTCGTCCACTAATATTTTCCATTATCAATTCAATCAATCGAGTTCGTTCCTCATTTCTTAAATTGTCTGCGAGTCTTTTTGCTAATGCTTCCGCTGTTGAACCTGATTGAGCTTTTAATTTCCAACTTTGATGATTTATTGACGTCTCAAGGAGGCCAAGTATGTCATTAAAGTGATTCTGTAGTAAGGAGTCACCAAAGTTCACATCATTCCATAAATCTTGCCACATTTCAACTGTTGGCTTATTTTCTTCATTTACAGCTTCATGCTTTGCAAAAAACATTAATGGTAAAATGGAACTGGCATTTGAATTCAAAAGATCCGCATGCTTCTTATTTATTGCCTGTAAGGTCAACGCTATTGTTCTGGACTTTCCTTCTTGATCCTCAAAATACAATGTTGTAAGCTTCTTGAACAATGAAATGACTGTCGAGTCCTTAGCAACTGTCACTAAATCACCAATGGCTGTTGCATAATGCTTCCTTACTATTGGATTTCGGTCTGACAAAGCGGCTACGCATGCACTCAAATATTTGGCAGCATAAGGCTGGAAATCCTTATTTAAATGAAGACTTATCATGTAGACAAAATTGGCACATGCTACTTTCGTACCTAAATTAACTCCATTTTTAATCAGCTCCAAAACTGACTGGTTGGCTTTTTCCATTGTTGCTACATCGATGTACTTGATACATTTCTTTAATGTGTTCATTGTGTAGTGATTCTTAGCTTCCTCAGCCCTCATGGAATCCACAATCTCCTGTGAACCGCCTTGTCCACTGACCATATTAGACAGCATACTCAATTTAGCATTATCAAGTTCTCCAGTTGCTCTTAATAAGCATGGAATTAATATTGGTAAGTGTGGCTCAATTAAACTTCCAGTAGAATCAATCATTTCTGAGATTGTTTTCAGACTTAGGAATCTAATCTCCTGAACAACATGAACAATCCCTTCCAATAAAATTGGCAAAATTGCATTTGTAATCAGGAAGCTTCTCTTCTCGCCATGATCACATGACACAGCTGTGACACAAATCCTTGAAAGTAACTTTGTTGTCCCTTCGGCAGCTTCTCTTGTTCCTTCATGAAAATCATCCATAACTCTATAAAGTTGTGCCCATAAAAATTTCAATTCACTTTCATAGACAACATCACTTGATGCATTTATGTCTATTGGTATTTTTGACTCTAATGACTTTAGTCTTAATCCATTTGGTCGTTTAATAAGATCCCTTAATGCCAATGTTGATGCAATTCTTGTTCGCCATTCTGGATGTGTAAGATTCTTACTCAAGTCATCCAGTATGTCCCAATAATATAAATCAAGTGTCTGATTGTTATCCTTAACAATTGAGTCCCAAATTTGTATCATCGAGTTCTGAATCTTTGGTGTTGGATCATATTTATATCTAAATAATTTAGGTACAATTTTAGATATGAATGGCTGCATATTTTCCTTAGCATGCTCAATTGAAATAGCCTGTAGTGAAAATGCAGCACCAAGCTTTGTATTCCAATTTGCATTATGATTAGCAAGTTCCATAAAGCTGTAAATCATTTCTGGTTTATTCATCTCCGATGCCATATTACACAGATCCTTATAAGTTGACAAATTCTGTCCGTCCGGTGTTTTTGACAGCATCCCTTCTTCAAATAGAACTGTATCTTCTGACACTTTTTGTTTATTTCCCTTATTTCCATCTGTTAAGTTCTCAATTAACAAATTGGACATGTCACGTTTGTCATCCTCACTACAAATACTGTAGATTATTCCCAGACCTTTAGATGCAACTTGTTGAACTAATTCATTATTTTCAGACAATAAATGAGTGAAGGCCATCTGAAGTGATCTTTTCTTATCAAGAATTGGCTTACGTTTAGAACATGACTTGACAACAGCGAGAAGCCATAGACTAACAGCTTGACGTGAACAAACATTTACTTCTATAACAATTTTCATTAATTCTCTTAATGTCCATTCAAGTAAGTCGTCATCATTTTTCATATTATTTAAAATTTCTTTCGGTAAATGTTCATCTCCTGAGAATATGAAAGCGAATGCTCGTGCTATTGATATGTGTAGTGCTGCATCCTTTGTCATTCTTTTCATTTCAAGGAAATGATTTATGACTCGTTTTGAGAAGAATATGTTGTCACCAATTGACAAATAACCGAGACATAATGCTGCTTCTTCCCGTACTTTTTGCTTCGAATGAGAACTTTTCAAAAGTTGCCCAACCGTGTTCAGAACATAAATCTTTGAATGCGTGTAATTTTCCGCATTCTCTTCCTTTTCATCCTCGAACGGTAATGTATAGCAGCCGAGTAACGATAAGCCTTTTAGTGATGCCAGTTGTAGAAGTGATTTTTGATCATTTAATAATTTAACTAATAAATTAATCAGTTCCGTGTATTCACGTGATTTTAGGAATTGTGTCCATTCGGCATTCTTGTTATTTTGGATGTAATAAATTATACGATAGAAGCAGGCATTCGATAGAGCTAATAAACATCCATGTTGTTGCTCCAAGCTTTTCTGAGAAATATTTAATAGCTGAGTAATTTCGGTGTTAAAGACATCATTAGTTGAATCATATGCTAGATGAATTCCATAAATTTTAGCTGATTTCGTTCGAATTCCTTCATTCACATCTTTTAAGGAATTAGCTATAATCTTTAATGTATCTGCTATTTTGATTTCATTAGAACAAATTATCCATGGAGTTGAATCATATAGATCCAGTAAGCAGTCCAATTCTGTCAAGCTCTTTCTTATGATTAATATGCTTCTTATGAGCTTCACATACTTAACAATACAGTCCTTATTCTTAAGATCAACAAGGTATTGAATGAGTTTTGAGTTGTCAGTTCCAGGTTCACAATTGCAGCCTGCTGAATACCATAAACAGATACGAGCATAGTCAAGAACTTCCGTGAACACATCGAGATCAATACTGCTTAATTTATCCTTACTTTTTGAAGCCTTTCTCTCAAACTCTTCATCAATATGAGCAATTAAGCCTTCAAATGATGGCAAAATTATTTTTTGGTCAACATCTGTAACTCCATCCTTAATGATTGTATCACATGAAATTAGGTTCTCATAAGTTATGTGATCCTTTCTTTGTGTTCCATACAAGAATGTATAAACTCCTTCTTTTAATTGCATACATATGCCACTAATCCAGACTAGCATGTATCTTGCTGGCACAAAATATTGTGGAAAGCATGTGTTCAAGAAAAAGCTAGTGACATTAAGTGATGTCAAGTTCTTTGACTCACATTGATCTCTTAATATCCCCAAAATAATGATGTGATTTGATGTAGGTTCAAATTCAGGAACAAGATCTTTTGGGTCAACCTTTTGTTCTCCATCTACATCCATTTTCTCTTCCTCAGCAACTTTATTTGGTGTCCATTTAAAGGCTTGTGCAAGTGCCAATAAGCATTCCTTAATCGAGTCATGTAAATCAGGTGTTGATCCTTTCAGGAAGTCAAAATAATTCACAATCAGGTTGACATTCTTATTGAAATGATTCGGAAATATTTGAAATAGCTTTGCAATTGCCATTAAGGCGCTATTTTGAACAGCTGATGGTTCTGGTGATTCAAGTCCAATTAATTTTGTTATGTATGTGTGAAGGACTTCCGATAGCTTCTCAATAACTGCACTATTTCCAAATTGAATCAAATTGGCAGCGAATTGCAAGACAGCAACTTTTACTTTTTGATTTGTGGACTCTCCAAAAAGTCCTTCAAAGATGACTTGAATTCCTTTTGGGACGATAAGAGCTTGTCCGCGACATTTCATTAAAAAGTTGAGGATTTTCAGCTTCAATCGAGGACTGCATGCTGAAACTTTCCTTTCCTTGATTTTTGAATCCTTTCCAGTGAACAGATTGTAGAGCTGGATGCAGTTATTTGGATCATCAAAGTCGATCGTCCTGAAATTGAAGTAAGGCATGATCCAGTGTTAATAAACTCAACATATTAATGCAAAATTGTAAAATACTTACACGCTGATTTTGTTTGACTCATTTACACCTTCATTGACGACTGAAAACCTTGAGTCAGAACTAGCCACGATCATATGAGGGAAAATTTCCTTTTCGTCAAAAATGTCCTTACTGAGATAGCTGACAATACCTTTTTTCAGCTACAAAATACAATAATTTAAATTAGACATGTCTAAAGGATCTATGCATCAGTCACTTACATTCTCAAGATAATCTGCTGTATCCTCTTTCAAAGTGATCCTCTTCAATGAATTTAGAGAGAATCCTGGTGGTGGAGAATCTTGATTGGTGTGTCCATAAGGAAGCAATAAGACATCAAGTAACACACTTAATAACATTTCTTTTGCATTTGGTCGGTCCTTAATTGCTTCTTTCTGTTGATTAAACTGCTCCTCATTCATCTTCATGATTTCAGACTGTCCAAGTAGTGGAAGCATAAGCATCAACAATTTATTCTGATGTGGTTCCGGTTTGTTCTCGATACATTTCAAAATAAATGGAAATAGCTTAATCTGTTCCTCAATTGTCAATCGTGGAAATCCAATCGTGATGTAAATGATGGCAAAATTAGTCAGGAACGAGTTTGATGATTCCTCATAATTTTTTAACAAAGAAGTCAGGTCAAGTTTAACACTCGGTCTAGATTTCAGTCTTTTGTTGACGTGAGTAAGAATTTCCATAACTTTCTTCCTAACTTGTTCATTTCGACTTTCAATCTTCAACAAAACTGGACAAAGGAACTTATTGACTTGAATCTCAAATTGCTCATCTGTTTCACATAGACCGAATTTCAACATAACTCGTTCTAAAAGAACTAAAATAACAAGAAATGATAAGTATCTTGTGTATTCAACAATTTTTATGTGATTAACTTACCTAAATCGTTTGAATCATCCATTATTATGGCTTAAATTGAATTTTTCGACTAAGATTTATTTGTATAATGAGTTTGCAATAAATAAACCAGTAAAGTATCTCCTCGAATAGAATTGCTATCAATTGTTTACTAGATCAAAACTTTGTTTATTAAAAAATCACTTCAATGATGACTTGATGGGTGATGAAATTTTAATTAAATAAACTATTTGTAACAGGTATATGAATATGTCATCAAATGATCTGCTGTTTTATTTATGTACGAAAGTATAATTCAAAACCATACACAAATGTATGGTTCCAAAGTTTCCCATACTTCCAATGAAAAGCTACAAATGATGTTTTTAAATATCTTAACGTGAATTATTAACATCCAATTAACTTTTTTACTTGTTTTAATTATTTATGAAACTATGAGTAGCTGCTCGTGTGAATTATGGAAATTCATAGGGTTCTTTCACTTAAACATGCCATTTACAGCTGACTATTTTCCCTTTACATTGAAATTATCGTAAATTGCTTGCTTATGTGGAGAAAATATGTTCATTACAATAGATAAGCTATTGTTTTGAGTGGAAATTCTCATTCATTGTTGTGGATTAGAAAGATTAAGTGCTGCCTTTTCACTTATCATCACGTGTCAATTTAATTTTAACGAGAATTTGGTGAAAATTCAAATTTTTGAACTTTGCACAATTTTCAAATTTTTGAACCAACGGTTTTTTCAAAAGAAATTCCAGGAATTTCTGTCAACAATAGTGAAAAAATAGATTTATTAATAAATCACAATATAAAGCAATAACAATAGACAATAAAAAGCACAGACAATAACAAGTGATTCGAACGGTGTGGATAGAAATCAAATCGAAGCAGAAAAAGCTAGTGATGCGAATAACTTGAAGTAAAGAAAATTATGGAATTTCAATAAAATTTTAGAAAAATTAAAAAAAAATGATAAAATCAAGTGTCTAAGGGCAGAAATCAAGTGAATTTAATTAAGTGTAAGTTGTGGAATAATAAATCATTCGAGTAAATCGCAGTAGACAATTTTTTCATGTGAAAAATTAATTTTGATATCAGTAAACATTCTTAGGATGTTATTCTGGATCTTTAAATAATGGAATATAAAAAAATGCAAATTTTGTATCATTAAAAGATATTAAAGTGAATTAGACAATTTCCTCAATTTATAGTTATCATAAACAAATGATTTTGATCTAAATAGAAAATAGTTTAATGAGTTTTTGTGAGAAGAGAAAAAAAATCGATTTTTTGACACAGTTACTTACTTACAATATTTCTCTCCTGAGCGAGTGATAATGCTTATGGAAAGAAAAAAATAAATCTTATGCATTTGACGATGGAGAATAATATTAAATTAAAAAAAGAAAAATAAATAAATCTGTGAAAAATTTGCAGAAAATTGTGATAATTTAATTAATTTTAATAGAGCATAAATTCAATTTGTGTAATGTTGGGTGCTGTGCTGTGTATTGTGACAATAGAGAACTGATAAATTATATATACATTTTTTTTGGCTAACAACACAACATAATAGTTCCTCTGATTATTGATCCAAAAGCAATAGAAACGAAAAAAAAATGGAATAATTTGGATTAATGTTAGTTTTTTTTGTTTCTCTTGAATAGCTGCAGCACGTCTATGTGTATAGTGAACAGATAATACCTCATAAATTTATATATATATATATATATCAGGTCAGCTACTTATTGAATATGTGTTACATGAGATTTTATTTGTTTCAAGAATCTATGTATCGGCCAAGAAATCATTTTCCTTTCATTACTGTTAATTGCAATTGACACATTTTTCGCTCTCTTCTGTATGTACATTACATTATTGAGCTATTTATAGCTATTGCTTGCGGACTTTATTGGAAATTCTTAAAAAACTTGACTTAACGTCAATAAAACAATAAATAAGTAACATATATTTTAATTCTTAACAAAAATTTATTGGTCAATTATAAGCTATTAATTAGCAATTTTTATGTCCCACACACATTTTTTGACTTGTCGTCGTCGTCTTGATTGGTACGAATTTAGCTTGGGGGAGCACAAAAAAAACATTTATTTTTTTGTGTATTTTTTGAGCAGGCAGGCACAAGCATATGTGCATCAGAATTGTCAACATAACATTGTGAGACGAAAGTGTAATGAGGAAATCCTACTTAAGCGAATGATTGCTTGTGTTTATATTTTCAAACGCAGTATGCTAGTTCTATTTAAAAATCTCACCTATACACACTTAATTTAATTAAAATATTGTTTTTTTGTAAAATGACTGCTGCAACGTCTCAACGTGAAATTCTCCCTTGTGTTTTTGCTAATTCTGTAGAAATTTTTTAATGATAAAAAGTCGTGATTTAAAAATTAACAAATTATCACTTTACAAAAGCTAATGACAAACATTCTCAAATGGACATAAAATCACTAGTACAAAAACAATTGTATCCGCCCGATCGGACAAAGATGAATTGATTATTGGCATCATAGCGACGAGACGGCAGTATACTTAAAATCCAGTGGCAGGCACTTGACCATATTTGATTATTTTCGTCAAGTTGGTGCCATTTGGTTCTAAGTAAGAGCTCGAGACCGCACTCTATAATCAATTCGAGTCGACTTTCAGCCCTTTGGTTGCTTTCAAGAGGCAGTCACTTGACCAAAACAACCAAATTTGCCAATTGGTTGCAACTTGATTCTGAGCGTTCTACCCGTCCCATCGCCGTAGTGACAACATTTTAATATTATGTACCGATCGGTTCCGTAACTTGTTAAAAATTAAAAAATTATATTCGTTGTATTTGCTTTATAGATTTAGACACAATATCAAGTTGCAACACAGAAAAAAGGATAGATGAAATATGTAAAAAAAAGTTATTCGTCCGATTGAATACTGCGGAATTGAGTATATGGAAGAAAAAAAAAATCTGGTTCTGAATAAAAATGTATTAAAATAAGTCAACGATTAAAACATCATTAAGTCAAATTTGGAAGATAGAAATAAAAAAGTTGTTTTTATATATATATAAAAATAAGTGGAAGAAATGAGTAATCAATTTGATGACGACATACCTCCCGCTGAAATTGCACGAGAAGGTTGGATACTAGTTCGGATTCATGTACCAGAACTTGATATTTTTAAGTGCCTTCAATTTCCTGTTGACAAACTAATATGGGACATCAAACAACAAGTATTAGCATCCTTGCCAAAAGTAAGTTCCTTTGTTTAATGTCTGGGGTTGTTCGTAAATTAGATGATCAAGCACTTGAGAATGCCATTTCAAAGAGAAAGGTCATTTAAAAAAATTTAACGTTTTATTATTAATTTAAAATTTTAATTGAACTTCAATTCCAAAAATTGAACTTAAATTTCAAATATTTTATGACGGTTATTTTTCAAATATTTCTTGACCGTAATTTTCTAATTCCAAAAGTGAATATTGCATATCCAATTTGCAAACGACCCCTCTAAGATCTATTCGAGTGACATTCTTTATTTTATTACACATAATTTTATGCGATTTGATTATAAATATAGTATTTTCTTCATTCGTGCAGCACAAAGATGTATGTGAAGAAATGTGTGAAATATGTGAAGTACATGTGAAGAACCGTTATTACTTTACTTACTTTAAACTATACAATTACATTTTTATAGAAGAAAATTTTTATAGAAAAATACTAAAATATAGTCTATGACCGATAGTTTAAGCGCATTATTTTTGGCCATGTCTAATTTGATTATTTTTACATTAAAGTAAATTGTCTGCAGACAGGAAATTGACCGTTAAGCTCTTCTGTGTTTATCCAATATTTTTTTAATACTTAAATTTTTCTGACCTTACTCAAACTTTTTTTTTGGACGTGATTTTACATGCTAATCTTGATTACATTTTCGGAATGACATTCTTGGGTGTAGTTGATTGCTTACTGAATGGATTAACATTTTCTAAAGCTGATGGATATTCTGAAAAAGTCCATTAAAGCAAGTTTTCGGTCTGACTTTCATTAAATTACGTCAATTTTCTTTCATTGTTTGCTTATCAACCTTAACTATTATTTGATTTGAGCTTAATGTGTACCCAAAAAAACTGGGGTACTGTAATAAAATTTATGTAGACAGATTGTAAAGTATGATAAATTATTTATTTACTTATTCAATGATACATGCAGTAAAGTAGTCAAGGTGAATTTAATGAAAATACTCTTATGCAAATATTTGTTGTAAAAAGCTTTCCTTCAATTTCTGACGTACTTTCATGACATATTGATTATGTTTTTTTTTTATATCCATATCAAGTTGATCAATATGCAGTCAATGTTTCATTCTCGAATACATTTTTGGATACTAACTAACTAAATTTTTTTGTATATCTCTTTAGGAATTGAAAGAATCATTCAATTATGGACTTTTTCTTCCACCGGCAAATGGAAAAGCTGGAAAATTTTTGGATGAAGAACGACGTTTAGGCGATTATCCATTTAATGGACCTGTCGGCTATTTAGAGGTAATTGTCCTCAAATTTACAGCTATTGATAAATAATTAAATAAGAAAATTAATTTGCAGTTGAAATATAAACGTCGTGTTTACAAATTATTAAATGTCGATGAACGGCAATTGAGAGCTTTACATTCACGTTCGAATTTGAGACGATTTTTGGAATATGTCAACGGTGGACATGTCGAGAAAATTTCAAAAATGTGCTCGAAAGGACTCGATCCAAATTTTCATTGTTCCGACACAGGAGAAACACCATTGTCAATTGCCACAAGCATGAAGAAGCCTCAAAAATTATTAATTGCATTGGTGAATGGCGGAGCACTTTTGGATTATAGATCACGAGACGGCAGTACAGCTTTACATAAAGCAGTTGAGCGTGATACACTTGAATCAGTTATGACTTTACTTGAACTTGGAGCATCTCCAAATTATCGCGACGCAAAAATGCTGACGCCAGCTTACTTGTCGGTATTGAAAAAGACAGATCCGAAAATAACAGAAGTTTTACTTCACGATCACGCAACATTGGGTACACAAGACACGCAAGGATGGAATGAAGTTCATCAGGTAAATTTTATAATTTTAATTGCCTTATTTAATAATCTTGATTGTATTTTGTTGATTATGACCTTAATAGGCATGTCGAAATGGCTTGGTGCATCATCTAGAGCATTTACTGGTCTATGGAGCAGACATGAACAGTAAGAACTCGACGGGCAATACACCACTGCATGTGTGTGCTGTTAACAATCAAGAAGCGTGTGCAAGAATGTTACTTTTTCGCGGTGCTAATCGTGAAGCTTTAAATTTTGCAAACCAGACACCTTATCAAGTAAAAACATTCTCATATTTAATATAAGTTGAGTAAATACAAATATTTAAATTCTTTTCTTCTTTTTTTTGTTTTTTCGTCTTCCAGGTCGCTGTTATTGCGAGTAATTTTGAATTAGCGGAATTAATAAGAAACTATAAGAATGATGATATTGGTGAGTCTTAATTTATAACAGTATGCAACTACGTTTCGGATAAATGTTTTAGATATTTTTTATTCTTCTCATTCTGTTAATTAACTATGAACATTTTCTTATCTTTGACACGACATCATTGTCTTGTGTATCTTTTTTTTTTCTTTGGCTGGAATGATAAACTTTAAATGATTCTTTAAGCTTGATTCATGATAAAAGTTGAACGTTATTAGAGCATTTTCTTGATGGCATATGATGCTATTGGATTTGATTTATTGTATTTTCATAGCATTAAATAGAAGTTTTGTGCGAATTTAAAATTTTACTGTGATAACGGTTTTGTAAAATTTAAATTTTTGGATAAATAACGATTTTGTAAAATTTGAATTTTCAAAAATTGAAATCTCACAACAAATAACGGCTTTGGAAAATTTGGAATTTTGTTCTAAATTTTGAACTTTAAGTTTTAAATATTTTTTGACCGGTATTTTTTAAATATTTTTTGACCGTTATTTTTGAACTAAATTTTTTCAAGAATTTAAATTATTTTATATTCAGAATTTTATCAGACGCAATAGCTCGATGCCCGGAAAATGCTCTTCCCTTGGTCTCGAATGACTACGTCTAAAAATATTGTTTTCATCATAGATGAAGCTTCTTAAATTCTTGTTAAATTTATATTCATTGTATGCCTTTTTTTGTTACAAACCATCAAGTTCTTAGGTCGTTCATTCAGTTTTTGTTGTTAATTACCTTTATAAAGTTACATAATTTAATATTATACACTCAAAGAAGATTAGTTTTACTGTCTATCCTAAAATATAATTTTTAATTTTAAGTTTCCATCACTCAAATCTGCCGGCTGCTCACTTATGAGATATGCATACATTCCATTTTATTGTAGACAATACTTTTATATCTTATAGGAATTAAATTAAAGTACGTCAGCTTTGAAGAGATTTTTGTGTGTCTTTTTGAAGAAGCTTTTCGGAGATACCAAAGAACAAAAAAAAGTACAAAGATTAAAATTTAATTAAACATTTAAAGCCACTTAATAATTAGGCCTTGGTTGATATCTTGATAGGCGCCTGTTTGATAGGGTTATCATCAAGTTCCATTGGAAAATTTCATAATATATTATCGATAATCAGTCACAAGCTTTAGCTTGAAGGAGTGGCAAGGAAGTAACACTTTTGATATTTATATCTCTTGGCCACTTCAGATGTTGAAAACTTGTCAGACGTAAAGTTCATAATTCACAGAATGTCCAATCGATGATGCACTAAACTTTCGTATACAATTTCACATTAAGTATATAGAACTGCTGAGACTATAAAAAAAACAATGTTGGATGTTATTTTAAAAAACTTTTTTTAAATGCCAGACCATAAAAACTTTTACTGCAAGCATGTATTTTCCATTGTCAAGGTCAAATCAAATTGAGTCTTGAAGGCAATTTCGGAAATAAATCCTTATTGCGCATTGTTTGAATTTTAAATTTCTATGGAGTTTCCAAGGTTTTTGTACACTTGCAGTTCCTTCAATTATGGTTACGTGTGATGAATACATTGTTTAGATTGTCAATTAAAGCTTCTATCTGAGCTAAAGACAATTAGCACTGAATAAATTATTAACGGATTTTTTGGCATTTGAATTTTGTGAATTTAAATTTTAGAACCACACAAATGTTCCTAATGCTGTTGTATTGTTTTGAACCACAAATGTTGACTTTTACACTTCAAAACAATACAACCGTCTTACACTTCAAACATTTGTATGGTTTTGAATTCGAATATTAATTTTCCGTTAGAATTTTTTTCCCCTGTTTTCCTTTCAAAATTTAAATCCCAAAAAACCGTTAGAATTATTTTGCCCATTCAAAAGCAATTTAATGCCAATTTACATGAATTACATGAGTTTGCAACTTAATTATCTTTACAAATGATCATTAATTTTATTGTTGATTCGGAATACAAAAAAATGCAATCATAAACGCTTTATTTCATTGCCTAGAGTCTATATAGCGTATGATAAAATAGCGGCTTCCTTTGAATTTGTTCTTTGATCATAGATTTGTGTAAATTTAAGCAGTAAATTGGTTACTGGCAAATAGGAACTTCCTGTGATCGGTTTAATATTTTGTTGGAAGTTACTGAAGTTCCTGAGCTTTTTAAAGCCTTTTAATACCCAAAAGCTCTGTCAACAAGCCTTATTCTCAAAATCGCACATCAAAAACTTCATCGTTGACCTACCTTGATTTAATTAGCCATAATTGTTAGTACGAAAAAGCTACAAAATAATCAGTAGACCGAAACTACGAGTTACTTAAAAGTCGAAAATCTCCGCACATAAATCAAATCATTAAATCAGATTCACGTGATAACAATTCCCCATATTGCCGCAAAAAAATATGTGTGGGTTCATTGACGAAAAAAAATTTGTAAAACAATAAACATTATCACAATGAAAAAACAATTAAAGAGGAATGCTACTTTGATAAAAAAAAGTGTGATATATACGAAGTTGGAACTGAAAAAATACAAGCGCGAATCATAAATATTTTTGTTAAGTGTACTTAACCATCAGATATGATATTGCTACATTTTTATTGTTATAGTGTCGCGTCTGTTCATATATTATTGTTGTTCGCGAACGAATAATTACTGTTCTGGTGGAAGAAGCTAATTCTTTTTTTTGTAACTAACTAAATTTAATAAGCTTAGAGAAAAAATCATCAATTAAAAATAATTTTCCCTTAAAGTGCCTATACGTGTACCGCCTCGTTATAATCCACGACGACGATCTGGTCTAGGATGTTGGTATACATTATTAAATCAAAGTAGTCACAGTGGTTCCGAATATATATCTCCTACGTCATCAATTGTCGGCGATTCATGGAACAATTCACATTATCATACATTCTCACGTTTAATACACATTACATCACCGTCATCGCCGTGTCCATCTGATCGTCCATTTAATTCGGCAAGTTCAAGTTTATCGGAATCATCATCAAGTCATCGTAGTCAGGAAGATGATATTAGTTTCGTAACAGGTAATAAAAAAAACATATGACACTATTTGCTCATCACAATATAATAAAAATGATGATTATCTTGAAACATGTACAAAGTAAAGTTCGGCGCAAAAAAAATTACGTCACGAAAAAATTTTATTAACTCATTGTTATTTCTGTTTTGGAAAGTTCTTTTGAGCAGCTTTTCATTAGTTTTCTGTTCAATTTATCGACACATTTTCCCAAAATTAAATTTTGTTTTTCAACGGATTTTTGAGATTTAAATTTTAACGGTTTTGTAAAATTTAAATTTTTTGAACTCTACAATTTGAATTTTGAAAATTTGTTAAAATTTGTACTAATCTCCTTCTTTTTAGTACACAACGAATTTTCGGAATGTGAATTTTATCGGTTATTGAACTCTAAAATTCAAATTTTGAACATCTGTTAATATTTAAATTTGAAAAATACGTTACAAATTTTTGGAAAATGTGTCACCAGAATTCTAGTTTTTGGACTTATTCAGATACATACTTTCTTAGTGCATGTTTGCATGAATTAAGTTACTCGTTAAAGCAATAGACTTTTATTTTTATTTCTTATTCGTAAATAATCATTCATATATCTGTTTTTACTCAACTTTAAAATAAAAATAAAAAATTTGTTTTACGTGTTAAACGTTCTCACTTTGACATACTGAATATGAATCAAAGTATTCCAGTGTATGGGAAATGAAAGCTTTTTACTTTTTTACTGATACAGTAATTTTAATTATCTCAAACTTTGTTATTGATATTGTGTTTGTTATCTTTGATTAGTGCTAATTACACTATACCTACCCATAAAAAATAAAAGTTTCTGTGAATCCAGTCGAAAAATGAGTCAGGCTTTAAAAATTTCATTAGCACTAGTGATGAAATCAATACAGTATTTATATTGATGTTTGAGGCTTCATTGGGGACCACAGACTACACTTGGTTCTCATTCTCTATGTGAATTATCGGAAGTAAAAATCTCAATTCCGCGAATAAAAAAAAAGCTTTCATTTTGTGAATGTATTTTATTCGAAGCTATATAAATTAATTTATAAATTTTTATCAAATCACCTATTTACTTTAAAGACAAAAGCCTCGGCGATACAAGCGACGTGGTTAGTGATTCATCAGGTGTCGGAACAAACTCAGAATCTGCTAATTGTTCAATCGGACATCCAAGCACAACAGTTGTTTGTATTGAAAAATATGAGCCGCAAATAGCCGGTCATTTGTCAATTCAGGCAGGAGATATAATTGAAGTTGTTGGTTCAACCGATTGTGGATTATTGGAGGGATTTATACGTGGATCATCAATTACGGGATTTTTTCCATCACGTTGTACACAAGAAGTCCAATTTCGACAGAAAAATAACGGAAATCACAACAATAACAATCATTTGTTAAAAGAGAATATTCAGCCACTCGTCTTGAATAATTTGAATCTTGATAATTGTGAAGAAATTTCAGAGCCTGACGCATCGTATAACAACACACTGACTTCGCAGGGCAATAAAAAGTAAGTGCAATTAAAATTCCTGTCCTTAAATTCACAAGAGTTAATTTAAATCTGAGGATTTATTTTTAATCTTAAGGATTTAAGTTAAACCGACCGGGTCTATCCTTGAATTAGACTATAATCTCAATTATTAAGCTTAACCACAATTTAATAATTCTAATTTACAGCTTCACAATGTCAAAACCGAGGACAGTGGTAAGTTTCAATCAATATCAAATTATTCAATATTAAAGCATTAATGCTGCAAACAATAAAACCTGATCATTAATCAATTATTCATTAATTCAGCTTCTTCATCGTGCCAAACGTGGATTCGGTTTTGTATTGCGTGGTGCCAAAGCCGCATCGCCTTTAATGCAGTTAAAACCATCGTCAAGATGTCCAGCATTGCAGTATCTCGATGATGTTGATAAAGGCGGTGTAGCAGATGTTGCTGGATTAAAGAAGGGAGATTTTTTACTTGCCGTAAGTGCCTCAATGCCTGTATTGAATCCATTAAATTTTTTACTCACGTATATTTAATAAAACTTTTAGATTAATGGAGAGGATGTAACGTGCACATCTCATGAATATGTTGTGGAATTGATCAGGAATTCAAGTGAATGTGTCACAATGACAGTTTTAACAGTCGATGAGAATAGCTTTTCTAATACAAACTTGTCAATGATGAATGGACGACAATGTTCGACACTTCCTAGACGTTTTAGTGGATCTAATAAAATGCCAGTTCCACCAGCTGTTCCAAGACGTGATCCGAAAACAACATTAAGTGTTGGAAGGGCTCGTGCACGATCTATGGTCGCTGGATTAGAAGCAAATGAAGATCAAGATGAATGTGGAATATCTATGAAAGCTAGTTCAACAGAATCGATTCATCAACAAACTCAATCAGCTATTTCAACACCATTACAACCAGGAACACCAATTCAACCAAGAACAGCTAGTATAAAATCACGTCCAACATCTAGTAGAATTACCGCAGCGGAATTGGAAGATCTATTTCAAAGACAACAAGGAATTGACTCCAGGAATAAGTACCATTCATCTATGATGACAACATCACGCTTCCAATCGAATTGTGAAAGCTCATTAACTCCACCATATACATCTCCGTCTAAAAAGCAGCCATTAGTTTATGCAAGTATTGCCGAAATGAAAAGGAAAAAGACAAAAGTTGGTGGAACATTACGAGGCCGTCCAGTAGATATTCCAAGCGTTGATTCAGATCTCAAAAGAACATTCCATAGTTCACCAGATCTTGCTCTTACTTTGAGTGGAAGCTCAACATGGACAAGTGGTATGCTCGCTCGAAAAGGTCACATTTCACAAGAAGATCTACAAAATTTACACATTTCAATGCAAAGATTAACATTCTTGCCACCACCAAATTGTAAGCCACCTCCAATTCCAATCGAAAATAATCAGCCTGAAATTGGTCAAGTTGTTAAAGTCGATGTATCTCGTAAATCGGAATATGAATCAACGTCATTGTTACAAAGACAAATTCAACAAAAAATTGCAGCAAAAACGCAAGCAGCTGTTGATAATAGTAACGAAACAGTGTCCGTCATGTCAAGCTTTAAGCCATCCTCGAATACAAAAATTTATGCGTCACCACAAGAAATAAATATAACTAATAATAATGATATAACTAACAATAATAACATAACTAGCAATTATTCAAGCACCGTAACTAAAAATGTTATTATTAACAACAATAATGAGCACTACAAAAGTAGCAGTGATTATAATGTTACAAAAGTCATCGTTACTGCGAGTTCTGGCAATTTGAATCCGTACGCTCAGCCTGGTAAAATTAACATTGAACCGAATATAAATATACAGCAACAGTCTCTGCCGCTACCGCCGCCACCGCCTCCAACTTTACCACCTGATATACCCGAGCCTGATTATTCAGAATCAGATGATGAAGAGGAAGCAAATAATTCGGTTAAATTAGCACAGAATGTGCCATTTACTAATGAAAGTGTCAATACATTGAAACGAAACGATAATCAAAATCAGAATCAACATAAAGTCATAATTATAACGAAAAAGGATGAAGTTGCAATAGTCGAAAAAGAAAATAGTGGAAGTTCAAGCACAGGAAGTTCATCAATTGTATCTCATTCATATTCCGTAGACGAAATTCAAAGAATTCGGTCCGGATTAAAACCATCCAAGACATTTCCGAATGCATTCCAAAATAATTCAAGCCATAATAATCACATGACAAATGAAGGTGATAATTCATCATCTGGTGTTAGCAGTGATCAAGAAATCAAAATGAATTATTCAAATAACTTATCGACTACTCATAATAATAATAAAGTTAATAATATTAATAATAATCAGCATAAGAATGAAATAGTTCAAAATAAAGTTGTACCAAGAAAGGAAGCCATAATATCGACAGAAGATGCACCTAGTGATGAGGATAGTCCACCGTTAACATCATTTCAGCGTAATAATTCATTGACTCGAAAGCAGGCAGCGATTATTGCTGCAAATCGAGCAAAAGTATTAGCTCAAAATCAGGGACAAATTGTCTCATTATCTCAATTACCGCCACCATTGGAAGCTGATTCCGATGAAGAAGTTGACAATGGAAAGGAGGCGACATATATAGGTAAGCTAATAAACTTCTGTGGATAATATGAATTTGACCGTTAAATTTTGAAAAATCTTTTTGAACTTAAAATTTAAATTTTTTTTGACCGTTAATTTTCAATATTTTTTTAACCGTTTTAATATTTTTAATGACTAATTTCCCACAAGGAAATGACCATCGTCAGTCTCGACGATTCATTCTCATTTCTCCAAATTTGGGCATTTTTTTAAAAACAACTTTACGTGACTTATTAATTAATTAAAACTACTGTTTTTTTTGTTCAATTTAAAGTTGCACCGCCTCCACCAGAATTTAGTGATATTGTCTCAAACACACGTTCACTACACATTCCAACACAACAGTCTCAACAATATCGTCAATATGCATCGGTTAATTATATGCAACAGACTCAACAGAAAGGTGTAAGGATTGTTGGTGCTTTACCAAAACATAATACCATGCCAGGACAATCTCCAAGCGGAAAAATTGTGCGCACTAATCATCCACATCATCATATTCATCATTATCATCATCAACATCATTATTAAGCGTCAACAGTATATCTTATGGGTAGTGCATCTAATTGCTGTGAAAATTGATGTTTTGTGGATTTTTAACGTATTTGAAATTTTTGAATTTTAACGGGTTTTGAGATTTTGAAATTATTTGAACTTCTTTGAGAAAGTTCAAAAATTTGAATTCAAGAAAAACGTTAAATTTTTGAATTTTCAACATGCATCTTTAAAATTGACGAATTTTCACAGTAATTAGACTTGGATAGAAAGTATAATAGAATTGAAATATTTCTAACGATAAAGTATTCTAAAAAAAATAATTGTAAAATTTTGTCTCTAGACTTATTAATAATTAAGTTTTTAATCGGTAGAAAGGTGTATTAAAACTCTTGTCGTATGCCATTAAAGCAGTTTTAAAGGAAGTAAAAAAAAAAGTCATTTAAAAAGGAGGATGAAGGAAATCTATTTAAGAGAAATTTAAGTTGTAATTTTATCAAGTACCGCCAAAAAATTGTATAGTCAATCCACTACTTTTCCTTCCTTTTACTTCTATGTGTATATAATTTAAAAGACTATATATCCTTAGTTTAATTAACTTTATATTTTTTTAGAATGAAAGGTTGACCCTTTTTGCATATAAATTGGATATTTCCAAAAAAAACACGACTTCTCATCTCATCAAGCCATTCCTACTACCTACAATGCACCTAATGAATTATTTTTTAAAATTTTCATAAAATGGATAAAAAAACTTAACGGAATATAAACTAAATTAAATTAATTAAATTAATGTTTAATAACAAATAATAATTATTACTGGCATTTTTTCAAGCTTATTTGTAAATCGAATTTTTAGAATTTTATATATTATATATGAACTGTAAACGATAATGGAAAAGAAATCATAAGAATTTAATGGAACTAAAAAAAAATATAATAAAATAATTAAAGCTTTCACGAACATCCCCATTCTTTTCATGCAATTAAACGTATATTCAAATTATGTTGTGCTGTGTTTATTCTGTTATTTTTGAAGGATTTTTCTTATATTTTTTCATGACTTGTGTAACAGTGCTCAAAAGATTGTTGGACGACTATTACTGATTAGTCACGTTCTATTGGGAAAATACGTTCGTGATGAATTAATCGTTCTTGAGCATGCATTGCTTATCATGTTTACTATTCGAAATCTCAAATACCTTGGAATATCGAGCTAATATATGCCTTTAATTATAGTTTATTGGAAATTTATGAGGTATATTCATGGAAATTCAGGTTGTTCAGCATGGTAGTTGGTTCTGATCCGTGAGAAAATTGACGAATCCACAGTCAGTGATTTTGTCAGTTCAGAAAATTGTAAATAAAAAATTGAAAATGTTTAATTTTCAAAAAATTCATAGATTTAGCAATCTGCTGGTTAATTCAGTTAGATATGCTGGTAGATATCAGTCAAAACATAACAAATCAAAGCTGTACAAGGAAGGTGATAGCTTAAAAATCGAGAATTACATTCGTTTTTATCCACGAGTAAATGGCACGAGTATTGAGGATGTTAAAGTCGCTGATCCACCTAAATTATTCAGAGTTACAAGAATTAAGAAGATTGCTGGAAATCCACATTGGGAGAAGAGAATTTTGAGAGATTTTGGACTGTTTGATGTGAGTTTTTACAATTGTCGCTGGATCTTATTCAGTTCCTTTAAATTGTTTCATTAATCTTGCAGACAGGAGCAGTCGCAGTTGTCAAAAATATCCCTGAAAACAATCAGCGACTGTGGAAAGTGAAGCATCTCATAAAGGTTGAGCCGATTACCTTCCCATACGGTGAACCATCCAAAGAAGATGTCAACTACTCGTTCCTTAAGGAAAACGGAGAATGTGTAGTCATTAAGAATGTCACAGCTTTAGAACAGCGATTAGAAGCCACAGATAAATTCGAGAAGGATAATAAACAGCTTGATGGAGAGATTCTTCGAAATGATACACGAATGAAATGGCTTAATAATTATTAATTATAGTGGATTTATCAATTTAATAGAAATGTTTAATAAATTAAATACTAAAAAAATACACAAAAAAGAGCTGTCAAATATTATGAGCTGACGAGAAATTATTACCCGCATTCGGATAGAGCAATTTGTTACATCCTCGTTACATTTGAGGAATTATGGGAACCAACATAAATTCTATGTAAAAAATAACGCTCAAAAAGTACCCTAATAAGAAATGATATTAAAAAATGTTGCAGTATGAAGGTGGTTAAAGCGCTTTTTTGTGGGTAGAGCAGTAATTAACACATTTTTGGATTTAATTTTTTAACGGCTTTAACAATTTGAAATTTTCAGCAGTTTTGGCAAATTTTAATTCTTCAACAGTTTTGTAAAATTTAAATTTTTCAGTAGTTTTGTAAATTTTAAATTTTTAACGGTTTTGTAAAATTTGAATTTTCCTGGGATAATTCTGGAATTACATTTAAAAAACATAAAATTCCTTAATTATCGTACATTGAATGTTTACAGCATGTATATAGTAATAGACATCAAGCCATAATAAACCCAATGGTACGATTCCACTGAAAAACACAGCACACAACATAATCTAGTACAAAATAGCTCTAAGCTCATTGGAAATTCATTGGAAGTTTCTAACAAAAAAATTGAATTAAAAAATAGTTCACATTGAAATCTCGCATAAATCAAATAAGAAAGCAAATATTGAGCTATATTGTTCGATTTATTCATTAATCAGATTCTATTTATCGGAAGTAAAGGATACTGACTTTCATTCAGTTTTTCATACTTCCAGTTGACTGGAAATTTGTTTATATACCTAAATAGCAAAAAAATTTGTCGATGAACAAAAGACTCTCCGTGAAAAAATTAAAAAACTTTGTGAATTTAACTAAATTAATAACATAAAAGTGTGTAAATAATTGCCCAACTGGATATAGAATACGATAATAGTGAATGTGATCAAGTCTGAGTATGAAAAATGTGAAAAATCTTTAAAAATAGTAATGCACGTAAAAATTCATAAATCAAATTGCATTAATTTTACAATTTACTGTGCGAAAAGTTGTATTCTGTGTTTTTTGTGAAAATGTAGTGCTATTAATTCTAATTAAATTTTAAAATTGTGTTTAACAAAGGGTATATTAAGGATATAATGAAGTACTTAACATGAAAAAGAAGAGAAAAAGTGCAAAAATTATTAAGTTAAAAATGGTGAATTAGAAAATATGAGGAAGAAAAAATGTGAAAGTACATTTCATTTAGCTTAGAATTAGTGAAAAATCATGGATGTTGGATATATGAGCTAAAATAAAAAAATAAAAATATTATTAAATGCGAGGATATTGCTGTAAATGTGGCAACAATGCAGTGTTAAAAGACATTTGTTAATAATGTAATGGAACATAAAAAAAAACACACAGTAGAAAGCAGCAGAATTTAAGCAATTACAATATCTAGATTGGATACATATTTTCATTTACTGTAAGTAAAGTACAAAAAGAATGCTTAAAAAGCAATAACTTTTTTTTAATGTTTGAGTGCAGCATGTATATTATTAAGCATTCATAGATATCTATCGGAAATGCATATTCTCTTTCTATATTTTTTATTATTTTCTTTAAATTGAAAAATATCGATTTAAAAATAAATTAATTCTTCACAATATTTGAATGAAATGAAAAAAAAAAAATAGAATATAAATAACAATATATGACTATATCACGCAGAAAAATAACATGAATATGTGAAGACTATAGAGAAACCCAATGAGAGATAAACCCTGCTGACTAATTTTTTTGTGAGTAGGCTGTATTATTATGAAAATATAAAAAAATACAAAAATACAAAAAAACTTGTTAGAAAGCATTAGATATATAGCAAGAAACAATGAATTATGATGATCTATCCAAGGAAGTTATATTCTTCTGTAAATAGCTTATTTGTTCATAATTATGTAAATTTGAATTCAAATAAGTGTATTTCTTTTCATATTTCATTTTTCCTTCCACTTCTATATCGTTACTAGTGCGTTTAATCCGTTCGGAATGACAATTCAAAATGCTAATTTTGATGCCTGGTGGGTGACATGACTTTAAAGTCAGTTGGATGTCTTGAAATTCATATATGTTAATCCATCTAATTTGCCTAGATCTTTAGATCCGATGAATTTATTTTTAATCCATCAGATTTAAACCTGGCAATTTAATTCCTGAATTAAGTCGACATAAATAGACTTAATTTCTCAAATTAAGGCATAATTATAATGATAGGTTCAATTTCACAAAGAATTTCGCCAACAGGCAACGCAAATTATACAATTATCAATATAGTCATATATTTAAGAAACCCAGAAAATCTAAATTGCTTCTTTGAGAGACCACAACGAAAGTAACGTGGTGAACAGCTTTATAGTGCTAAAGTATAAAATATTTATTCATTTTCTCATGTATTTTTCGTGAAAATTTCATTTCCTGCGGTTGTCAAAACTTGCCTCAAATATAAATCATGTTAGTAACCGTCACAACTGTCAGTATTTTGATGTTGGGCATTGCTCAATCGTGAAGAACATCCTGCACATATTTGGTTTGGTCTTGACTGATCGACTGTAATTTTAACTAATTTAATTTAATTGATTTTAATCGTCATAAAAACAATAAAAAAAAAAAACATTTTTTTCTAGATTAAAAGAAATGAGAGCCACAATGAGTCGTCATGCTACATATTGAATCATCGCGGCGCAATAAAGAAAACAAATTTCATTTGAAATCATGCAATAAATATCAAATAAGATAAGACACAAAAAAAAGAGTACACACAGAAAATGGATTTATTATCAATAATGAAATCAACGACAACAAAGGCTACGACGACAGTAATTTTAATATCAATTCTTGTAATCACAAAAGCAAATGGATTTTGTCCATCAAAATGCATCTGTGATGGTGATTTAAATAATTCAAAAGCAAGATGCATTGGTGCAGGCCTTGATGTTGTGCCAATACAATTGAATCCAAATGTTAAGCACATAAATCTAACAGATAATAAAATAGCTACAGTCTATTCAACGCTATCCTTTTATTATATGTTGGAGACTTTAGATATATCCAATAACGCACTAGAGACATTGGGAACAAAAAACTTTATTACACAAGAGAATTTGCGGAAACTTTTCTTGCAAAGAAATGTGATCAAGAAACTTAATAAGGAGACATTCAAAGGAATGAATAAGCTAGAAGTTTTGGATTTGGGATATAATCAAATTAGTGACATAGATCCACTATCCTTTAGTGATTTAACACGATTGACATTTCTCGATTTAACGAATAATAGTCTAATAAGCATCGAAAATGGTGTTTTTCAAAATCTCGGCAATCTTCATACACTTTTATTAACAAATAATCAATTGCTGAGCATTTCGCATGCTGAAAATTTTGAATATCTTCGGCGTTTACAAACGTTAGACTTATCTGGTAATCTCATAAAGCAGATTAACAATAATAGTTTTCAATATATGAATCACATGCAAGTCCTTTATTTGAACGGAAATATCATAGACAGCATCGATTTATTGGCTTTTGATGGATTAGTACAGCTGCAACATTTAAATCTATCCGATAACAATCTAACAGTAAGTTGAACACTTTTTATTTACTTTGTTGGTAATTGTCCAGGAAGCGCATTTTCTGGCATGGAATT
This sequence comes from Chironomus tepperi, assembly GCF_022539635.2. Taxonomy (NCBI): domain Eukaryota; kingdom Metazoa; phylum Arthropoda; class Insecta; order Diptera; family Chironomidae; genus Chironomus; species Chironomus tepperi. The sequence goes on along the minus strand of NW_027226486.1, from coordinate 3,934,670 downwards.
GATATTATGCTGACTGTTGAAAAATAACTGTCAAAATTTATTTGAAAAATAACGGTCAAATATAATTTGAACGCAAATTGAACCAGACATGACTGAAAAACAGACAAACTGACATCAAGTATACAGCAACAATATTCAATCCATACGGAATTTGCGCTATAAATGACTATACAGCATATGCCATCATTTCTAATGATCTATTTTTTCAACAGAGCGTGCCAACAGACCAACTTTCCAAATTATCAAATTTAACACATCTCTCGTTGAGCAGCAACTTTATAGAGACTTTACAACCTGTCTCTTTTCTCAACTTATTTCAATTGCGTGTTTTACAACTGGATCGGCTTATAAACTTGATCAGAATTGATTCAAGGTAACCACATTATTAATTGATTTATTATTTACATATATTTTGCATTTGGGACGTGATTGATATCTTGATCGACAGAGATGGGAATGGAATGTTTGAAGAATTTATGTCGAGTCCGGTTGAGATGGCTGAAATGTTGATGATATACAGCCGGATTAAAATTTAAATTCAACTGGATTAATTTAATTCTCGAAAAATAGAACTAAATTCGTGACAATCCAATTCTCAACTCTGAAACGTTTCAAACTCTATAGCAATATACAGCTTAATAGAAAATAAATACTCACTTCAATTTCATTTTATTCTTCTTTTTTTCTCATTTTCCTCTTTTTTTTCGTTTTTTTGATTTTTTTAGAGCTTTTATCGACAATGTGAATTTACAAGTACTTTCAATGAACGACAATGAGCAATTTTCCGACTTACCTGTGCACTTATTTCATGGAAATTCAAACTTAATGGAATTATCTCTAAAAAATAACAACTTTTATCAATTGGATGCTGTTCTATTACCGCTAGACCAATTACAAAAACTATCGTTAGCAGACAATCCATTTGTTTGTAATTGTTCATTGATTTGGTTGTGGCGTTTAATCAAGTCATCGACGGTGACAACAGAAGAGGAGATTGAAATGGGTAACAATAAAAGCAATTTACTCATCATTGATAAAGACAGTATTGGTTGTGATATAATAATTAAAAATGACGATAATAATGTAAAAATAATACGTAAGATGCTTTTAGATATGTCTGAAGCAGATATCTCATGCCCAACAAATATTCTTACCATTATAAGTGTCATTTTGACTGTAATTTTTATAGCTATAATTTGCATAAGTATACTTATTATTATTAAATGCTCACGTTCATCACAATTAAAACGAAGACAACAGAAATTTATAAGTGATGAACGTCAAAATATCGGTGAGCTAATAATACCTCAAAAAATTGATAAGTATGAACTTGAACGCTATTTAGCGGAACAACAACAAAATGCGCAACATTATCAAATTGGCCATAATCCGCAGCAACAGCATCACACAATTAATTCTAGTCAAAATAATAAGAATCAATATATATTCCAACCAAACTCAATGGAATATCGGTCATTAAAGAAATGGGATCAGACGCTACCGTCACCATCAACAAACATTCATCCAGCTTCCACAGCTTCCTTAACGATTAAGCCTAATCATAATAGCAGCATTAAAACATCAAAAAGAAATCATCCAGATGTTTTTAATAGTTTTATTAATAAGAATCCTTACAGCACTGAGGACGATAACAATCTATCTAAAATAAGCAATAATTTCGATGATAATGACAATGATCCGGAAGATCATTACGAAAATTTTGATGATAATTTTCTCCGAGGTATGAGTCAAACGATGAAAACTCCCTCGACGATGCCAATTGCAAGTACATTTACTGGAACGTCTGGTAACAACAGTAAAAATTCACAAAATCTTTCGAAACCACATATTGTCTACGTATGACTTGATACATACTCTAATGTCAAATTAATATATTAATTTAGTTATTTTTTTTTTTATTATACAATGGTTAGGCACTTGTGGATTAAACCTGAACAAAAATGTGACATGATATTCATGAATAATTTATATTTATATGTATTATCTTGAATCTGCTGTTCAGTGTTAATCCATCAGTGTCAGCGCCTTGTCTATTACATCAGTTGCTTACAATCTTAGTCTATATCTTGTTTCAACGGTACTATTTTAACTTATTTGGTGCTCATTTTTTGGGCTAAGTTAAGAATCTGAATTTTTTACCCATGTGCAGCTTATGATTTTACTCGTGCAATTCATTCTTAACAAGCTTTAAATTTTATATTTTATTATTTTTTTTTTTCTCATAAAATCTCAAATTTCTAATTTATTTATTATTTTATTCCATTTCTAAAAATAAGAACAATTTTTGCCCTTTTTTGAGAATTTTAATTTTTAAAGGAAGATGAAGGTATTATTTACATGTCATTTTCTCACAGCTGTAAACTTACCCTAAGATTTTTAAATTCAACAAAAAATGTTAACATACACATGCACAAAAAAACTAATGAAAATTGATCAAATCAAAAATTTATACTTTTTAATCGTTCTTAAAAAAAAGCGTGCAAAAATATCAAAAAAATAACGTCTGTCTGTAACTATTAAGGATTTTTACTATTTTTTTGTTAATCATTGAGGGATTGTTTCACTAAAAAGGAAGTGTCTCAAGTGTCATTTGATTTTAACACACTTAAGAATTGTCGCTTTGACATATTTAAGAATTGTCGGAACTCGGAGTCGACATACATTTTTATCTCGACTAGACTCAAATCCTACAAAATGAAAATCAAAAAAAAAAAAAATAAAAAAATAAAACCGAGTCTATTCTGAGTTCTGATAAAATTCCGTTGGCACATGAATCTTACAATTCAGTTGCTGTAGAATTGACTTGTCTTAAATTAATTTTTGGACTGTTTCTAGATATGTATCTCTAGAATCAAGTTGTGCGCAACATGTATGTTGTGGCACAACTTGGTGGGAAACTTGGACTGAAATCGCACACAGCTTCATCCGAACCCGTACACAGCATACAGTTCATACCATTTCTAAGAATTTTGGTGTCACACTAATGTGTCGCGGAACATATGTTGCTCACCAATACTCTAGATTAGTGGTGAACAACATGTGTGACACGACACACTAAACATTTGTGACACGACACACTAAACATTTGTGACACGAAACACTAAACATGTGTGACACGACACACTAGTGTTGAAAAAGCCATAAATCGGATGCTTTGTGGCGGCTATAATCGTAATCTACTACCAAGATGTGCCGTGGCACAACAGTGATTTCGACAACACTGCTCTAGATCAATATTGGGCAACCTGTGTGCCGCCAAAAATTCTTGAAAATGTCATGAACTGTAAGTCGTGTACGGATTCTGTTGAGGCTTACCACGAAGATGTGCCGCAACACACATGTTACCCACAACTGCTCTAGATAAAAAAAAATCTCTGTGCAGTAAAAAATTAAAGTCTTTTTTGGCTTTGTTCCTTTTAAAAACTTCATCGTTACACAATTGCAATGCCGAAAATGCTGAAAGAGTAAACAGTAAAAAAATTTCAAAAAATAGGCAATCAATGGTATTAAGGGATTCAATTATCAATGATTCTTTAGAGCTTTAGCGAAGCCTTTTATCAATAAAGCAATGTTGATGAATGGAATTAACAGCCTATAAATTCATGCAAGTAACAACAATTCATATTCTATCAAAAGCTATACTCGCGAGAGCTGCAGAACAGAATTTTTTGTTGTTTTAAAATCCAATATGTGGGTAGAAACTTTAATTAAGATTTAATATCAGTCAACCGTAAATTTTGCTTTTTAAGCATTTTTGAATGTATGTACTGAATATTGGATATTGAATTGAAATTCATATGTTCTTTCTATTTTCGAGGAAAATTGAAATTTATGTGAAAATAGGTCAAGATGAATTTGTTCTATTCTATTTGATTTTGATTTCGTAATATTCTGGGTCACTTCCTTTGAAAACCTTAGGAAGTTGATTGCTTTTCTCGAATCCCACAAGTTGATCCAATGAATACCACAAAATCATCAATCTCAAATCCAATACCAGGACGGCTTGACTCTGGAAATGTGTCAGATTTAAACCGAATCCAGTATCAAGTCATGGTCACGGCGGCCTATGCATTTGAATTAACCAGAGCTCGTTGAATTAACCAGTTGACTCGATTTATATATGGAGTCGAGTCAACTTTTTGATCCAAAATCTAAGTCGACCTTGAGCTCTGGAATTAACTTTCTCTATTTATTTAACTAAATTATTTAATTTGAATTCTAACGTATTTTTGCAATTCAAATTTCAAAAGCTTCCAATTTTCTAAATTGCAAAGTTACAGACAGAGTTGCTAAACAGGCTCCTGTCACAGGCAAAAACCGTACAATTTAATGATAATTTGTATGGTTTTTCTTATGAAGTCATTCACATTATCAAGAAATTGTACGGTTTTTGCCTGTGACAGTTGCTTGTATTGCAACTCTGATTGCAGACATCAAAGTCGACTTAGATTTTATAAGACCGAATTTTGATAATCAACTCGATTTGATATGAATTTCAAGGCAACTTTGAGCTCGAATGATGAATTCTAATTTTAGATTGTGCTATATTAAGCTTGAAGCTTGAGACAATCCCGTTTAGTGAAACAAAAACAATTTAATTTGCCTAAAAACAAAGGAATTTTAACCATCGTGTTCGTACTAACCTAGAACAAAAAAAAAAAGAAAAACTTGTAAGACAATTGTGAAAAAAAAAATTTTTAAAAAACTTTTTTTTATTACAGTCATAGATATAAATTTAATTAATTAAAAAACAGGAATAGTAAGAAGCAAAAAAATCCTAATTTTGATGAAAACGAAGCGCTACTGAAACTCGCTAATTTTATTTATTTAGTTTTATTTTATTTCATTTTCAACGAACAAGAAGACATTTAATTAAATTTAGTTATTTTAATAGTTTAAGTTTGTCAAAAAAATGATTATTAGACATATATAAATAAAAAATAAGTTTTACTTATTGAGGTAAAAAAAGAATGTTATTCCTGTGAAGCAATAACTTAATAAAATAACACTAATTTTACTTCTTCAAAAAATAAATTTGTACTTATCTAAGTGAGAGTAAAAAATGAAATAAAAAAAATTTGTAAATGAAAATGAAAAAAATTATAAAAAAAAATATTTCTGAAAATTTTTTGTGTATACATAACTTCAATTTTTTTTTCATAAATGAACACATTGTAAATATTTTGATAAAAATAAAGCATTGCAAACATTATAAAGTTGATTAAAATTTCAAATTCTTTACAATCTTTTTTTGTATGAATTTTAATTTGATAGTTACTGCACATAAGCTGTTGTGCTGTAGATTTAGGGATTGCGGACTGTTGTATGTTATAGATGACTAGACTTTGCACAGCTGTCTGAGGTTGTTTCCGGAAAGATATGGGATGAAGAAATTGGACGGGATTTTTGGGATTTAAAGGAGTTTAGAGGGGTTTAGAGTTATGGATGCAGTTTGTTTCTTTGAAAACTAAGAATCTTGAATTCCAATGGTTTTTGAGTGCTTGAGCCTCAAATTTTAACAATATTTTGAAGTTGAGCGTAAGTCTTGATCTCGACTAACGCTCAAGACTACGCGAGAAGTCTCGGTCTTCGTATCGGAACCCTTAGTAGAGCGGTCTATGGAACAATTCAAAGAAAAACCGCAAGGAGTGATGAAAAAGTTTCTGAACAGCTTAGTTGGCATATTAATTTGAACACGCAGATAAAAATTTCATTTGCAACTCAAAAAGTCATCGGTTCGAATCCTCCCATATTCAAATTTGTGCTGTTTTGGAAGATTTGGATACGTCAACTGCTTAATGAACGAGATCAAGACGAAATTGGATTAGGGATGGTCTAGGAACAACGTTGGATTAAGGAGCTACAAGATTACTATTCTGGAAATGGACATGAAGGCATAACACGAAAAATTGGAATGAGAAGCTCTACAAGATTACCTTATGAAGGAATATTGATAGAATAGACTCTTATAGGAATATCCTTTACATCAGATATTTACAAACAAATCCAACCACAGGATTAGTAGAATCCATTCCAAAGGATATAGTCATAGATAACCATACATCACTGCTACTTCTACTATATTCTCCTTGCAAAAAAAAGTCAAGACTTCTTCTAAAAAGCCAAATTCCACCATGGCTAGACGTTACGAATGTAATAAGATCAATCTAAATTTGAAATTAGAATTGCTCAATTATATTTATTGACATCATGTAGTCTGTAAGTACTCTCGTCTACACGCTCAGTTTTATTTTAGGTGAGAATATTTTAGCTCGGCTACTCATTAAGTGAACATTTTTAGCCGGCTAAATTTTTCGCTATACGCTCATATGTTTATGCGAACTATGCGCATTGTCTGTTATAGGATATATTACTGGACTGCATATCAGATATTTACAAACAAATCCAACCACAGGATTATGTAGAATCCATTCCAAAGGATATAGTCATAGATAACCATACATCACTGCTACTTCTACTATATTCTCCTTGCAAAAAAAAGTCAAGACTTCTTCTAAAAAGCCAAATTCCACCATGGCTAGACGTTACGAATGTAATAAGATCAATCTAAATTTGAAATTATAGCTTTATTGGATCAGTACTATAAATTTAAAGCTTATTTATTGAGCATCCTCACCTTCTAGTCTGTAACATTTTTTTCCTACTCAATATCGTACTCTCGTCTAATACATTTAGTCAACGAAAATTGAGTGCTCAAAGGTTTGAAATGGAATGATGCCACACAAATCGGCATTAAGATCAAATTTTTCAGCTACTAAAATTCCTCGACTAAATTGAGTCAGTGGAAATCCAATAAATTTACATGTAAGAAAAACATCGCATTATTTAGATATATTACAAAATACAGTATAGAATTTCCAACAACACAGCACTACAAAATTGCTTCATGTTCAAAACATCACCGCATGTGCTAAAAATAAATCATGAAGAAGGGATTTTTCACGATTCTACAGCTAAATAACATTTTTTGTGAAGCATGAAATTTTCAATGCCAATGGTTTTTATATTATTTTTGACGAAAATGTGTCAAATGTTTCTAATAGATCAGTGGTGGGCAACCTTTTAGTTTTTGCGACACAGCTTTGGAATAAGCCTCTGTCGAAACCGCATACGACAGACTGTTCTTAGCACTTTGAAACATTTGTAGCGAAACATTCATGTGACACACTAATGAGCAGCGACACAATCGTGTTGTACACTAATGTGACGCGATACAATCGTGTGACACTAATGTGATGGGACACAATAGTGTGACACACTAATGTGCCGCGACACACTCGTGTGACACTAATGTACACAATGTGACAAACTAATGTGACCGCGACACAATCGTGTGATGTGACTAAGTAATGTACCGCGACACAATCGTATGACACAATAGTGTGCCGTGACAAAATCGTGTCTCACTAATATGCCGCGAAACACATGCTGCTCACCACTGATGTACCACGAAACAATCATAAGGCACATTAATGTGTCACGACACATTCGTATGGCACACTAATGTATCTTGACATACATGTTGCTCACCACTGAACTAGACTAGATGAAATTCGATATCTCCGGAACCTTATAAGAGTATGTATTATTAGAGGAAGCAATGTTAAAGAGCTAGAATATCTTTAAATTTAGATGTTGATCAATAATTTCTCAATTCTAATACAACTTTTAAAACTATTTAAAAATTCATTTACATTTTGTGAGTTTTGCATGACGACGCTCAATAAGTAGACTTGATAGGAACACGATTTAAAAAATAAAAAAAAAAAGTTTTCGTCTTCATCGCTTCAAAAAATTCCATAAATATTCAATGATGAAAACGATGCTCGATACGACAACTCCCAACATTAATATTTGAAAGGAACCAAACAAATGATGAAGTGTCAAAACTTTTGCCGCATCACCTTGCTCATTCCATACTTTTGTTTCGTATATATGCCAATATTTTATCAAACCAGCGGACATAAATAATGAAATTTTTTCGTCCAACTTTTCATTTAAATAAAAATTCTTTGGCGTATAGAAGACAACGGCAATACTCATTAAATGCTCCTTAAGAATTGTCATTTGTTCCATTCCACGATTGAGATAATTACGATGCATAACTTTGTATTTTCCCAAGATGAGAGTTCCTTTAAATGATGGATTGACAATAAGTTGATTGATATATTCTTCCCTCTGTTGACTCGTGATGTTCACAATTCTATAATAATTTATCAGAATAATAATTTTTTTCCAGCATTACTTCATGATATTATACGTGTGGGAATACTTCCAAGTATCATTAAGGAAAAGCTTTCTAAGGTGAGCCAATAGAACAGGTTGGCAACCTACACCTGGGGTTCATATATTTTCCAAAAAAATTTTGTTTGCCTAACTTTGCTCAGTAACACAAAATAGGTGGAAAGAATAGCACAAGTCGTTTAATCACACGGAACTAAGTTCATGGAATTTCAAAAAAAAAAAAATTGGTAACACTTATTGTGTCGTGGTTTACAGGTTGCCTACCTTTGCCCAGTAACACAAAGTAGACTAAGGAGTTCATAACCCCTAACCCGAATAGCACAAGTCGTTTAATCGATCCAAAATTCGGAACTAGGCCGTCATGACTCTGGCTTGGTTCCGGGTTCGGTTTAAATCCGGGCCTCTCTGTTTTAATCCGGTACCAAGTCAGAGTCACGCCAGCCTGGGACCGGATTTTTGATCTGTTATAACGTTCATATGAGATTTGAATAATATTTATTGTACATAGTTGAAGACCCCTTTTCAAACAAAAGTTCAATTGTTACTTAAACTCCGAAGAATAAACATTATGTGAAATTATAAATCCGTAAGGAAGTCGTTTTGATTAAACTACATTTATACAATTACAAAATGTTCGATTAACCGATTTGTGCTATTTGGGTAATGAACTTTGTGTTCCATGTTGCTTCCAAATTGGTGTCATATAAAGCCTTGTGTCGCTCGAATTTTGAGGTTAATCATCTCCAAAAAAAGTGCCGATGGTGTGAAACTGATCAAAAGAATGTATATCAGTTCCGTGCTATTTAGTGTAAAATCCTGGTACTGATTGCATTTCTCACTTGTACCAGTATCTATCCCAGGCAGTGCAGGCTAATACTATTGGCACACTCAACATCCAGAAAACTTTATCTTACCTCGACTTAATATTCTCATTATGCATGAAAATTTCTGCTGACGTCTTCAATACAAAAATACTTAAATCATTTGCCTTAATTTCATCGATACTCTGTAATTCGGGATGTCGTTGTTCTTGTTGCATGAGATGAAACATTAATGCTTGATAGAATGTTCGAATATTAAGAGCAAAGAAGAGATAATTTAATAATAAAAATCTGGCAAAATTTCCTTTAGGTAGAATATTCTGTGCGCCTCCCAACAGTGCAGCCAGCATGTTTAAATCCGGAGCATTAACATTATATCCAAATATAAAGTTTTGAAGTCTCTTAGATCGACTACATTTTACAATACATATGATAATCAAACCGGCAATGGATGTTGTCAGTAATAAAATCCAAACAGTCCATGTGAAAGGATATTGGAGTTTCTCAAAGGCACTAAATTCTTTTCCTGGAGGTATCACAATAATCGCATAGTCATTATAATATGCAGTAGTACTATCAAGATGTCCCAATCTTGTTTTAGTTAGCCAATAACAATCAAAACCCAAATCAACATTTTTCTCTAAAAGCAATTTAAAGGGACCATCAGCCTTTCCGTCTTCATCAAGATATCCTTGAGTTTTTGTAAACGTATAATCTATATGGAAATTTAATGCTTCCGATAAACCATTTAATACGCTTATATCACTTCCACTTGGATATTTTTGACCATTTACAGTAACTTTCTCTTCTACACATGGGCTAGCATCCATTGATGTTCCAACTCGTATCGAACAATTGTTTAAATTTTTAAACTTATCCGGATAGAATTTACCCTCGTTATTATTTATAAATCTACCATTTTGAAATTTATTTATGATTACGGGATGAGTATTTGCACAATTATTTTTTTGAAACGGAAAAAATGTTAAGACAGAAGCATCGCTTTTATTTTCAGCATATATAATATTTACATTGTAAATATTTATCTTCCACATGCTTTGCATCATCATCTCAAAATTGTATTCTTTTCCATTCAGCATCACGAAAAGGAAAAATTTACGAAAGTCAAATGCTTTTGATGTAAATAGCTTATAATATTCCCAAAAATTTTCCATTGAGTGTACCAAAAATATGGCATGTTTTAAAGGTCCTGGATGTTTGAATCTTTCCACGTCCTTAACGCGCACCACGCAGACAGTTAATAATGTTTTTAACAAGTCATCAAGGAAGTCCGAAATGTGATTTTTATGCTCTTTAGAGCTCTTTGTTATGATCACATTAGCATTGAGCTGGGCCGTTTCACAAACATGTGATGCCATCTCTGTGGTCGCTTGAACGAGAATCTCATCATGCTCACAGGAGATGATCCGAAACAGCAATAGAACTGTGATAAGTATGAATTTCATTTTATTACTGTTCATTATGGCTGCTGAAATGGTTCTTTTATAAGGGATGATTTTGTCCAGTCATCAATACTAATAATATCCTTTAATAATTTTTTATGACATCTCTCGGCAGTGATTTTCATCAGATATGGACACGGTTGATTGAATATCAACTAAAAGAAGATATGGAAATTTTTTTATTATTTACGATTGACATTAATTACGATATATTTTTTAAATAATTAAATTATATTTTATATCCATCCATCGAATGCAGGATAATTGGACAGGCTGTTAAAATTTATTTTCATATCTGATATAAATTGGTGGAAATTCATCAATTATTTTTTACAATTTTTATCAATATTTATTGGGGATGAGGGCTAATCTGAGCTATATTTTGTGGTTAATCTCATTTATTAAGGATTTTGCGTCGAATCAGTGATTTGTAGACTAGATCAGAATATCACAAATCTGGAAGTTGATCAAAAAACCAATTTGACCTCCCCAGGTTAGTGTGACTCTGACTTAATGGATTCGGTTTAAATCCAGCACCATACCAGAGTCACGCTTGCCTAGTGCCGTAGTTTTGATCTATTGATCGACTTGTGGTAGTCGGAACACATAGTTACAGGAGTAGCTATTGTTATTATAAACCTGGTTCCAATAGATTTTGCAGAAAATTCTTCTAAAACTTGTTACACCAACTACATTTTATGCTGTAAATGTGAAATAAGCTTATGATGAGACTCAAACCCTCGCTTCAAACTGAACATCATAACTTCGTCACTGTGCTGATGGAAATACTCAACATTTACCTAAAATTACACTGACAGCACCATTTTGACGACGAAATATGCGGGTCACCGTATAGTGCTGTTCGGACAATCATTAGCCGGTAGATCTGACCATTTAAGATATGAAATACTGAGTTTTGATCTGCTAGCCAACTATTTAAACACAGAGAATTTATTTCTTTCTTGCTAGATTTGATATTCTAGTGATAAAGTACTTTAGTAGTCGGGTATTCACAATAATGCATTTAAAATTGGGAATTGCCAAGTGGTAGCCTTCAATGGTAGCTAAGCTGTCAACCAGGCTCAATTGCCAACTAAGAGAGGTCATGAATCACAACTGATCTATACGGTCAGTGATTTAAGGAAGGAAACAACCGAGAAATTAGTAAAGCTACCTTTTAGCTCGTTTACGCTGTACGGCTACCTTTCATCAGGCCATTTGAAGCCAATTAAATGCAATGACCACAAAGCAGAGACTCTATCAAGCTTTCATGCTTAGCAAATAATCAAATCATTCAAATTATCAATCATTGCTGCAATTTGTTGATTAATAAAGGAAATAAAGATTATCAACTCTGTCTCATTTGTTTGTTTTCATCAGCACCAATCTTGATCTAAAGTCATTCAACTCGTGCAGAATTTTATTGGCCAAAAAAACTAAACCTGATTAAAATTTGCATAAAAAAATATTTTAATTTTTTTTTCCAAAAAAACAGCCACGAAATCTTCATGACATTTGTGAAATTTCCTTTTAGTCCAATTTTTAAATCCTGTTAGCCTTAATATTATTCTTAATTCTATTTGTTTGCCCTGAAAATTGCTATTACATTAACGACGGTAGCTTTTCAATCAATTATTCTTGATTCCGAGATAGACAAACAGAATTTGCAGTTCAAAGCTCCATGAGACATGATTTAATAAAAATACCGAAAATTGCCAACGTTTAAAGGAACAAAAATTGATGAAAATTGCTAAATAAACAATTTGAGGCTGCCCGAATGAATCCAGGTGTATCGATTCCCATCAAAAAAAAAGTCTATATAAAGATTGAGGAAAAATCATATTTCTCATTCAATTGGGGACGAAAAATGTTGCCAAGACTGTGCTCATTCCTTCTTATATCATGTCTATTTATTTCATTAGCAAATGGAAGGAACATTTTTGAAGTTAGTGAAGTGATAACGAACATTTTAAATCTCATAAATAATTCTCGCTCAATTGATATCAAGACATGTTGGATGGTCGGTAAGTTAACATGCTTACATTGAATTCTATTTAGTTTAGTCGTAAACATCTATAATTTTTATTATAGACGAGCAAGTTGAACTAGTTAAGGCCTTGAATCGGAAATATATACTTGCAAAAGTTGAAAAGAAGCAAAAAATATTTCATGATAAATCTCATCGTAACTGGCTTTTAATTGATGCGAATTGTGAGGATGAATTGAAACTTCTAACAAAGGTTTTTGTGTCTTTTAATTTTTTTTTTTTGGCACTTAATAGTTGGTTAGAAATTTGACATTAGATGTGTAGTAAACTTGAACTCATAATGATCATGAATTCGCAAATGTTATTGTACTGACCGAGGGCAAATAGAGTAGAAATTGCTGAAAATCTGCAACCAGGAAAGCGTGTCTCTGTCCTCAGATCAGATTCGATGAAATCTGACCTCAAGCCAAAGTTAAGTTGGCTTAGAGCCAGATTTTTAGCCATTTCGGCGGAGTGGACTCTCCAGAACTAATGTTTATCTTTTGTGGATATAAAATGCATTTTAAGTATCAAGAGAGACAAAATGCATAATTTCTAGAGTCGATTCTAATTCGAAGTATAAGATGTGTCGAAGCCAACTCGGATTCTATATGAAGTTCAATCGACCATACAAAATCAAAGTCGTCTTCCAGCTTTCAGATTACCACATTACCACATTTGCAAAGGAATCACAAATCTGGAAGACGACTTTGATTTTGTATGGTCGATTGGTCTTCATACAGATTCTGAATCGTCTTTAAGCTATGTAATTAGCACTTCTTACAGATTATCGTAAAATTTGACTCATATTCACACTTTGTACATTACTAAGAGTCAAATAGAGCATAAAAACTTACAATATATTTCAATGTGTGGAATAATACACATTCTGTGCTCAAATACTTCAATACAACAATCAGTATACGGCAGTTTACGATCTAAGTTACGTCACTAGATCATGATGAATTGTTTACTAATCTCCTAGACTAGACTAGGTAGCTACATTAGCATGTACATATTTAATACGAATTCTTGCTGTAATTCATATGAATTAAATGAATTAAAATTATCATAAAATTTTTATGGACCAGTACAGTAAGTTCCTCTGTTAGATTTCCAAGCTAGTATGATGAGTAGATTCGAAGCTATATGTAGACAAATCTGTCAATTGAAGATTAAGGCTTCCGTGGTCGAGTGGTTAGATAACAGATTGGATGTCTTTTCAAAGATCGTGGGTTCGATTCCCACCCGAGGCCATTTCTCTAGCATTACATAGAGTTATTGTAGATATTACAAAGATTCGGACATTGTTCATGACCATTACAGGTTCCAATCATTTTCTTAAGGTTGTGGACCTGTATGGTGATTATGTAAATGCTCAAAATTTGAAGAAATCAATTCGGCAGTTCCATTAATCTTTAAGATACAATGAGCAAACTCATTTAAATGATCATGCTAATGAGTATACTCAATCACTACAAGTGAGCATGTTCCTACTTTGTCCGGGTATTAAGAATACAGTCTGAATGAAGCTGAAAACCTAACAAACGCAACAAACCTAACAAATCCAACCTCAAATATCAAAAATGCTCTAATACTTAACTAAATTGAAAACATTCCCATACTAAAAACTGCCTTAACAACTAACAACTCCACTTTCTTACTTACAATAAAAACTTAACTAGCCTGCCAGTAATTATAAAAAAAATACACAAGAATTTATCGATTACTTCCAACTTTTTTTTTGAAAGCATGTAATGCTTTGCAATAACATCATGCGAACAAAACAAAAAAACAAAAAATTTGGAATTTAATTACGCATGGAACTATAAAAAAGTTTTTTATCCATACACATGTATACACTAGTCACAGCACAGCAAAAAATTGAAATACAATAATCTCTTGGGACAATATCCATTTCATATTTCTCACTGCAATAATAAAATATGACCTACTCATTTACAGTCATAAATTATTTCCAAACATTTTTTAACGCAATTTATTTTGCAGCTATCGAACATTGAATTCAGCAAGATTAACATCATTGCATTTATTAATGATACAGATCTACAAAAATTACAATTCTCAATCAATTCTGAGTTTTTCTACCTGATTGAGAATCTATCGAGTATAAAGGTCAAACAAGGTAAGATTCCGAATTAAACTTTAAGACAGTTGTGGGCAACCTTTGTGTTGTGGTACATTTTTTTGGGAAATGTCATGAATTGGGGCTCCTGGGGCCGATTTCTACGGTGATGGTATGGTACCGTATAAATTAGGAACACTACGGTACCACTGGCACAGTGCAGGTATACATTGTACCGTACCAGTCGTGTATCTGTAACAGTCGTGGATCTATACCAGCCATGTATCTGTACCAGTCGTGTATCTGTAACAGTCGTGGTCCCGCACCATACTGCACCGTATCGCACCGTCGCAGAATAAATCGGTACGGTCCCCATGGATGTCGTGCGCGGCTACATTCATGGCTTCCCACCAATTTGCTCCATACCACATAAAAGGTTCCCAACCACTGCTTATAACCTCTCAAAACATTCCCTTTTATCTGTATTTACATTCAACAGCTTATCGTCCTTCAAATGGAACTTCTCTTGTTACTGAGAATTTTGGCACATGGTTTAAAGACCAGAAGATATTTATAGATCATCGAAAAGTAAAAATTACGTCAATCAGAAGAAAGGATTTCAATTTATTGCAACTTAATGCTTCTTTAGTCACAACAAATAACGTCTCACAATTCAATCTTGATAACTATCGGTACATCTATATGCTTATGATATGAAAATATTAAAGGAGTAACGGTCTGTTTCATGAATTTTTAAAAAAAGAGTTTAATAACCTGGTGATAAGTGACGTTCATTTAGGGATGTTGCAAGTGTTGGGATAGAATGGCACGTTTCCCGGTTCGCTAAGACTTAAATGGAGGAGGTTAGGTGGTGCGCTATTTTTAAATATTCTCCCGGGTCCGCCAAAACTGTCTGCTTCCGAACTTGGTTACGCATTCAAAAGTGTAGTTAGAATCTCTCTCAAGCCAACCTCCATGGGGAGGGGCAGATAAGTGAGGACATACGCACCATGCGGTCCATGACATTTGCTAAAAATTCCGGTATCGCGGCCCACAGTTTAGACAATACTGCTCTAAAGTATGCATAAGTAGGTCCTAAATCCTCTTTTTAACTACGCTCATGAGTTCCACACCTTAATCCACATCCTAATCTAAATGTTAAACATCATAAATAGATAACACCACGTTCAATATAATATAGGAGTGTTTCGCGACTAGATTTTTTTATTGCCGAGAATTCTCAAAATTTTGGACATAAAATTTGCAAATTTTTTATCGAAATAGAGAAAATGTTTTACGCACAAATCAAAATAAGTAAGGAAGTTGATAAAATATTCAATACGCATTTTCTTAAAATGGCATGAAATTCTATAGCAAAAAGCTCCATAATTGTCAGTAAAACAATAACTTATATTTGTTGCCAAAAAATTAAAATCTATATGACCTTTATTCAGAGATGCGGAACTAAACAAAGACACAGACAGACAGACACCATTAATAGCAGTAAAAAATATGCCAACAGAAGAAGAAGAAAAAACTTTAATTTATGCGATAGCTGATAATCAGAATGTGCTTTTGGGTATTTCTGAATTTATCAATGAAGTCGCTCATGATTGTAGTTTGTGAGGAACTGATGTATTTTTTCGATTAATCATTTGTACGATTAAGACATCTTTAATGGCTTTGAACTCATGACTATCACAAAAAATGACCCGAGCGACATAATGCAGCGAAGAATTAGACTTAAATTATCTGTCACGGTAGTATCACGGTCACAGTGGTGTCACAGTCACAGTGGTTTCACGGTCACAGTCACAATGGTGTCACAGTCACAGTCATGTCACAGTGTTGTCACGGTCACAGTCGTATCATGGTCACAGTGGTGTCACAGTCAAAGTGGTCTCACGATCACAGTGGATGACAATTTTGCGTCTAACCGTTAAAATGCGACGTGACGAACGCGTTGTGCTGCTCGGGTAGAGCTGTTCAGACTTTATTCTGTCACAACTTGCCAATCTCTTATTTACAATGACTTGTATTTGAACTTTTTTGGGTAAATAAGTAAGTTTTATAGACTATAACTTTGTTATATTGTGGCATCAACTGTCATATCGACCATCCCACGTCACAAATGAATGATTCTTAAGTGGGCTTTTGTGAAACAGACTAGAAACTTTTAAAAACAATTCCGAATAGCCCATCAAGGCACTTGACATTTATACAGTATTGCCAACATCCTGTAATAATTCAACTTCTTTTAAATCCACAGCGATACTCACATCGACACGATAACAAAACTCAATTACAAGCTGACAAATCTAGTGATAGAGTGGCTTAATGCATCTATAGCATATTCATTTGTTGAGTAAGTTGTGGTTTTAATTACTATTTGATAAAGAACTTCCATTATAAATCTTCTGTTTGTGCTGCGTTTTGTACAAAAAAAAATTCTTAATTAATATAGAACAAAAATTAACTACAAAAGCTTCCTGCGATTGACAGAAAGACAATTCTTTTGAGATAAAAGAGCATTACAAATAGGTAATGGATTAGTCGAACTTGAACTTTGTAGAGGTTAATGACGCATCTCATCTTACAAGAAAAGGCAAAGAACATTTTTCAAATTCTTAAAAGAATGCTTAATGGATTATTTCGTCAGAAAATCCCTGGATGCAAAATTGTAATTTGAATTTTAAATGTCTTAGAAATGAAACGATTTATTAAAAAAAAGTTATAAATATTCATGAGCGTCAAAAAAAAAAGTATGATTTTAAATTAAAATGACATTAAGATTTAGGATTATAGCTACTTAGTGTCATTATTTGACCTTTGGCATTCCCAGCTTGCTTAAGTGAGATTAGATTTTGAAAAATTATTTGATTTAATTTTTGGGGGTCAATCATAAATGATGTTTGTTAATAAGTGAAGCTTTTAATTGTTAATGTACATTGCAGTGTACATTATGCTATGTCGCGAAACATAAAGTATGTTGCGGAACAAACTATGTGTAGCGAAACATATTTGTGTCATACAACACATGTGTTGCGGTACACACTTGTTCGTCGAGGAACACATAGAGACTTTAATCGTGTACTACACAACATGTGAGCTACACAACTCATAAGCTATGCAACATGTGAGCTACACAACTTTTTATCTGTGGCACATACTTGTGAGCTATGCAACATGTGAGCTACACAACATGTGTTACGCAACATATGAGCTGTGCAACACGTGTGCTACACAACTTGTATGTTGCGGCACATATTGACCCGCAATGTTTGTGACACAGTCGTCAAATCTTCATACCATAAAGCATATTGACCATGTCAGAGCCCTTTAGACCCTTACTTGAACCTCATTATTAAACGACTCCTAACCTTACTTTTATTCAACAGCACGTGGGGATACAAGAACAATAAAACAAAGGAATGGAATGGTATGATTGGGGAATTAATAAATAATAAGTCTGACATCGGCGCTTCACCATTGTTCTTAACATCGGATAGAATTGACGTTATAGACTATTTAATATGCACATCTCAAACACGATCTAAATTTGTTTTTCGTTCACCAAAATTATCATTCACAGAGAACGTGTTTGTTCTCCCTTTTCACGAGGACGTATGGATTTGTTTGATTATTTCCCCTTTTATTGCTGCTTTATTCCTATACTTTTCACTCTTCACTGAATGGAAATCAAATATCGGGATCATAAAACCGTCACTAAGTAAGAGTATTTTTTTGTTCTTTTATTGCCCTGCAGCATGACATTAAATATTAATTTCTTCAACTTTTCAGATGATTCATTTTTTACATTATATTGTGCGATTACGCAACAAGGAATTGTTCAAGTACCAAAAGCATATGGATCGAGATTGATTATGTACATTTCATTTACAGCATTCATGTTCCTATATGCTAGCTATTCAGCAAATATTGTGGCATTGCTCCAGAGTCCTTCGAATAAAATTCAAACCCTTACTGATTTATTAAATTCACGTTTAGAATTCGGAGTCGATGATACGGTATTCAACCATTTCTACTTTAAGGTTAGTATGTAGTAATGCTATTCAATTCCATTAAATTAAATGATTTTATAAAATATTAAAATGATATTCTGACGAAGGATTGGAAAATTGTTTCAATGCGTTTGGAATATTTGATTTAAGATTGCATTGAAAAATTGAATTATTTTCCATTTTGTTTTTTTGCAAATTTGATAAAATTACTGTTTAAGGATTGAATTATGTTTGAATTTAGTTTGAAATGGGTTTGCTCACGTTTAATTGACAAGGTTATGACCTTATAATAGTCTAAATATGGGAATATTAGAGAAAATTTTGAATCTGAACATTTGAGGTGAAGTAAACAAACTTTCCCGCCAAAATAAATTAATTCAAATGTCAATGCCACCTTGAGGTCGGCCGACCTTTGCAATAAAGTTGACAGTTCAATTAAGTTTCATATTTATCTGTAAAGGATTAATGCTAATCTTGTGTAATTAACAAAAAACTGAATTAATTATGAAAGAGGAGCTTACAGGTGTTTTTTTTGATACGCAAATCACTTTTTTTTTTTGCAAAAAACCAGAATTGCTTCTAAATTTAGGTCTTGCAAGTCATACTGTTCAAAATATTGGATATGACTTTCAACAATATGCAAATGAGAATGATAAGAATTTACGATTTTATGTCCGAATATTCCTGTTTCGTAAAGCCTGCCAAGAAAAATTAGCCAACTGACATCTTTTTATTGAGTTGGGTACAATGAATGCATCAATAAAGAAGCACTTTCACCTTTCGAATCTAAAAAATCCAATGATATCAGAAGCCTATTGGAAATACATTGTTGTTAATCCCTATTGACATTACATTCAAGTTTAATACACTCGAAATTGCGATATTATTGTCTCGATAAGAAGTTAAGTTTGGCAGTTAATCCACTGAGTTTTATTTTTTTTTTTGTTTCAATAAGGGTCGATACTAACTATTATCATTGTGGAAAGACGCTTTGCAATTGAGATAAAATGAATTGAAGCAGTCTTTGTTTTTAAGAAGAGATTTTTGTGTGAATTGGATTAAATCTATTGAGAAGTAGACAGAGAAAAAGATTTAATGCAGTATAGATAGTCTTTGATATTGGTAATATCCTTAAGAGTGTATTTTAAGTATCGAATGTCGGTCGAGGGAATGTGTACTCTGTTGAGTGGCTATTTGACTTTCATTTTGTATTGATTACTACTGGAAGTCAATGACTGGAGGTAACTCGACTGACTAGGACAAAATACATCGAATTTAGAATTGCATTAGATATTTTACTTTTGAACCAAGGAAATTGTCATTTTTGGGATTATCTTTAGGGTCTTTTTCATGTTTTGGCTCTAATCTTAGTTCCAAAGCTTTGCAATCATTGCACTGAGTAGACCAGTACAGTTTACAGTAGCAGAGCAACTGCTCTGATGTGAAGTTTCCCAAAATCTAAGTTTCGATGAATTATCGAGACCGAGACCGAGATCTTAACTGCATTCTGCGACAAATCGAGACTATGAAGTCTTTGTCTTTGATTCGAGAGTTCTTATTTAATGACTATCTGTAGTCTACAGAGAAGAAAACACGGCTATAGCACATATAATTCGAAGAAAAGGCAATCAAATAATTTCTCCTGCCGGGTCTCGAATCCACGACCTCAAGTGCAATAATTAGGCTGCAATTTGATATCGAAGTACTTAACCATTCCACTACCGAGTCACTTCGACCCATGAATAACATAAATGTCACTAAAAGCATTAAAACAGCTATAATTAGCATGTTGTTGGTGTTCCTTGGCTAAGACGCACGTGGGCACATTGCTACGCGGAATATCAGGGGCGTAGTCAGTCAATTTTTCGAGAGGTTAGTTTGAAATACTTGAAAAAAATTCAGAAATTTAAGGAGAGTTTTTGGGTTTTTTTCAAGATAAATCTTATCAAATTAAAAGTAGGGAGAGGGATTGACATTCCCCTAAATACGCTCATGTCAATCATGCTTGTTTTTAATGAAAAAGGAAATAAAATTAGCTCAAAACACAATTCTATTTTTAGATACAACACGCATATTTTTAATAAAGTGTATCTAACAATGCTTGTTCATTTGAACATAAGAAGCCATTACAAGCAATAAAAACCGCTCTTAATTAAATATTTATTTAATTATTCCAACTTTTTACACTTCATTAAACAACATTTATGTAATGATATGTAAAAATATTTGTACAATTGTTCCGAACTTCCTTTTAATTTTTACTGGTTCTATCAGCTGAAATTGTTATCAATTCCGCATATTTCAATTAAAAAATGGCAAAATTGAGCAGAGATTCAACTGTTGTTTGATGTCAATAAACAATTTTAGCTCTCTAGTGCTTAGTGGCATCTCCTGTGACGTCTTTAGCAAATTTGAAATATCTTAGAAATTTCCATCACAATTTCATACCAATACGTCTGTATCTCATCAAATTTTAAACTATACTAATCCATTAAAAGTGCCTTGAAACTTTTTTTAATGGATTTAATTTATTAATTTTAATTAAAGATTCAATCTTCATTAATACCAAGTCAGTGAAAACCATTTTTTAAACTTGAAAAATTCTTTATGTTTTGTACATTTTAAAGCTCACGTAATATTCATCTTCATTATTCATCACTTAATGCATACAAAAATAATAATAAAAAGTGAACGGAACAAAAGTACGAGCGAAACCGATTATCTCATTTTAAACAGTTCACTATTTTGGTATTTACACTTCATTCCTTCACAAAAATAAGAAATAAATTAAAAAAGTAATCGTTTCTAGTAAGTGACTAAAGCGCATTTTTGTATTAGTGATCAGAAATTTGACTAATAATCGTTTTTAGAAATTCAAATTTTGTAACGGTTTTTAAGAATTTGAAATTTTTTTCTAAAAAGTTGTTAGATTAAAAATAATATTTTTAACGGTTTTTCAAATTTCAAACTTCATGGTTCAAATTTTGGATTCGCAAATAACTTTGTAATATTTTCCAATTCAATTTTCCAGTTCAACTTCAATTTAGCCAACTTCAGGTTATCTCTGATTTGTAGCCAACTTCAGGTATATTTCCCAGTTCAATTTTTCATTCGCAGCCAACTTCAGGTATATTTCCCAGTTAAATTGCCAAGTTAACGAGTTCTTGACGACAGTCATCCGACCATCCAGACAAAGTGTTTTTTCTACTATTTCCCAAAAATGCGCTAACAATTTCGTTTGTTTTATTATAAAAATGTTTAAATTTTAATCTTTATTGTTTTTTCTTCGCCTTCGTAAACAGCATGCAGATGAAAATGTCAGACGGGAAATTTATTTGAATAAAATAAGGAACAAAGACGGCGGAGAGAATTTTTATAACATGTCAGAAGGGATAGGAAGAGTACGTGACGGTCATTTTGCATTTCACATGGAAGTCGGTGTCGGTTATAAATTTGTTAGTGAAATATTTCAAGAGGACGAGAAATGTGGATTACAAGAGATACAATATCTTCAAGTAATTGATCCGTTTTATGCTTTGAGGAAGAAGTCACCGTATAAGGAACATTTTAAAATTGGATTATTGAGACTACAGGAGAATGGACTACAAGCTAGAGAGAATGCACGATTTTATACGAAGAAACCAAAATGTCATTCTGGTAATTCGAATTTTGTGTCTGTGGGAATGATTGATACACGTCCTGCATTTCTAATTTTTGGATATGGACTTGGATCCGCTATGTTGTTGATGCTCATTGAAAGGGCATATTATCGATATTTTGGGGAAATATCGGTTAAGAACTGTGTCAAGAAAAAGTCTTAAATGCTTTATTTGTGGGACCAAAAATTAATTTAAATTTCTGGGTCATTTTGGTAAATGACGTGCTTAGCATGATTGATGTTTTAGTAATATTGATTTTAATGTCACTAAGTAATTTTAGAAGTTGTTAGTATCTTAAAAAATATAAAAGTTATAACGTTAAAAAAATATTTAAAAAATTTTAACGGTAAAAAATTATTTGAAATTTTTAACAGTCAAAAAATATTTAAAATTTTTAACAGTCATAAAATATTCAAAAATTTTCAACGGTCAAAAATTTTTTAAAATTTTAACGGTCAAAACATATTTGAAAATCAACAAAAAAAAAGCTATTTTTGCAAAAAAATTAATTCATTTTTGCAAAGTCATTGAAACTTCATGTTAAAAAATAAGAAACTAGACATTAAAAGCCTGAACGTGTCATTGAAATAAGAAACTAGTAATTCAATTTAAGAAATTAGTCCAGTGTTTCTCAATTATTGTTCCGTAATAGCTACAGTAGTGCATCTCGAGCTTTGCTACGCGACATACCACTGCAGTGCTTCTTGAACTGTGGTACGCAATATGCAACTGCAGTGCTCCACGACACACTACTGTAGTGTAACTGTGTTCAGTGACACACTACTGTAGTGCTTCTCTATCTATGTTCTGCGACACACTTCTGCAGTGTTTTTCAAACAATGGTCCGTGCTTTCAATCTATGCTGCGACAACAGCAGTGTTTCTCAAACATTGATCCGTGACACAACTTATTGTATTGCTTAATCATTCACATAATACGCAGTGTGTCTCACATGTGTTCCGCGACACACACTTATTGTTTCACATGTATCACGAACATGCGCCACATGTGTGACGACAAAAAAAATTCAAACTCCATACATATGTGGCTTACTGTACCACTCTCCAAAAAAGTTCGAGCAGCACTGCATCATTCACTAAAAATTCATAATTTTGCAAGCAAATTCTATTTCACTTCACTAAACTTGCCACTTGGTAAATCTTTTAATGCTTTACAATTTCCAAATAGCAACAACTTTTTTTATGATAATTGAGGTCTACTTGAATATCCTTCACTTTTTTTGCTACTTCCTTGTGCTAATTATTTCTTCTCAAAAAAATGTATATGATTTTTTTCAATGTCAATCGAGTGTAATTCAAGAGATCGGAAGATACTTCTTTAATGTCCAATATGCAACATTGAGCACAGATATTTCTTAATAACATTTTATTGTTCCTATTCGGAAGTTATTAAATGCTGTTAGTTAATTAAGCTAAGAATATAAACTGAACATCCGTTGGAAATGAAAATTGCATCAATTAAAAGCTTACGGGTGGTCATAAGTGTCTTATGCAATTTAGAATGGGTTTCTTGGGGTGATTCTTGTGGTGATGGTGTGGTACGGTACAGAAGGATTACTTTAGCATATTAGCTATGTCAGTATATTGTTCTAGTGGTGTAGCTATATTGTATCGTAACAATTTTAGTTGTCGTTGACTCTAGTTGTGACAATCTCGAGAATCTAACTCCAACCGTAAGTAATTTATACTTGGTGCCAGATTTGACATACATCTGGCCAGCTCTGGTTTAAATCCGGCCATATTTGGTTTAAAATTAGTCTGATTTGGCTTAAAATCAACCAGATTTGGCATGAATACTGCCAGTTTTGGCTTAAATCCATCCATATCTGACTTAAATCCGGTCAATTTTAGCCAGATTGGGCTTAAATTCAGCCAGATTTGGCTTATGTCCAGCCAGATTTGGTTTATGTCAAGCCAGATATGGTTTCAATTCAGCCAAATTTGACCAAAATCCGGCAACATATGGCTCAAATTCAGCCAATTTAGTATTTGGCTTAAATACAGCCAGATTTTGATTAAATTTTCGGTCATATTTGCCTTAAATCCGGCACCATGCCAGAGTCACTTTGAATCGACTAACCGACTTGTGCAATTCGTAAAGGCAATTTGAAGACTATCTCCAAGAAGGTCTAGAAGTAGAATTTCTATAGACACCACATATGACCGTCCCCCTCTCCCTTATCCAGAACAAACTCAAATACTATGTCTTACTTACAGTATAATTAAAGCATGTATAAAATTGTATTAAAAGCAATAAAGCTATGCACATTAATATTAAGTTCCTCACCTAACCAAAAAAAAAAAATTGTTTGACTTCACCTCTCCGTTAATGGAACCATTATTTGTTGTTTTGCAGAATGCTTTTCAATTCAATTTTTTGTCTTCTTATTTAGTATGTACAATAATATGAAGCACTCATCTCCGCGTCAGTACAAAGATTGAAATGTAAAAATTTTTTTGTTTATAGCCTTGCCAGGTATGAAAGGTTAAATCGTTTTTTTCGTATATTTTTCGGAGTACGTCACTATCGAACAACTATCCACGTAAGTTTGAGGTTGAATAAAGGAAATCGACAGTAAGTATAAAAAATTAATAATAAGAAAATATTAATCATGTATCACAAATAATGTATATTTAATCGTGTGTTTGATAGAAAGCAGAAGTCGATGATGGGGTCATGTGAATATATTTTGGGATTGATGGAACTTCCTAATAATGTGTTAATTTATATTCGTGACTCTAATAAGACAGCTGATCTTTTATTGTCTTTCATGATGAGAAAAACAAAGATTTCTTTACTGACCAGGACAATCATAAATATGTTCGGATTTTTGGAATGCTGTTTATTAACAAGTTTTTTGGTCTTTTGGCAAATGAATTGGTTGATTTGATGATATCTATTGAGACTGAATATTAACGACTTTTATCAAAAGATGCTGCATAATTGTTACCAAATGAGAATGCTAACTAGGTACCGTAAGAATATCTTTGAGCATATGCTTGTATGTATATATATGTGAAATGGCATCAGTAGCCTAAATGGGAGAGCGTTGGCCTTACGTGCCAAAGGTCCTGGGTTCAATCCCAGGCTGGGTCCTTCAGTCATTATATATATTGTATGTATATTAGGATCCGTTAGGGTAAAACATCTAATCAAAGCATTATATTGGACTATCTTGGAAGATTTAGCATGTATGGACATCACAATGTCTTAGCAAGGTCAACGCTAAGAGAACTTTCGGAAATTATGTATACATTTGGGGATGAGGGAGTTGGATGAGAAACAGGGGGTTCAGATATGAGATATAGTTCTTGCATTTAATAAGGAAGATCCAGGTTCACTTCACTGACCGTACAGATCAGCTGTGATGCATGGTCTCTCTGAGTTAACGTCTAAAACTGGCTCTATCGATTGCTGCCCTTCTAAACTAGATGTAGGCAATTTAGGTTGCCTGAGCCATCAATTTTTACTAAATTGCAATTCGCCAGATAGTGTCACTCAAGATGGCTCTGGTTTTGGACAAGATTCAGTGAAATGCACTCTCAGGTCATACTCATGCAGATCTGGTTGATTATTTTGATTCTTCCATGCTGTATGTCATCCGGATGTGTGGTTTCGGAGTCAGACTTACTTTATCTTGTGTTTGAATGTAGCTATTTGTAATCATCGACAACACCTATTACCTAACAAATTTACCTTAAAAATGTCAAAAACAGCAAGTTTCCTTAATTCAAAGGACAAATATCACCAGTATTAATCAAATTAAAATCTGAGGTCAATCAACTGATTAATCCTTTCGTTGTCCTAGCTAAATTATCAATGAAAATGTCATCTTCTAAAATAAAATGCTCCTTTGATCAGCATCGCAATAAATTAAGATTTTGCACAAAGATCAAAAGAATAAGTCATGGGTATCTGACGTCAATATGAAATTTTTGGAATGTCATGGCTCAAACTATTGTGTTGGATAATAAATTGTTTTGATTTCTTCTTAACTTTTTCTTATTTTGAGTTAGGCACAGGGGGTTATCTAGGGAATCAAACTGGAAGGAGTCTTATCCAGAGGTTTCTGGGCAAATTTTGAGGTTAGATTCCAATATTTGGACAAAAGTCTTCAATTACCTTGACAAATTCGAAAATTTGAAAGCGTATGACAACGATTGACACATAGTGAAATGTTGCAACCACAGCGACGAGGCCACAGTATACTTAGAACCAAGTGACGGCCAATTTGACAAATTTGGTTGTTCCCGCCAAGTAACTGCCTTGTTGTTCTAAGTATACAACCGTCTCGTCAACGTGGTGTCAACGTAGTTTCAACATGGTTCAATATGTGCCGAATGGGTAACCATTTCAATTTTAGAATTGCCCTCAAAAAGTGTCTTGCTACTTACCTGACCAGCCGGTTTTCATGAAAGAAATTGTAATTTGCATGCTTGATTCAAGAATACATTTTTAGGGGTCATTTGAAAATAACACATCGTTTTGCAGCAATCTTGGCTTTAAATAACAACTACTAAACATTCTGTAGGATAGAATTATTCAAATGACAATAAACCAAGCACCCAAAGATTATAATTTTGGAATTACAACTATTTATAAATTACAAATAAAACAAATAACCTCAAAACTTCCGCCGAAAGTCGACTGAATGTAAATTAATTAATTTTTCATGAAATTTTTCTCGGAAATTTTACTATGATGATTAATGAATCCTTTTTTCTATGACGCGTCTAGACACTAACGTAGGTCTTCTTCATCTTTAATGATCTGCTTATTACAAATTTGTTTTGCTTTATTTAACGCATGGAATGTAGAATATGCAAATCAATTGTGTATTTAACTTGATTATGAGCGATTAGCCTACTATGCTTAATAAATTTGAAGGCTTTTTGTTATTATTACATTTTGTGGATTTAAATAGAATTATTCTACCGACTATTAATCAGGTAATGATTGCGCAGCATGAAGATATTATCTATTGTATATATTCTTATGTCTATAATAAGTTATTTTCAATAAAAATAGCACGGACAATTTTAACGATTAAGACTTTGTTTTTAAATGAATTGAGATTATTTTTATTACAAGAAGTACGAGTTTTTAATTTAATGGAGGAAGCAATTCAGGTTTCGGTAAGAATTTTGTTTTGAGGACATGTTTACAATCGAATTGTAATCTTTTGTTTATAATCTGTCTGATCTGTTGGACTTTGTAGTTAAGAATTAATCTCTTATTTTAAATTAGATTTAAATTTTTAAAATTCAAAAAATCTCATTTTTGATTTTTAAATTTGAAAAATTCAAGTTATTAAATTTTAAAAATCAAATTTTTAAATTTTGAACAGTCAGAAATTCAATTTTTTAATATTTAAAATAAAAATAAAATTTTTAGATTTTCAAATTCAAATTTTTTACTTTTATCAAATTCAAATTTTAATTTTTTGAATTCAAATTTTTAACTTTTCAAATTCAAATTTTTAAATGTTCAAATTCAAAATTTTCAAATTTTTTGATTCAAAATTTCAAATTTAAAAAAAAATTTCAAATTTTAAAAAAAAATCTAAATATGAAATTTTGTAAAATCAAATTATTAAACTTTGCAAAATCAAATTTTAAAATTTTTAAATTTTCAAATTCAAATTTTGAATTTTCAAATTCAAATTTTTTTTAATTTTCGAATTCAAAATTTTAAATTTCCAAATTTAAATTTTAAAATTTTCAAATTTCAAATTTTTTCAAATTTTAATCATCAAAATTCAAAATTTAAAATTTTTTTTTAAATTTAAGATGGAAATTTCAACTTTTTAAATTTTTCAAATTCAAATTTTTAATTTTGAAAAATCAAAATTTTAAATTTTGAATTTTGAAGAATCAAATTAAAATTTTTTAAGGTTTAAGATTTAAAAAAAACTTTCAAATTATTAAATTTTCAAGATTGCAGCAATTAATCATCAAATCATTCACAAAATGACATTAAAAAAACTTGAATCTTTTACTTCCTGTCACATTTAAGATAAATGTGTCACAGACACATCTTGACGTCAGAATATTGGACATCTTTTAAATTAAATGCACAATTTTCGGTCATTTATAGCTACATCGTATCTTTTTATTATTTATCTTGGATACCCAATACAAAATTTATATTAAAAAACCTTTTGTGGCATAATAAGAACAAGAAGTAAATTCTCAAACGATGCGTCAATGTACGGCATCTAACATGTTTCGTTCCAAATACAACCTTACCTTTTTGTCTTAAATGTGTTTGATGCCAAAAATTTATTTTTGTTTACTTTCTTCTGCAAAAATATATATAAAGAAAAATGTGAAACGTGAGGATGACTGAGCAAAAAATTAATTTTTTGACTTGAATGTAGGAATGACGCTTAAAAGATATCTCAAGTATATCCACAAATATTGTAAATTTAAAGGAATTAAGGTTCAATTTGGTATTCTCTTTAACAAACGACCAGACAGTCAAGTTAAATTAAAGGATTACAATTAGTTTTAAAAACAGATTATGACAATATCCAGCAGTAAATCGAATCATTGACACAAATATAAGCTGATTTACTGTCTTTTTTTATTTTCATGTGATAATCTTATGATTGTATTGATTAATTCGGTACGAGAACTGATAAAATTTATGTAATTAAATTTTAATTAGTATTCTTGTCACTCTATTATCAATGTTCATCAACCTGACTGAGACACAATTGTGATCTATATAATTTGA
The DNA here is from genome assembly GCF_022539635.2 of Chironomus tepperi. NCBI lineage: Eukaryota > Metazoa > Arthropoda > Insecta > Diptera > Chironomidae > Chironomus > Chironomus tepperi. Next base: position 3,905,548 of record NW_027226486.1, on the reverse strand, counting down.
GCACTAATTGAACTAGATCAGAGATGCGATAAGCAGTAGAACGATAGAGCGAATATTTCAATGTAAATGTCGGAATTTTATGAATTTTTTAGATTTCCCGGGCAACACATAACGGAGGACGGAGTTTATCGTCTTGAAATTGGGTCAAAATCAGTCGCCACGGTGCTGTTATGGCAATTTTGTGTCTTCGCAGTACGGCGATGTAACGGTGCCCTAGCAAACACATAAGTCAGGAGTCAAAACCGAGCAATACAGGTGTTCGCTAAGACATCACTACGTCGCCGAATTAAATACAAGACACAAAGTTGACCTGAATTCAGCGTGAAGGCTGTTTCTGACCTATTTTTTCATCCGATAATGTGATTCGTCGCCGTTTGTGTCAAATCCGAGCAACACAATGTAACGAACCGTTATCAGGTCAACATTACGTTCTTCCATCAATGTGGGAATGTAGCAGTTTCATAATGAACACGTTGTGCTGCTCGGGTTTGGCTCCAACGACATTAAATCACATTGCTCGCTGAAAAAATGGATCAGAAACAGCTGTCAATTTGAAGTCAGGAATACTGCGTCTTGTCGCTAATACGATGACGTAGCGGGTATAGAACAATGACGTACTGCTAAGGTAGAGAGCCAAACCCGAGCAACACAACACAGCGAACCGCATTTTTAGCCATAAAAATGAGTCAAAATCTTTGAAAATCAACTTTGCATCTTGTCGTCAATAGGGCGACCTAGCGGTACTTTAACGAACACCTGTGCTTCTCGGGTTTGACACATGACTTAGATTCTTGATGACTAGACTATTGTGGATTTCCAAAACTAATATAAACACGAGGAAGTGAAATTCTTAGAAATTTTCTTCGACTGTTTCGATGCCAATACCTTAAGAACCTTGAAAAAATGTGAATAATCTTACATTATTGACATCCAAAATTAATTGCTTGCCTAATTAAGACTTATTGTAGTCCGACAAAGGTAATCACGTGAAGCAAGGTCTGTTTTTTGCCACAAAACAAAATAATCCTTTGACAACAAATTCTTCTGTATTTCGCAACACATCGCGATAATATCTAAGTATTCCAGCATGGCTACTAAAGATCATTTCCCCAAAATGTTAAAAAGCACCAAAAAAAATCAGGTTTATTTGATAAATTTCAAAATTTTGCCACATTATTGCAGATTTACCTCCTTAGCATGCAGAATCACAACAACAGTTATCACAAAAACCAGACTTGCGGATATATCAGTTAATAGGGAAGAAGACAATAAATTAATCTCGTCGAAAGGAAAATTCCCCAATATCAGTCAAAAATTAGCAACATGCAGCAACAACAACAACAACAAAAAAGTGTCTTACTTGCGTCATTTGAATCTAAATAAGAATGTTAAAAGTATCAAAACACCGGACTGTAAACTGTGAACTCAAAAGCTTACGTATGTGTTCGCGCACTATCATCACATCTATTATAAGCTGCATACATGCTTATTCAGCCGCAGTCACACTGTATAAACACCTGTAATGTTGAAAATTTCATGTTTACAGGCACAAAATTGAGATTTTTGACATAAATTTAAGGTAATTTTGTGGATAATTTAAGGATGATTAAGGAACAAATTGGAACTAACTTGACACTTGGTATTTCCGGTCAAAAAAATCCTCAAAACAATTCACAAAACCAGTCATTTAAAGTTCAACTTATTTCTACCGTGAAACTCCGCGCTTATAATAAAAGCACATGAGCTGCTGCTAAAGCTTTTAGTTTATTTTCGGCTGTTGTATCGATCGTATGCGGTCTTGCTAATATATTAATAAAAAAAAGAAGTGAAGAACACAACTGAATAAATAATAAAATTTTATTAAGGAACAAAATAAGCAAATTTGATAATTTTGAACAGTTGGAACTAAAAAAAGATTAAAAGTTGAACAGTTGAAGTTAAAAATAGAACTTGTGGATATATTTAAAAATAATTCTACGGGTAATATACCTAATTTAAATTAAAAATTATATAACGGTCGTCAGCATGACTAAGTTCTAATTTGTGGATGGATTTTTCTAAGAAGGAATAAGTTAAGGCAGTGAAAAAAATTGTTAAAAAATCTGTGCTGACCAACGCACATCGACTACCGCAAAAAATTTGATCTTGAAAAAATATTCTCAGTCAGGTGTTCGCGGAATATTTTTTTATGGATATTTATGAGGCAAAAATCCTTAATTTTTTTTTGGCAAAAAAATAGAATTTGTGGAATAATTTAAGATTTTTTTTTTGTGTGCGCAAAAATAAATGCCATAGTGAAGATAAAGACTTTAGTTAATGAGAGCCACCTGAGTGCCATTGACTTGCTGTTGTGTACATATCATATATGATGATCATTTTTTAATGAATTCGCAACGAAAATATATTTTTTTGCAGAATAAATTTGTAATAAATAGCAAATATGTTGATGATATGGCGAATCTGTGAAATAATCAAGTTTAATGTGTTAGAGGATTTCACAATTTAATTAGCAAATATTCGCAGTTGAGTTTTTTGGTTAACCATTAAGGTTGATGATGTGAGGAAGTTAAGGTTAGATTGGCAAACTTTAAAAATGTTGAGCTAGTCTTTATCATTTCTGTTTAATTAATTGTCGATGTTTCGAGAAGTTTTGTGCAAAACAATTTTATCCTCAGCGATAAATCTGCACTATTCATCTATAAACTCAGGCTGAGTACGGAGTTGACATGGATTTGAATTGAATCAAGTCGATTTGTGTTGAATTTTCCATACAAAATCCGAGTCGACTTCGAGCTCTGAGCTCAGATATGCAACTCATACTTACTTACTTATTGAGTAGTACAGATCAGTTGTCATTCATGGCCCCACTTAGATGTCACCTGAAACGAGCCTCATTGTTGGCTATCAATTGCCAATTTCCAAATACGACGCATGCTATTCTCAAATTTGTTGCGTGAAGGAGTCAATTGTAAAACCTAATTCGATCTTAGAATCAGTGTCCATAGTTAGATTTCATTCCAATAATTTAGTAACCTACAATATATTAGGGTCTATTCCAAATATTTATTAGCCTACAGTACATTCGGGCTCGTTTTAATCAGGGCTAGAGGTCGACTCAAATTTTTAATGGAGTTGAATTGACTAGAGTTGACTTTCGAACTATGTTTCCAATAAAAGCTCATACTTCAGTGAATTTATAACTTTTGTTATCTTTCTTATTCTTAACTACATCATTCATGACTCATTCCAATATCTCAAGTTGCCTAATTCTTAATTTCCATCATTAAACTGCAAGTCTTAAAGAGTCGAACTATCTAAACTTCCGTAAAATCTCTTGTACTCATAGTCAGATTCGAAACCAAGAAGGCGAAATATTTAAACTTCTGAAAAAGACTCAAGGTTAATAATAGGATTCGAACTCTGAAGTTCAAGTTCAATAACAACTTTCATGTTCCGCAATCTTCTCAGTGAGCTGAATTAAGACACTTTTTCTTCTTTTTAATGAATGACTATGGAGCAATTTAAGATTCAAGTAAACTTTGAATTCTCTTTCTAGAATTGCGTAACAATTCAATTTCAAGGTCTCATCTATAAATTCTAACACCTCATTATCAACTGATGTCAGACTCACAATCAACTGCCTTACATGAGAACAATCCCATCTAAATCTTTGTATAAAATAATTATTACAATAAATGAATTAAATTTCAAAAAATATGACAAAATCTTAAAAGATTAGAAAAATATCAAAGATGATGAAAACATGTTCATGAACTTCCTTATTCAAATGTGAACTTCCTCAAGTGATACACACTTGAAATCATTCAAGAAACTTCTCTCAATGTCTATAAAATCTATTAAAAAAAAGGCTTAATTTTTACCAATGAAATTTTAATTTCCCGCCCGAATCGCAATTGTTAATGAAATTGAGCATGTGTGAAGCTCATCAATAAAAAAAAATCTTGAATGAACAATTAAAATCTTTTTGTCTGAAAGTGATTAAAACTTCACCTCAATTGCATTTATTTTGCACATGCATAAAAAAATATTGAATAATTAAGCAAGGTTCAATCTGCAAAAAAAGGATAAGTGTACTTCTCGACTCTGCAGCTTTAAATTTATTTAAATATTGCTTGTTTCAATGCGCATTTCATATTTATTGAATGGCGTGTACACATGAATTTTGAAACAAGTCATTTAGTCAGCAAGGTCGTACATTACTTAGTGTCCAAAAGAATATATTGGAATGAATAATGGGTGGACAAAACATCCTGACTGTATATAATATTTATTGACATAAAGAAGAATTTTCTGTGGAACATGAAAGAATCTTTAGCAGAACCTTACTGTAATTTATTGATTTGGCTGTATGTGATGCAAAAAAAAAATATATATTATGGGGGACTTCCATGTGATATGAATTTTTAATGAATGGCTCTAGTGTGTATTATTTATATAATGTAAAGTTAGAGTCGAAACTTCGATTTATATTTTATTTTTGCGTAATGGCTTCATATCTGTGTAATCATTAATGTAGAAACACATTGACACATCAATCATAATATATATTGGACATGTGGATTGTAATAGCAATGAGCATAATGAATAGATAATGTTTATTTTGATAATTAGTGATTCTACCAAGAATGAATAATACCTTTGGGTTTTTATTATGGAACATGTGCGAGTACTTAGCTTCTATTGCCATTTATTTATCACTTATTCACAACTTTTTTCTTTTTTTTGAAAATTATTTACTTTTCACCTTTTTTATACACAATGGAACTGTCAGAATTGGCAGTAAAGATGAACGTGACATAATATCGACAAGTTCTGAGAATAAACTGTTCACGTTCTGCTGTTTATGAAGCATGAGACACATTATTGCTTTTAGAAATTGCAATTTTCACTTAAAATAACAACAAACTTGATGATTCTTTTAGAATTTGGATGTAAATTCACTTCACAATGATCAATCCTTTAATTAAAACCACTTTCAATGCTTACTTACCATTAAAATTCAATTAACAAATCAAAAAAAACTTCACAGCCAACTCTTCGATTGAACTTTGTTTACAAAAAAAAAGTTTCAAGGGCACATCAACTATGCATGTGAAAAAAAATTCAATTAAACAAAAAGTAAATGCAAAGCTTCAAATTTTTCTTCAATTTCAACCACAAATGACCTTTTAGGAAATGATTTTCGACTATTAAATTAGATTTTAAGGACAAATCCAAAAAAAATAATTAAATTTTCTGCAACAAAAAGCAGTTGATTTTCCCCTAATTCATTTTTTTCAAATTTCCTTTGTTCGTTATTTAACCTTGAATTATCTTCTAAACTCACGTCTATGAATCTCAATATTTATAACACATGTTTCTTTAATTTAAAATGCATTCAAGCAAGCGAATACTTCATTGACCATGCCAATGATCTTCTAAGGTAGCGATGAGCAAAAAATAAATGACTGAATATGGCAATAAACTTCCTGAACGAAATGCTTAACACAATGTCAATAGCTATTGGCTTTAAATTAGCATTAAAGTGTTATCTCTTGTCTCACTCACATAGGGCTTACTTCACGTCGATAATTAAGCTTAATTATGCGCTATAATTACAGACTTTTATGTGCGTATTAAACTCGATTATGGAGTATTTTTTTTAAGCATAGCTTTAATGATCATTTATGAGGAAATAATTAATATTTTCGGACCTGATGGAATTGTTTACAATTCGTATTGCCATATCATGTATACGTCACTTGAGGATTGACGTCATTATAACATTCAATACAAGAAGTTAATTAAAAACATACAAGAACATGCTTGATTTGTGCCACATTAATCACTGCCGACTGAATAGGTCAACACAATCTTGTTTGTTATGTCGTTTAGCCACTAACTGTAAAATGTAAAATAAACAGAATAAAAACTTATTCTTACAGCCCATGCAAACCAGTTAAATTAAAACAAAATCGAAAGTGTCGAGATAATATGCAAGTCATTAAAGCAGCACAAAAAAAGTTCGAGAAGTTTCAAGCTCAAGGAAAATGTAACGGAATGGAAATTATACTAGATTTAATGCGTGTTGATTATGCGATTGAGGGTTAATTATCGAGATACAGCAGCATGTGCATATGTGATAATTGATGTGAAGACTCAATGCTTGTTATGATGTAGTTGACCGGGTTATAGAGTAATTGAATGATATTTTATAATTGTGATTTAGGAATTTGCCATTGGATGTTGAAATGATTGATGGAAGCTGTAGATTCCGAATGTATTGACTGCGGTGCTTACTCTGTCATTCCTAACATGACTGTCGCTCTAGATCAGATTCATTCTTATGGATTCTTACCAATTTCCAACCAGTTCCTAACTCTAGATCATCCAAATCAACAGCAATGACCAAACCAAATCATCAAAATGCCCAACCACAACCAGATTCCTTAAATTGACAACACAAATCAATGATTCTAATCTCAACATTAAAGGGCAACCTTTTAGGTTCTTCTATGTTTGTTTATATTTCGTTCAAATTAAATCAAATACAGCTGTGGTCTATGCCAACACAAAATAGATCGAATGATAATTGTCGCTTTGGTGTTGCTCGATGTTGACACAATCCAACACTCATTTAAGTGATATTAATTGTTTTTTTTTCTGGAAAAATCTTTGAGACTAATGAACAGAGTAGGCTCTTGAGTAACTTGATCTTTGGTCAATTCGGATAGGATGTTGTCTGGGTATTCATCGATGGTGTTAAGTGGTTGTCTGGGTTGAGTGGGATTTGGAGTATCGAGTCATATGCAAGTGTATCTGCTAATGCAAGAGTAAGGCTTCTGTGGTTGAGATGTTGGGCTTATTGAGGTATCTGAGATTTCAAGTCATATATTGACGAATCTGCGAGTCCAAGAACAGCCTCTGTAGCCAAGTGGTTGGTCATCTGACCGGAAATCCATATCACTCTTCCGTGAATACGTGTGTTCGATTCCCACCAGAAATTAGATCTCTTATTCATCATGTTGGACTGCCTGACCATGAATCAACATGGGATTCACATATTCCGAACCAATTATGACAATCTAGGGGAAGAACTATTTCCAATTCTCAAGATATAAATCTACTAATTTAATTATTGAAGACATTCAAAACATTCCATTGAAGTATCATCGAAAAGTCACTTCCTTGTCTCTAATCTCCACCAAAACAACAACGCTGTCTAGAGCTTTTATGTTTTAAGTATTACACAAGTTAACATTCTCCACAAAAAGCTCATTCGGCACGAACGTAAAGAACTAAATAAAATTTTGAAATCACCTGCTTAACATTGCATCAGTGCTGGCAATTATTACAATATGTAAAGAAAGTAATTATGCTGAATGTGACTTAATTGAAAATTAAATTATCGAAGCTGATGTGTGATATTTAACGGTAGTCGTGTCCAAAACATCTAGAAAATTCCACGCGACTAGCTCTACATTTTGCAATGTCCATTAGCGGTGTTGAGGCTCAAAGATTTTGTAATTTTAAAATATGTCTTTTACATTTGTGATCTTTGGACATAGAACTGAAGAATTTAGACAAGGAAGGAACGCACGACAGCCTTTAAGGATTTAAAGAATGCTAAGCATGACACTTGTTGATCTATGTTGACAAAATAAACGAGATTCACGCCTTAAAAGCAAAAAAAAAGCTAAATGACATGACATGGTAATTTGATAGACATATCAAAGTCATTCTGTATTCCTTTACAGCCTACTAATATGGAGTTCTTGCTCAATTGAGAATGTTGTTTTAGAAATATATATATAAAGCTTTTTAGTTGGACGTTAGTTCAAGGCTGATTAGAATTAAATAAGCAATAGTTTTTTGTGAATTGCAGTAGGCTTAATTAATTGGATTTTTAGTATTTATTTCCTTTTGTGATGTTCAATGTTATGGAAGAAATGAGCTGAACCGAGTTGCACAAATGAATGTTTGTGTTGCTCGAGTGTAGTTGACAGTTGTTCCTTGATTTGTGTATTTTCGGCATTTTTACATCATGTGCCTTCTTTCTTTGAGAATTCTGGGTTATACTACTGTATGTGACGCGGAACGTAGTTTAAGCACCACTGTTCTATATTGATATTATCGATTTTGGTCTAGTAGTCTTATCAAATCGAGGATCTACAATATTTAATATCAAATTTAAATTCTAAATATTCAAAATTTCTGTTGTGCCAAAGCCAACTTAGGTGATCATCAAAACAAATAAAATTTCTACAATCTTAAAATAGACTTAAAGATTCAATTTTTTTTTTAAAAAAAAACATCCATAAAATGATTCCTAACAAACAAATTAAGAACCGTACCTTGTTTATTAAAAATTCATAATAATCACATGCACATGGCATGTTAAGAGTTTATTGAATCATCGTTGTTGTTGTTGTTGACTTTGCAGAAATATCAAAAAATTCCAAATCTGGAGATAAAAATATCCAAAAGTTAATAAAGATTCGCAAAAAAAACATCAAAACAAACGCTTGTGTCCAAAATAGTAAGCATGCTGCATATTAAAAGTTAATTTATTTATAAAAAACCAGACTTCCCTCATGTCATGAAATATTTCAAAATAGTAAAGTAAATTAAATGCTAGAAAAATCCATGCCTTAACACTTGCTGCTGCTGACCATAAATGTACAAAAACATCATAGTTTCCAAGAAATAAGAACTTAACATGCTGTAAACCGTGCTTAAATTAATTATTTTTATGCATATAAACTGGATTAAACAGCCATGACAGCAATAATGAAACTTTAACTTTATTTTTTTGATTTACAGAAAAACAAGCACAATGGCACCACTACAAGACACAATTTTTGAGGCAGAAGAGTCATGTAAGTTCCATTTTTCCATATTTTATGTTAATTCATTGCTTATTTTATGACGTAAAATGAGCCAATAGTGATGAGTCAGATGGAATATCTTGGGAATCTCCGATTCTTAGTCAGAATTGGATGTATGAAGATATCCATTAATATTAATGTATCCGAGCAACAGTCACGGTGACGTCAGCGCAACTTCGTGGCTTACCGTTAATACGGTGACGCAACGGTGGTCTAGGGCCGGTTTCTTGGTATACATTTAATCCTACCCAACTCTACCTTTGGTCACTCCTAACCCCATACTTGGATACATCCTTGGTCCCATCGCTAAACACATACACCTATCCTTGCCTCTTCACCAGGGTACACACTACCTACACTTGATGTAAGGATAGATGCATCCCAAGAAACCAACTACTGCCGTCCACGATGTGTTGCTCGGGACAGTCATGAAACCATAAACAAGCATTTCCTCTTTCATTACATCCATTAATATTGCTATTTTTATATGTTTCAGATGGAACTCCAATTCAACAATTTTACAGAAAAAAGTCAATCTTTATGACCGGAGCAACAGGATTTTTAGGAAAAGGTGAGATGACATCCATCACACACCTCTTTTGCTTGTTGCTTGTCACCTGCAATTTAAATTCTAATATCGATGACAAACAAAAAGGCAATAAATAATGTTTTGACATTATTGCAAATTCGACCACAAGACGTTTGAATGTCAAGTCAAGCTTCCGCCTTTATTCTGATTTTTTGACACTCATCTGTAGCTTAGATTTGGTGATTTTAGACAATACCAGACAATAATTCTTGTTTTGTCAATTTTGGGAATTTTGCAGATTTTTTTTGGCAAATTTCGTATCCATTAAAGTCATTTGATTATGTAGATTTTGGTATGAAGGCGGAAATCCAGGATTGTCGACTGAAACAGAATTTGGTTAAACGACAGTTCTGAATTTCTTGGAATTTTAGAAATATTCTTTCAATGCCAACTTGATTTTTAGTTTTTGTTCTAATTTGGATGATATTTTAGTACAAAATTTTATAAAGCAGAGTCCAAAGTAGGCTTGGATTTTGTATGAAATCGACTGAACTCGACTTCATATCAGACTGCGAGCAATGCTAGTGTTGTACTCAATTCCTTACAAAATTCGAACTCTCCATAAACTCTGGTTATGAATTAACACAAATCAAGTGCCCATTCCTTGCTACCAAGTGTCCAAAAACACAATTTTTTGCTTAAATAATTAGCAATATATATTCAAAATCCATCAAAATCCGGAAGGAATAGATTACATAGAAACAATTTATTTTCGACCACATTTCGCAAACATCGTAGCTGTAGACACATATAAAAGGCAATAGATAATAAATGTGATGATAAAAGACAATAGCAAGGTTTTCTTGGACATCGAACAAAAAAAAATGTCTTGCGGAAAAGTCAATGATCTCTAAAAATGGATTTACAGTTTAATATGTAGTCTTTAATATGATTTTTTTTTTGGAATTTGAAGAGCGGCAAAAATGAGATGATTAGTTGTGATTGTATTTCCTGAAAGTTCAGGCTTTATGATTCTTTTGTTGAGGATTGATGACAATAAGACGGCAGTGTAGGCATAAATGTGTCTGTAAACATGCCATAAATATGACAAAATATGGCTGAAAATACCATGACTATGTAAATATGCCATAATCATGGCTGTATACATGCCATAATTATGACACAAACATGGCTACATATATGGCATATGTATGACATAAATATGGCTGCAATTATGCCATAAAAATGACATAAAAATACATAGTTAGCCATAAATTGGCTGTAACTTTGCCATAAATGTGGCTTTAACTTTGTTATAAATATGGCTGTAGCTTTGGCTGTAACTTGCCATGGCTGTAGCTGTGATGCCATAAATATGGCTGTAACTTTGCCATAAATATGGCTGTAACTATGTCACAAATATGGCTGTAACTTTGCCTAAATATGGCTGCAACTTTGCCATAAATGTGGCTGTAACTTTGGCTGCCATAAATATAGCTGTAAATGTGCCATAAATATGGCACTTAACCTGAAAATTGTCACTTGAACGCCATATCCCAATCAGTCGGTTGCCATGCCCAATTTGTGTCGAATTTTGCATCTAAATTGCATAATATCTCATCAACTTCAAATCCATTAATGCCAATATCAAATGCGTCATGCCAGATTCTTAAAATATAATACAATAAGAAGTAACACATCATTATCTAACAAGATTTCAAGCGATTCGCACCCAATACCCGATAAATCTTTTAAGAAATGAGATAATATAACTAAATAAAAGGTGATGTGTAAAAGTCTTAAGCGCGTACAGTCAGTCTATAACCTTGAGTAGACTCTTTCAATGTGACCGAAAAAAAAAATTTATTTACTTCACGAATCTCATTTTGGAATTGAAGCTCCGTACGTAGTTGTAATTACGATAACAGTCAAACAATGCATTATTAAATTGTCATTCACAATTCCGTTAAGAGACATAACGTAATTGACAATTGTTTCAAAATTCAATATTTTTTGCGTACATTTCAGCAATAATATTTGGAAATTCCTCAAAATTGTTCAGTTTTGGTTAATTAAATGTTATTTGACTAAATAGACCTAATGTTTGATTAATGATGTATGAACGTAAAGCTTTTTATTCCACAGACGCACATGTACAGCATGTTCAGGGACAGGGCTAAAGAGAGATGTTTATTAAAATCCATTGACCAATGAACTTGAATCTCTCGGGGCAATTCCTTCATCGATTTACGTCATAACAAAAAATTTTCTCTGTATACCTCCTCATTTCGCAAGAGGTTAACACATTCGAGGTAGTGAATGACTCTGCAAAATACCTAAAAAATCTCAAAAATTATAATTATTCTATACATGTGCTTGAAATTAATAGACGCGTATATTATTTGCTGAGAAGGGCAAACAATCTTTTTTTATACTTCTAATATGAATTAATCATGTCTTAATGATGATGATCGTATTGAGATTTTTTTGTTCCGTCTCTTTCGGGCCTATAGAACTGGTAAATTGTAATTTTTTTTTTTGGTACAATAGAATAAGTCTTTTTAATGGATTTATATTCATTTAGGCAACATTTATGAGCTGAGCTGTACTCAAATACTCTTTGCAAGTCTTTTGTTGAAAAAGCGGACGTGAGGAACTTGATATTTGAGTTTTGCAGTTGATTTGTTGAGTGCGTCATTAAGAGTTAATAAATAAGAAAGCCTCAAATGACTTCTTTCTTCTGACTGACCTTCCTGAATAGCACATGTTGGTTGATCGATCCATGCTGGCATGACTTTGGTATAGCTTTTGGGTGTTCAAACTGGATCCATCAAAAACCATGCCTGCATGCCAGCATGGATTTAAACAGAATCGACACAAACTCAGAGCCAGCGTGATCCTTAGTTAGACCCGGATTTAGTTTCAATCTATGCCGACATGGCTTTAGCATGGATTTTGGCATTAAAATCTAAACGGCAAAAACCATGTCAAAATCATGCCCGCATGGATTTAAACTGAATTCGGATCCAAGTCAGATTTGCGTCCGCATTATTCCTAGTAAGACTAGGATATGGTTTTAATCCATGCTAGCATGACTTTGGCATGGGTTTTAGCATTCAAATCTAAAACGGCAAAAACCATGCCAAAATCATGACCGCATGCATTTAAACTGAATTCGACACTAACTCCGAACCGGATGTGATTACTTGTTGGATTCGAATTTGATTCAAATCCATGCCGACATGACTTTGGCATGGGTCTTGGAATATAAACGGAAAATTGTAAAAATCATGCCAAAGTCATGTCAGCATGGATTTAAACTGTATCAGGCAACAAGTCAGAATTATGTCGTCCTTATGCTGAATTTTTGATCCATTAACCGATTTGTGCTATTCAGATTTCTAACAGAGTTCAAAGTTGACTTGAATTTCATACGAAAAGCTTATATAGAGTCAGCTAATCTGAACAGTACTTCGCTCCGTTGCCTCATTAACAGCAAAATGCGAAAAATGCGGCTCGTTGCATTGTGAACTTCATATGAAATTAGAGTAGACTTCATCATTATTTCCTTAGTTAGGATTTACGTAGGTTCATTAGCAATCATTAGCACCGTCTGAAGCTACTTTAAAAACCTCCCAATTAGAGAAAGGTGTCATATATGCAGCACAAAACCACAGATTATAAATTTTGGACCCGGATGTCCAATGAAAAATTGCTAGATCATTAAGTCTGATAGAGGCAATAATTCAATTGCGAAGCAAATTTTAGCAAGTTCTTGAGGATTTGTCTTTTTTAACCTTTCTAAATGACTGCTTGATGCTCTTGAGATGAAGGAATTATTTTGCAGAATTTTAAATGAAATTTAATATGCTAATTATCATATAAAGGCAAACAAAAAGTTGGAATTTCCCATTTAAAACTTATCAAATTTGCAAAATAATTGCAATCAACTTAAAATTAGCACACAGATATAAATTAGCACAATGACAAAGTATAAAAATGTGCATGGCAATTTATCAGTTGGAATTTATATCCAGTTGCTATGACTTTTTGGGAGTTTCTAAGTGGCTTAGAAGTGTTTAGATTCTATAAACTGCAGCGTGGTCTTGGAATAGAGTGGAATTTTGGGTATCGAGCCATATTGCACAGTGTCAAGCCATATTGCACAGTGTCAAGCCATATTGCACAGTGTCGAGCCATATTGTATAGTGTCAAGCCATATTGCACAGTGTCGAGCCATATTACACAGTGTCAAGCCATATTGCGCAGTATCAAGCCATATTACCCAGTATCAGGTCATAATGCACAGTGTCAAGCCATAATGTGGCGTATTCAGGGCTCGCAAGAGGGAAGATTGTGTCAAAACCGTAATTAGGTCCATTGTCAAGCGTCCATTAGAGCCAACTACACTGAAAAAATTTCTGGTTACGTTCCATGAGTCATATGTAGTTGAATCTGTCTGTTGAACTGCAAAGTCAATGTGGACGAGTGGGTAGACAACAGATCGATAAATTGTAAATTTCTCTTTGGTGAAGTCGATGGTTCGATTCCTACCAGATTCCGAATCTTAATGAATTCATATAATTTTGTCGATATTGACAAGGATTCGCACAATGTTCATGAAATTGCATGCAGCTTAAACCATCCAGAAACAGAATATTTAGTTAACTTTGGGTTAACTTCGGGTTTAGTTAACTTTGGGTATTTTTAGACTCAATATTCAGGGGAAAAACAACTGTCAGCTTTATTATATTCAAACTGTTTATATATCTATAGCTTCATTATTATAGCTTAATATTAATTTAATAACTATCAAGTTTGTTACAAATTCCAATAAATTACCATCTTAAATGCGACATTGCAAGGATTTCTAGATGTTGTTGTTCATTTGTGTACATGCATAGAATGACAAAAGTCTATCCAATAGATTTCATGTTAAACCACATTGATTTTTTGCATGTCGTCATCAATTCTTGGTCTTGATCTTGTGACATTTTGTCATATGTCATTGACAGAACCAAAAAATTGGTAAAATCCACTAAAAAGTAATTCTATGGAAAAACCAAGCAATACCAGCAATAAGCTCTAAATGTCGCGTGTCATACAATAAGGTAGTCATGTGGTCATGTTGTTAATTTGAAATTCCTTAATTTTCGAACCAAAATCAGTTGACATTCAATCGCTATGAATTGCCTTACTTCTCATGGTCATCAAAATAATTATTTCAGTATTGATCGATCAATTAATTCTCACAAAAAATGTTAAGACATTAGCCAACAATCTAATAATTAAATTTGCACATTTTCAGTTATAATTGAGAAACTTCTGAGGACATGCGACGTTGAGAATATTTATATACTAATGCGAAGTAAAAAGAATGATGATGTACACACAAGAGTAGAGAAAATATTTGATGATCCTGTAAGTTGTGACAAAATTAATCGATACAAAACTTTATATCATCAATTCCATGCCTGCTTTTTCAGATTTTTGAGAAACTTAGAAAAGACAATCCCAAATTTCGACATAAAATTGTACCAATTGGCGGTGATTGTATGCTACCCGGCTTGGGAATTGATCCTAATGAACGCGCTCTTTTAGTCAAACACGTCGACATCGTCTATCATGTGGCGGCTACTGTTAGGTCTGTATTATCATCAATTTACACATTTATTATTAACTTCTTCTTTTGTTGTTGACTAAAATGACGTAGATAAATTGGGAAAATAAATTAATTTTTGGGGTTTTTTCGAGTGCTTGGCGCATTCGAGAGATGATCTCAATATTCATTGAATTGATTCCAAAACTAACGAACTTTCTGAATTTTAATTTGACCGTATTATCAAAATAACGAATTTTTCAAATTTAAATTTGACAGTTTTTTCAAATTAACGAACTTTTCAAATTTAAAATTGAGAGTTTTATCAAATTTACGAACTTTTTGAATTTAAGTTTGGCAATCTTGTCAAATTAACGGACTTTTTGAATTTGAATTTGACAGTTTTCTCAAATTAACGAACTTTTTAAATTTAAATTTGACAGTTTTTTCAAATTAACGAACTTTTTGAATTTAAATTGAACGATTCATTAAATTTGAATTTTAACGGCTTTTTAATATTCAAATCAATTCCACTTTTTGACAGTTCATTTCCGTATTTTTCGCATTTTCATATTTTAAAGTTCATTCTAATTTTTCAACGGATTTAAATAAATTTACATAATGACGCATTAAAGATGAACCATGAGACGAACAATATTAATGACCATTGCCAAAATTATCACTGATCTTCTCGCAAAAACTTTGTATCAATGACTCATATTTCATGACTCCACAAAAAAAAATAACATCTTTTAATATTATATTCATATAGATTCGATGAAAAGCTAAAATTAGCACTTGCCATAAATGTAGCAGGAACAATGGAGATGATGAAACTTGCTAAGGAAATGGAGCACCTTAAGGTATGCCGACACAATATGTCTTATCAAAACAAAAGGCTAAATATAACTTTAAAATTTCAGGCTTTCGTACATGTGTCAACTGCTTTTGCAAATTGCAACAGAGCTGATATCGATGAAATATTCTATCCAACGCCAATAAGCGGTGAAAATAGTATTAAACTTGGAGAGATGATGGATGATGCTACCTTGAATAATATGACACCAGAGTAAGAATTAGGAATAATCAGCACTTCCGCAACAGATATTAATTAACAATCATTACCTATTTCAGACTTATTGGCAATTGGCCCAACACATACACATACACAAAATGTTTAGCTGAAGATTATGTACGATCACATGCTAAAGGTCTTCCACTTGCTGTCTTTCGTCCCGCTATCGTCATTCCAACATATAAAGAACCAATTAAAGGATGGATTGACAATATGTATGGACCTACTGGCATCGGTAAGTTGATTTTTAAAATTTTTGAAATAACGAACTTTTTGAATTTAAATTTGACAGTTTTTTCAAATTAACGAACTTTTTGAATTTAAATTTGACAGTTTTTTCAAATTAAAGAACTTTTTGGATTTAAATTTTTGACAATTTTTTTATTTCCAAATTAACGAACTTTTTGAATTTAAAATTTTGACAAGTTCCATGAAGTGACTTAACTGTTAAAAATTATGTAAATATTGACTTTAACAATTATTATATCTTTGATAATTTTAGTGATTGGAGTTGCCGCTGGTCTATTACGCGTCATTTACGTTCACAAAGAAAATGTAGCTGAACTTGTTCCGGTTGATATGTGTTGTAATTCCCTTATCGCATCTGCATATGATGTCGCTGTTAATTCATATGAAGAACCACCAATTTATAATTTTGTAACAAATAAAAAGAATCCACTTACATGGGAGAACTACTGTGATTTATGTGTTGAGCATGGCGTACAAGCACCACTGATGAAAATGGCATGGTATTATACATTAAAGATGTCATCATCACGATTCCTTGTTACAATTTTAACATTCCTTTATCATTGGATACCTGCTGCCATTGTTGACTTTATTCTATTGATTACCGGCAAGAAGCCAAAGTAAGTTGTTGTTGTAATTGATATTAAGTCTGAGTTTACTAAGATTGATGTTTATTTTTTTAGGCTTATGGACACATACAAAAAGATTCAAAAACTCTGTGATGTCATTTCATACTTTACAACACATGTATTCCTATTTAAAAATAATAATGTCGAAGTAAGTGCTTTAACATGCTTAATATTACATGATTAAATAATCTTTGATTGCTTATTGTTTTTAGAATTTATGGAAGAAAATGGATGAACGGGACAGAGAGCTGTTCTTCTTCGATATGAAGAGTGTTGAATGGTCGTCTTTCATCAAAAATAGTATTTTTGGTATTAGAACGTTCTTGATGAAGGAGGATCCAAAAACAATTCCACAAGCTATTAAGAGATTCCAAAGGTAAGATGATGGGGAATTTTTGAGATGTATTTTGTGACTTTGTGACTTTAATGATGAGAGTATAGCTTGATTGGGATATTCGAGAACAATGAGTAGCTTTTGGGATGTTTCTGAATGCTAGTTCAATGATGGGCAGCATTTAGTGGCACTAGTGTACCGATGTATACAGTACCCATCACTTTGCTAGGGTATGAACAGAAGAGACATGAATCCACCATTCATCAAAGTCTTCTGCAGTTCGGATATTAAGGACTCGATTAATGGATTTTGGCATTGAATTCTAAACTACTCAAAGCTGCTAGACACTCGACTCATATTCAAGCATATTATTAGCTAAGGACGCAAATCAGATATTTTTTATGGAGGTTTGGGTTTTTGAGAAGTTTGGAATTTAGGAAAGTTTTCCAAAGTCTTGGTGTAGACAAATCCTGGGCCGATGTCTCTGTAGTGGCACGGTACGATATGGTATAGTATAGGTACACCATTGGTACGGTACAATGTACATCTGACATGGCAAAATAGTATAGCAGTAGTGTACCAATTGTACACGTTTGTACGTTATTGGTGTACCATTGACACTGGATTGGTATACCACTTTGTCATGCTAGGTGTATAATTGAACCGTAATAGTGATGTTGCTATGCCGTACTATACCATCACTGGGTCGATTCCTTTTGTCTTCATCGAGAAGCCTTCAATATTTAGGTCTCAAAATTGAAAAATAGCTTCTAAAGAGAGGAGATGGGCATGGAAATTGGTGGGTTATCCCCAACGCCAAGACTTTGTAGCTCCTGTCATATAGGAAGAGTTGATAGCAGGAGTAGAAGAAGGAAAAGACCGATTACCAGCTTTAATAAAGTTAAAAACAACCACATAAACATTCCAGTCCATAAAACATGTTAAAATTAAAAGACGTGAAACATTTCGCATCAAAATTGCATTCAGTAACTCAATATTTCATTACTTTATGAGCTTCTGAAAGAAAACAATTTCTTCACATTGGTATTCGAAGTAGTCAAGGTCACATGCGAGTCACTAAACCACAAAAAAATAAACTTATTTGAAGTCTTTCGACATTTCCACACGATTCATTTATTTTTCTTTTATTTTCAGATTGAAAATAATTCATTACACAACTGTATATACTATTCGCGCTGCTGCTCTGTACCTTTTGTACAAAATCTTACCTCTGCCTGCACTATTCTAGTTCATGCTATGTAATTTAGTCGTATACAATTCATGAATCATGACTAATATGAAAAAAAAAAAGAATTTCATGTCGAATCCATTTTATAAGTGAAAATAGCTAATTATGTATTAGAAATATAATTTAAGTTGTATATTATTCAAATTGTAAAATGTATTTTTTTTTTGTTATGGGTCTATTATTCAGTCAGGATTATTTCCGTTAAAATTTCAATGCAAAAATTTTTGTTTATTTTTAGGAAAAAATATTTAATGAAAATTTATTAAAAGATTAAATTTTTGAAACCTTTTTGTCCTGCTGATATTTCTTGATATTTTATGTATCAATTTTAGGCTAGCTATGTTTTTAATAAAAAGATGAAATCTATTTAATTTTTGTAAATTTTTTTGAATTTTTACTTTTTCAAAACTGCTTTTAAACATTTTTTAATTCTCAAATTTCAGCTACTTTATATTTTCAGGTTGACATAAGTTTTTCATGATATCCAAGTGACAATTTTTATGACAATTAACATGAAAATTGCTACATGAACGCAATATGTCAACAAATTGACTGTCACGAATAATTCGTATTGATCGAGTACAAATCTACAACGAACAGAATCACAGACAGCATTTGTATGAAATGCATAGAATATATCAACTGTCGATTAATATTCAAATTATATTTTGAACTAAACTAACTTTGATTTTCCCCTTTTATAGTTGTAAACCCCTTCATATTAATATTTTAGTCTGTTTTCTAACTTCAAACAATAAACATTATACCAGATGATCCTTAAAAATCCATTAGGAAGTTCTTTAATTATGTTTAATCATGAACAGAGTTCGAAATTGACTTAATATAAAATGAATTTTAAATAGAAGCTTTGATTTCATAAATTGATAGTCTAAATTCAAATTTATTATTTTTTTGACAATCTATAATGAAGCAATTATCTTTGGCTAAAGTCAAAAATTGAATTTTCATTCAAATTTCGTATTTTATTGCAACTAATGAGTTTTCATTCAAAAATTTTCAAATTTTCCCAAAAATACTCATTATTACATTATTGTTTAACCTTGGTTAGCTAAATTGCTGATTAA
Source organism: Chironomus tepperi (assembly GCF_022539635.2). Taxonomy (NCBI): domain Eukaryota; kingdom Metazoa; phylum Arthropoda; class Insecta; order Diptera; family Chironomidae; genus Chironomus; species Chironomus tepperi. The sequence goes on along the minus strand of NW_027226486.1, from coordinate 3,885,911 downwards.
TACAGCTTAAACAATACCTCCGTTCTAATATAATTATATTAACAGTATAAAAAAATGTAAAATTAATAATCTGTCAATTTTTTTCCATAGTGTTAGTGTTTACAACTTTTTTAACAGTTACAAATTGCGTTATTTCATGTAAACAAAGACTAACAGGTAAAAAGCAAGATCTGGAGAGCTTGCTAAACTAAAATACAGTAGATGAGTGTTATTCTCAGGTTATTATTCTCTTGAAAACTCGTTCTTTGTCTGCTAGGATATCTATATGTCTGTCTTGCAAGATGCTGTCATGGAAAGATGCTGTCGATAGAGATGATAATGAACTTTACATCGGTAATTGGTACGCGGCTGTCAGCGATAATGCCACCTTCAGACTCAAACTAAGGGAATCCATGGATTACAATTGGTCTTTATGGTCAGCGAAGTAAGTAAGTAAGAAATTCTTGTAAGATAGTCTTTCAAGTACATGAATCAGTCAAGCTTTAACATCTTGACCAACGTTGCTTTAAACAATATTAAATCCAACAATTTAGATGAAATATCTTTAAAAAATCATCTTTTCCACAACCTTTTTACAAAGAAAATAAACAAAAGAACATTAAAGGAATCTTTAATTGACACATGATAGCCTAAGGCTGAAAGTTCATTTTATTGGAACAAATGTCAGTCAAAAAGAATTCTTATTAGATATACCAAGAAGATGATCCACACGTGTAGTCAGAATCTATGACTGTTCTGCAATGTCATACTAAATATAGACTAGATTACAAGGTATGGTTTAGATCCATGACAATTGATTTCACCACTGCCCAGACAGACTGATGAATCTCTATCCTAATTACTTCTAATGAATCTGCTTATTATGAACATTCGTCACAAATCATTAAGCCATAAGCTTTTCATCAGATTGAGTTATAAATAGCTTGGTAATTACGAAAATTTAATTTTTTAAGTAGCAGCCTACATGTCTATTATTTTTTGATAATCTGTGTTATCACCTATTGTGACATTATATAACCGCAGAAGGCTGGTTTACATTTCTACGTGATAAGTGTCAGCTGATAAAAATATTTTGAAATTATTTTGGAGTTCCAACAAAGATTTCAGTTAATATCAGTAATATTTCGTGTCAGTTTTGAAATTCTGGTTAATTAGTTCTTTGTATCCAGTCAGAGACATCAAAAACAAAGCACAAAGAGATGAGTTTCTTTGTTGATCAAAAAATAACGGTCAAAAAATATTTGAAACTTTTTTGCGTAGTTTTAGAAAATATGAATAAAATCTAGTACAACAGTTGATGAATCAACGCGCGCTTTTACCTGATTTGAGACATTCCCCTGCTCATTATTGTTTTTATTATCAAACGGAACAGAATTAAGTAAAATAATTGGAAAAATAATTAAATTAAATTTTTAAGGAAATCAAATGAAAATGAAAAGGAACATTGACATATCCGTAAACTAACATATATATCATCAAGGTGAATAACGTGAGGAATCGAATGTAATAGATTATCCCACAATACGTGCAAAGGCAACATTTTTTATAGATTGAAGTGAAAAGATGGAACATTAAAATAATTTAAAATTCATAATAAGTGAAATCCTCATGCTGTAAAGATGGAAAAGTATCAAAAAAATGTAGTAAATTTAACAAGGATAACAAATAAGTCAAGTGAAATTGTGAAAAGAAAAGTTATAAAGAATAAATTAAATAAAAAAATTGTTACAAGCTTATTTCATCAGCCATTTTCAGCTTATACAAAGAAAATTTGTAAAGTGCAAGGAAGAATTATCAAATCGAGAAATTCGTATCATTTAAAAGAATCAAATTTGAGTGTTTTAAACTTTCTATTGCATTATAATCCAAATTTGTGGAAAGGACCATGCATTAGTTAATTTTTTGTCCATACCATTTTGTTGTTGAATTTAGTATAAAAAAAAGTGAAAAAAATATAGACAAATTTAAAGACAGTGACTTTATTGAATATAATAAGCATATAAACAATTGTGATTGAGATCGATAATGAATATAGCTTCAATGTTTACATCAAAGATTTCATCAGTTCCAGATTATCAACAACAAAGTGGTCATAAGAATTTTGATATACATTATAAAACATTTCTGCATCCAGTTAGTGTGCAGCACAACCAATCTAGTATGTTCGCTAATAATCCATTTCAAAGGACTTTTGCGTCTGTCGTAAGCTGCAAAACTCCAATTCTTCAAAAACCAAACGATAACGCGAGCAAAAGAGGTTTCCTTAAGACCAACGACGAAGGCATCCTTAGCTGTATTCTAAAGAAATTTACAATGCAAAAGAGAACAACAATGTTACCGCCAAAAGTACCATACTTTGAGTCACCACATGTTCAAAAGGAATTTGAAGATTTTACAACATTACCAGCATATTTACAACATAATAATCAAAGAACTACATCAGCCAAAATAAACTCACAAAGCATGCATAATTCAAATAATAAAAATCGACATGAAAAGCATCGTCATAGTATTGAGCATGATATTCGAGTTGACTGTGATATTTTCAGCATAAAGAAAGTTAATAACAACAACCAACAACAACTTAGAAATACAAAACAAACAAATGCAATGAAATTAGAAACTGAGAACCTGCCTAATATGGGAAATTCCATTAATCCTCCATTTGAAATTCAATCATTAAAGGAGTTTCCTGCCATTTCATCAACATCAACAACATCACATGATCAAACAGTCAATGCCAACATTATAACTACTACAAAAACCTCAACAGACGAAAGTGATGAAAGTGATTATGTCAAATTTCATGACGATATCGCCAAAACAACGCCTACATTCATTCCTCGAAGATATAATTTATGTGAAAAGGTCACAAATATCGTCAAATCACCGAAAAAACTTCTAAGTATTCCTATGATGTCGCCGAAGAGGTCGTGTCTAAAGCCAACAATGCGTCGTACAAGAACGATGTCAGAGTGCAGTGATGATTTTATTGTCTTTGATCGTAGCTGTTGTGGTGACAATAATACAAATATTGAAGATATCGAGAGTGATAATGAGATGGAGATGGAGGAGGATGATGATGACGAATCAGATATGTCTGATGAAGAGGATGATGGTGTTGTAGATGATAATAGTGATGAGAGTGATGAAGACTTGGACGAGGACTGTTTAGATGGAAATAATAATCAGCATTTGTCAGATATTATGAATTATGATTCACATCAGCCTGATTCAGGAGTTGAGGAAAGAAAGGTGAGTTTTGCTTATTTTTTGGATTAAGGTGGAGATTTCTTTGGATACCTGAATAGGGATTAAGCCATAAATTGTGAATATTTCGAGAAAAAGAAGAAATTTAAGTCATAAATTGAGAATGACTTGAAAATTTTTTATCTTACTAGACTGAAGCCATGTGGTTTTTAAACTTTATAAGATTCTTACTGGATTGCTTTGTCTAAGCAACGTGGATTTTTGCTATGGTTTCTTTGTTTTTCTATATGAAAATCATTAATTTCAATATTCACAATTAATTTATAGTCTAGTACAGTGCTGTACAATCTGTTTTGTGTCATGTCACACCTTGATGACAGTCCTCGACCAAAACCATACAATTTATATGGTTTTTGGCATTTTCAACCCTTTTTTTGACGTCAAGCTAGTTTACCGCGACACAAACTTTAAGCAACTCTGCCCAAGTACTTTAAATTAATATTATAGAAAGCTTTACATAGCAATCTTTGACCTTTAATTCAGTATATTAATACATGATGATGTAAGAAAGCTTAAAAAATGTGAAATGTGTAGGTCAATAGTCCAGCTGAGAGGAGATTTACTTTTCAACACTCAAAATCTTTCTAAATTTAGAATGTATGACGTAAATTTGTTGTGATTGAGTGGGTTTTTCTGTGCCTTATGAGATATGTCAATATTAGTTGGCAAAACAATAGAATTTTGTACACATATGGTATCTTATCAGTTCATGTTATTACTGCGAAACCTTGTATGAAACATAAACTATTCATGTATGGAACCTTACAAATTCTAAGGTTCTAGAGTAGAAAGTTCAATTTCTCATGAGATAGCCCGAATGGGACTCGAACCCATGTTCTAAGATTCTCAGTCGCATGCTTCGACCATTGAACTTCCGGGCGTTGCTAGTAAGCACCTTTTTATCTATTCAGTGCTCATTAAACAGCTCATATCGTTGTATTAAACCACAACACAAACACAACATTGAGAGCATGACATACTCATTGTTTACTTAATGCTGAACTACTCAGGTCTACGTCTTAACTTTTGTACTTTGTTTTTGTAAACAATTCATTCAGTAAACTGAGACGAAGCCATAAAAAAATGTATTATTTTTTAACGCAGTAGTCATTAATTAAAGTGAATTTCGAATATTCAACGAAATATTACTACTGTGCATGATAAATACCAAAATATTACGAAATATTGTTGAAATCATTAAATCCACATCATGGTCAGCAATTTCAGAGAATCATGTTCGTTGCTTTCCCAGAATACATTGATGACATCACAAAGAATTCCCTCCAAAAAGCTTCTTTATACTCAGAAACGCTTATGACTCATAACTAATATAAACAATCATGTTCTTCTTCTTTTAGGTTCACTTCAATCTAGTTCCAAAAGTACACACCATTGTGGCATGGAATTACGCATATAGACAGGCTAGACGAGGCGATATTTGGCGACAAGGTGCTGTGGACCGTGAACGATTTGCAAAGAGAGTTGCTGAGTGTAGTAAATCTATCAATCCAATATTGGACAGAGATCATCGAAACAGAATTTTTGAGGATAGATTTCGTCGACAAGAAGCTCAATGAAGTGGTTTACTGTAAATAAAAATTAGGTAATTTCACAAAACAAATACAATATATGGTTGATAAGATTGAGGATAAAAGAATTTGTATATAATTTATGTAAAGTATATATAAAGGTGATGTTCACAAATGACATCCTGAACTCAATTGTTGAGTCTGAAAGTGTATGACACTTAGATTCTTAAGATTGAGACATCTCAGAACATATCAGTTCCGACATCGACACCATACAACAGTGGTGAGCAACCTGTGTGCCACGTCACACCTACGTGGTATACCACGACCCAAACCGCACATAAAATGCGGTTCATGACATTTCCACTAGTGTTCCGTAGCGCATAGGTTGCCCACCACTGCCTCAGAGCAATCATTTGCTCCGCGACACACTGAAATGATGGACGTCATTTGTGAACGAGCCCCAACTAAGTGCAGAGATATAATGTTCATTGTTTATCCTTTGTCAAAGTAAAACCAAAGTTTTCAAATGAGAAAATCTAACTTAAAGTGAAGAAAAGTAAATAAATTGTATCAAGGGGTGTTCAACTATGAATTTTAAGCCTACTTTGATCTAATTTAGTTGACTTTTAAAGTTGAAATTCTAATTTTATGTTAAAAAATTGATGAAAATTCAAATTTTATGTGAAATTTTGATCAAAGTAAGCTTTAAATTCGATAAAAATGTAGTTGCACGCCCCTTTAATTATATATAATTTTCCAAGCGTAATAATGATGAGAGAAAAAATAATTTTTTTTTGCTTATAACATTATATTTATAAATTGCATGTTAATTTGATTATAATAAAAAAAATTTGTTCAATAAATATTAAAAGGCATTCAATCCGATAGCATTTTTTTAATATTATTAAACCTCTGTTCTCTACAGCCGTATCATTAAGATAAACGTAATGTTGAGTGAAAACACAATGATAATTCTGTCACGATCACAGATTAAAAGTACTTTCGTTAAGCTTTCTAATTTTAGGTTTTTGTTATTGTTTGGCGTCGATTGTGCAGCATTTTGAGTGATTTATTTGAATCAATACTGGTTCTTGGAGTTAAGCAATCTATTTTTCCAGAAATCTCTTCATTTTTTCAACTTAATTATATATTTTTAGTTTGTTTTCAGCTTGTTGTAGGTCAGGAATGTTGACTTGGAAATGTCTCGAATGTTCTAAGATGTTCCTGTTTTATCTCTTGTTTATATTTGATATAAATAGCTTGTTTTCATTAATTTATGTGGATATGTAAACAAACTTCGCCGCAAAATCGGAAAAACAAATCCAATACATTGACATTATATTTGAATTTGAGAAATCCGTTACAAAAATGAAAATGAAAATCATAAAAAAAATAATTCAAATCATAACTGTCAAATATTATAATTCAAATTTGATTATCTGCTTTTCATCAATAGCCTTTTATTCACGGCGCCACGACTTACAAACAAGCCAACAAAGTAGGATAAACGGTTACAGTCATTGTGTTAGTGAATGGATTTATGAAAAAAATTGCTTGTACTTTATTTGAAATTTTTTTGACCGTTAATTTTTTAAATTTTTTTTAGGTCAGTGTTCTCCAAACTTGGTTGCACGGCACATTAGTATGCTGTCTAATTTTTTTTGGAAATGCCAACTGTCTTAACTGTTTTGTTTCATGGCACACCTTTGTGAAAAGCCTCGACTGAAACCGCACACAACATATGGTTCATGGCATTTCATGACACTAGTGAGCCGCGGCACACAGGTTGCCCATGACTGTTTTAGAAGCAATTTTCAAGCCTCTTTTTAATTAAGTAATTCTTGTTAAAAAATATTCAGTAACCCAAATCAGTTTTTATCAAATAATTAAGTTAAGTGGAAAATTTCGATAAACATTGCATTCAAAGTAGACCAATAGAACTTTGGACGTTTTATATAACTGCGTAAAATTTTGTCATTCATTGAATAATATTTGTGAGTCGTATTGCATTGTATTGTATTACAATGATCTACGTGACTCTTAGCATATTTCTTAAAACGTGATAACCCCATGAAGCATTAGTGCCGTACAGAAGAAATGAGAAAATTTTGGATATGAATAATGTAGAGTATAGGCATGCTTACTATGGCATTGAATATTATTGTTGCATGACAATGGTTCTTGGTCAATGTTTGTTATGCCGGATCCTATTGATGACTTATGACGGAATGCTGTCATATTAATGAGTGTTTGAATTGTCACTTGAAACTATCAAGTTTGACTAATTGCTTTAAATACACAGAAAATTTGAAAATATTTACCTAAAAAATGCACAGCAAGCATTAACATTCTCTGGAATTTTCCCACACCCAAAAATGCAAAATCAACTAAAAATCCACAACAAATTGTTAAACAAGTTTGACAGCTGCAAAAGAATCTACAGACATGCTTTCAAAATTCGTTACAATGAACCAGTCGTGGGCAACCTTTTGTAATTTGCGGCACACCTTGATGAGCTGCCTCGACCGAAACCACACACGCCATACTGTTCATACTTGCTTACTTACTGGTACCAAGCTCCTACTTTTAAGGAACCTAGGTCATTACAAAGGCTTTCCATCTGACTCTATTGCTGATTTTGTTCATGGCATTTCCAAAAATTTTTGGAACCAATGCAATAAATCCACAGATATCCATAAATCATCACATCAATGTGAAATCTAATGCAACATGTGTACGAAAATTGACTTGCGAATTTAAATTGGATTGATTTCATACAATGGAATTTGCGTAATATAATTGGCAATTAAGCATTGAAATGTGAATATGAAATGGATTTTATGCGTGTCGTTTATGTCGTCATTTGTATGAAATGAAATATTCATGTGGGTTGATCATGTATTATGTTAAGCGAATATATGAATTTTTGGATTCTAAACTTGGGAAAGAACAAATTTGGGAATGGAAGGCTTCTAACCTACTATTTTCCAGTCAAAACTCGTAATTTGAGCCAAATACCCTACTGTCCGAACAGTACAACATGTTCAGTAGAAGAAGGCTAGGTCGCCGTATTAACGGTATGACGCAAGGCTATCTTGACGACACTGTGACACCGCATGTGACACCACACGTGTCTAAGGGCTCTTGATGTCTTGATTTTATATATCAATCCCACAAGAACCATTAAAAGTCTCACATTCCCGAAAAGCACACGACGTTGAGAAGGCTGAAAATGGTGTCGTCAAGCAGGAGTAACCCTAGACTGCCCGAGTGGCACAATACGACGAATCAAAGCAACTTAATGTTAATTCAGCAATGCAACAGCAGCCTACTGGATGCGTTGTGCTATTCGGGGTGAATTCGGATTCGGTGAAATCCAGCCAGAAACCTGGATACACTATTTCCAAGCAATACCAGCATGCCTTTCGAAACTCGAATTCAATATCATTCCTAAGGTTTCCATCAAAAATGATTCACGTCACCTTAATCAGCAGTAAACAAATATTTCCCCCAAATTAAACAAAATAATTGTTCATGACTCACAATGTCTTAAATATAATGAAGATAAACAGATTGCAGATTGACCTTGAAACTTCTTTTCGAAATGAATGTCTTTTTTGCACTTTGTGATCTGATGTCTATTTATAAACTTCGCATTTTGTGATATTTAAATCTTTATGTTGATTGCTGTTCTGTGATATTTTTGAGGATTAAATTCGAGTTTTTGATCAGTTGAAGACAGGAACAAGCTTGGAGATTATCAATGTCATTTAATATTTTTGAAAGGTAATCTCAATCTTTTAAATCAATAATTTATATACTTAATGAGATGCAGCGTCTTAAACTTGATGTCGCGCCATGCATTATGGATAACTTCTGGTTGATTTTGGTGTTTAGAGGAGATTAAGGAAGTCTAAAAATTCCAGATCAATTTTGTTGTTAATTAGACATTAATTGAAGGTCTACTGGGCAGGGCATGTCATGCACACGCATGATTCTTGTCATTTTCTGTCATATAATTAAGAAATTTTGTAATTTTCAATCTAAGGTAACTTAGAAAAAATATAAATCAACTAAATTGATTTTACTTCCCGATTTCATGAAGGGCGTCAATTAAATGTAGAGTAACCTTAAATTTAGAGACTCATTACGGTCGACAAAAAGCTCGTGTAACTCAAGGATAGAAGTGGAAGTACTTTAAACTTGACAATGAGATATGAAAGTGTCCTGCTTTCTTATTGTGAAGTTCACATTCGCAATAAAGATGGTAATAAGAGAAATGCCAGTTGAAGGTGGAGTTTTGCTAAAAAATACCTGTTTTGCTGATCAACCTACAGAATTTCATCTGATTTGAAACTCTTTGCGTCAGTGTTTCACAGACGTTTTTGCGCATCAAAGTCAACACCTTGGTGGTAAGCTTCGATTCAAATCGCATACGGCATACTTATTTAATTACTTCACTGATTGTACAGAGCATTTGAGATTCATGGTCTTTTTAAGTTGGTGTCTAAAACTGGAGCCGATCTCTCCGGTGATGGTATGATACGGTGCGGTATAGGTGCACTCCTAGTACAATACAATTGCATCACGATGGTGTACCATTGGTATGGTATAGGTATACCGACTTGCCATATCAGGCATACCACATTGCCATACCAGTTACACCGTTTGCGCCGTATTCGTGACGTATCTATATTATGCCGTATCATAGCATCACCGGAGAAACCCGCCTTTATTGTTGTCTTCCCTTTGCCAATTACCAGTACCAAATACTTCACTATCGCGTTGAACAACCTCTCTCTAAGAGCATACGACATATGATTCATGGCATTTCCAAATATTTCTGTAGCTCAATAGAATAACGTAACGAACGACACACTAGAGAAGCGTGATACACTTGAGTAGCGTGATATACTAAAGTACTTTGATACACTACAGTAGCTTGGCACACTATTTGACCAGCACTGCTTTATCTCCCCAAAATCTCGAAAGATTAAGTCACAATATCAAGAGAATATCTAAAATTTCATAATTTAAGACATTTTGAACATTCAAAAACTGGCAGAAGTTTTCGAAGGATAGTGCCGGCTTTTAGACGATCTCTCCATGCGGCAATGGACCCACGTGTGCCTCAGACAAGGTATTAAAAAGTAAGTAAGACATTTCAAAACCTGAAAAACAACAACAAAGTTTATTTAATTAGTTTCTTGTGCATGCTACACGTGCTGATAAACAAAACAACCAATGCCTTTATGGTCTATAAAATCTTTTAATAAATTTATAAAATTTTTATTCACTTTTTATTATTTGTTTCTTTTTATGTACAATAATTATTGAAAATCTATTCCACCAAATCTACAAAAGTAATTTTCTTATAGAAAATTTGTCACAATAATCCTTTTTTTTCTTAAAAATCTATTTTATGGTCATAAATTTCACTTAGACTAAATTGATTAAGAAAGGACAATATGTCTGTAGTTCCAATGCAGCAATAACAGTGCCTTTAAATGTCTAAATTGATGGAAAAATTGAGAAATTTTTGTAAACAAAAATAAAATTTTGTAAGACTTGAAGTTGGCGTCAAATAACCTGAAGTTGGCTTCAGAAAGTTAATAAATTCAAAAATTTAACGGCAACAATCATTGCATTAGAAACAACAGACAATATTGATGATAGAATTGATTTTTATATGAAATTGGAACAATCGGGATTGGATGTAAATAATCCTGCAATATTATTCACATGCTAATCCACAAAAATTCCATCCTCAAAAAGTATTGATAGGAAAATTATGAAAGCTATTTTACCACAGAAGTTTCAAAGACCCTAATCGTTAACACATTTTAGTTTAATTACTCTTATTGCCATTATCCATCTTTGCCTTTTTCTTTTGTTGATCAATATGCTGTGCTGCCAAATAATTCGATCCATCAAGGTGCAATGTATTCTGTCGATGTGATTTTCTTACTAAACATGTTACGGATACAATAAATAGAAGAACTCCAAGTGTAAAAAGTGCAATCATGAGTGCTGTGCGTGCTTTATCAGGTACAGTTGTTGCAATTCTCATGAGATTAACGACCTCATCGGGAAGTCCCTCAACACCTTCTTCGAACCATAAAATTGGGAATACGATATCGGGGAAGTTGGCGACTTGCTTAATATCTTGCACTTGACTAACAGCTAAATTTATTTGAACACGTGCGCGTGCTCTAAGTGTGGTTCCCATGAGCTGAAAAAAATGAAGCATAAAATTAAAATAATTGCGAGACCAGCATGCGTATGTGTGACTTACAGGCTGTACATCAATGAAAAATTGATGTTTATCCTTCTCTGGCGGTGAAATACCTTCAACAGCTGTTCGTAAACTATCATCAGCCATATAGAAATGTGGGAAACTGATCAATACAGGTGAATCTGTTGATTGACAAAGTGTTAAATATTAAGCATGTAAATAATAAGTTCATATCTCTTTGACATTACCGTATTGACATAATGACACGTTAAATAGACCATGAGGTGCACAAGGTGGACCTGAAGGACAATAACATAAATTGTCGGGGTTTTTGTCGACTGAGGCAAAGACATCTGGTGATGGTGTGAATCGATAGCCGGGAATACCACCGCGACCGGTTACCTAATGGATGAGTAAATTTACACAAGATTAAAAATGGGTATTTTTTGAGAATTTAAATAAGGTGTGGATTGATTTATGACTGTGCTATCCAAACTGTGTGTTGCGACACATTAGTGACACATGAACTGCATGTTGTGTGCGGCATTTATTTAGTTCAGTATTATCTGAACTATGTTGCGCGACACATTAGCGACACATGACACATATGTCGCGTGTGACAAGGTGTGTCATGGCGCAAAAAAGTTTGAACAACACTGATTCAATTAGCACGCCTACAAAAGTCAATAACAAAGTCACTTACTTCCTTTTCGAAGTTAAGTGGCAACAGTCTGCAAAGATCCTTCTCATAGACATAAAGAGTTGTGTTGTGTGTGATGTGTGGCGGGAAAATTGATCCATCTGAGCCATTAAGTCGATTACATTCCTCCTTCAACCAGTTGGTCATGTGTGATCTACCATTGTACTTATCAATGACACCATATTGAGTGATATCGTCAACACCGGTGAACATTGTCACTCGATCGGAACTTGTTGCGTTCTTACCGTAGAATAAACCGAATTCGTCATATGGTAATTTTTGTTCTTTTGGAACGACATCCTTGGCTAATTTTAAGAGTGGATCTTCATAACCCCAAAGTAATTGACCAACAGTTACTTCAACGAATGGCTTAATTTTCAAAATATCCATAATACTAGCCATTGCTAAACGTAAAAATCTTGCAGCATGTTTACTTTGTGATGTTGCACTCAACATGGGAATATTTGGTACAATTACAACATCATCCTCCATACCAACAGACTCTTCTTCGCTAAATGCATAGACTTTCTTTTGATTGAAACTTATTGTTCCATTTGGATTTTCAACAATATTCACTTTTTCCCATTTCTCTCTGAAAAATATTAATAAGAAATTATTATGTGAATTTAACTAACTAATAAAATGGAACTAAAATTAAAATGAGCAGCATGATTATGAAATTCGCATGTTTCATAATTTTTTTAGAGTTAGCGTTCAAATATTCAATGTTTCGTTTCTGCTTCATTATTATTAAAATGAAACTTTCAAATAGCTTTTATACCATTAAACTTCCGTATTATACATATGCCAATAAGTAAGCACGCCAACCTGTTTTCAATGTTCACACAATAAATCTGTGTTGATTTTTGGTCATTCGTGATGTATGTTTTTGCGCATTTTAATAATAAATATGAGTTATGAATAAAATTTAAAATTTAACGGTCAAAAAGTATTTGAAATTTAACGGCCTAAAATTATTTGAAATTTAATGATCAAAAATTATTTGAAAATTAACGATCATAATTATTTGAAAATTGATGGTCAAAAAATATTTAAAAATTTACGGTCAAAGAATATTTGAAATATAACGGTCGAAAACTATTTGAAAAAACCGTTAAAAAAATTATATAAATAGCGATCCAAAAATATTTTAAAATTAACTTCAAAAAAATTTTTAAAATAAACAAAAACTAAATATTTGAAAAACAACGGTCAAAAAATATTTAAAAATTAACGGTCAAAAAATATTTGAAAATAAAAGTTTACAAATTAAGAAAATTAACGTTCAAAAAATATTTGAAAAAGAAAATATCGACTTGACATGGATTAAAAGTAGCCATCAACTCCAGCAAATTCAATACAAAGCTAAAGCTGACAATTTACAGACAGATGAACGGACAGTCAGACAAATTACAGCCAACAACACCTTTCCTATTGACCAATTCTCAACAAAATTTCAATGGTCATCTCGTTGTTTGTGTCATGATTTTTACATGTGTTTACACTGTGATACTTGTCGTAGACATCAACGTGACGTCAATACCCAATAATAACAATAATTGTCTAAAGGATAACCACTCAGGTCACAACGTATTATTATATTTTTAAAAATAAATTAATTAATGTTCCTTTTCCGTAAGAAATCAGTCATTTTTATTATGTTAAAGGTGAACCTCACATATGTTATTGGATGTAGCATTAATGGAAGTAATTTAGAAAGTCAGTGTTCTGTTTTGATGTATTGAGTTCATTGTAATTTTGAAGGTTAACTCGATGATTATGGATGAAGTTGTATTGATACATTAATAACATATTCTGTTTGCAAGAACTAAGAAGCCTTGAAATTTTTATTTTTATTTTTACATTAATTTAGTTTACGTCAACATATTCTAATTAATCATCAACATAGAAATACGTTTTGCTATTGTCTGAATGTTGTTTTTGTTTACTTTTGCCGAAATATGCATCATTTTGTGTAAATAGAGAATGCCAATGTTAAACCTTTATCTAATACAAAAACCACGACTCATGAAGGTTAGTTAAGCTTAGAAATCCATATTATGTTATGTGAATTAGTACATGAAACTGCAAAACGTTTTAATGGCTCAATTTGTAAGCTTGCGGCTTATTACTTTTTGGAACGTCTCAAGGAATATGTGTTTGTTATTCAAAATCCTGAATGAAATGCCGTGTGATTGATTGTTTACAATGTTTAAGCTTTAGAAACATTTTAACGGTTTTTCCCAATTCAAATCTCACTTTCATAGCAAATTGCAACCAACTTCAGTTGGCATTGAAGTAAACATTGTTTTGGTGAATTTTAAAAGTGAATAATTGTTAATAATAAGAAAAAGATGTTAAAATCAATTTAAATATCAAATGTTTGCACTTGCAGAGCTTGAATCAACAAGAGTAAGTACTAATTTATCGGCTGTATTGATTGAAAGTGTGAATTTCATCATTAAATAGAAATCTTTTAATTTTAATTAAGTTTTTTTGTGTGGAAAATACATTTGCGGGATTATTCTCTTATACTTTAAGTTATAAGCTATCTAAATTGACTTTTGTGACCACTAAAAAGACATTTTTTGCGACAAAAACCTTGCATAATCTTTGCTATAATTCATTTCATGTCTGAAGACAATTGACGCCAAGTCTACTAAGATTAGCTCAAAAAAGAAGCGAATCTTGTGAAAACCACAATTCATTATATTGCCAAAGAATTCCATCATCATCATTAGAAACATAATTACTGCTCAATTTACGTAAAACTTCAACAATAACAACAAAATGACTTACCTGTATACATATGGACCCAATTCATCCAAAATTGGCTTTGAACCATTATTTAAAAATTCATCAGCATTTGTGACATTATAGACATAAACTCTAACTGCTGGTGTAACTGGTGGCTTTGCCCACCATCCAAATGATTGTCCGCCGGGTCTTAAAGCTACTTGATGATCAATTACTAAATTAACTATTGCAGAAAATCCAAATGTGACTAGAACGCCTAGTATTATTAAGCACAGCGAAAATGCTATCACAAACCCTGTTAAAAAAAGAGGAGATAATTAATAAAAAGGCTTAAAAGTTTAGGTAATTAAGCCTGTAAGCATATATTGTCGATACACAAAGAAGCTTTCATGAATATTCTGAGGCTAACTAATCACTTATTGTGTTGTGCGTCATTATTTACTTTACATATTTCGCAGAATCTCTGCATTTGTAATATCAATAGCTTTACATACTTTACATTCGAGAAGTTTACTAAGTGCTCATTTACAAATTCTCAATTATCTGAGATTGTGACCTTGTCTTGGATGTATTTTGATCTCTAACCAAAATGGATGCAAAAAACACGCTCGATGTGTTACTTTAGGCTTTCAATTGAAGGTTGTGTTGATATTAATAATAAGCTGAGAATTTTTGCTCAGAACACAAAGCAACGCAAATTACATTTTTTCTATATTGCTTAAAAACCTGTTCCTATATATTGAGCAATCCACTACATATCCACACATTTTTTTTTAATGGTTTTTGTGTTAATCGCTGCTGATCATGATTCATATACAATTTTTCATCTTTTAAATGTAAATATTCTTAATAACATTAATTTAACTAAATGAACGACTTTTTATGAGACTTTTTTTTTAATTTGCATGTCGTCATTTTGCAATCATTTTGTTGATACTTGGAAAAGGAACTTGAGTGACGAAATGATGTTGTTATGGGGAACATTCAAGTTTGTAATACTTTAGATCAGAGTTAGGATTTTGAGGTTTTTGGAGGGAATTGGATTAGATTGAAATTTGAGAGATTTAACCGAAATGCACACGGTTTAGTTTGGTGTGGATCTGGATTTCAGCTAGTCAGTTACATACTTAAGTCACGCCTGCCTGGGCCATATTTTTCGTCTTTTCTACGTCGTGTGTCTTTTGAGCTACTAATGTATGTTGATGGCAATGATTAACATACTCAGTTAGGAAGAGGTATCATTGCTCAGGGTAATGGTACTTGGCAAGGAGTAACTGTCTTAGAGCTTTGTTGAGGTGACATCTTTCGGAGATCATAGATCTTAGCTCGACATTTCTTGAATTTTGTTCTTTTTTGCCATTATGTCCTTTCATTGTCTCAGTATCTACTGATTCATTGACATTTTGTTATCTAGGGAAATAGAGTATCATGACTATCGGTCTAACTGTAGGTTAATCTCAGTACTAGAGAAAGGCCTCTTAAACTGGTTAGAGAGGAATCAGGGCTATCGATCCGATCAATGAGGATGTAAATCTGCCAGAAATAGAGTAATTAATCATTAGCTGAATGGCTAGACAACAATCAGTTAATCTACAATCCTTACTTTTGTTAGGACATGGGTTCGATTCCCATCAGAAAACCGATCATTAAGTCTTGACCTCAGAGAACTTATCGATATGACAAGGATTCGCACACTGCTCACGTCATTAAAATCACGATAATATTGTTGGTTAACATTAATCATCAGTCCATTTATAAAAATTCAAATCCGTCTACAAAATCTGATGAGTAACCTGCTTTAAAAATCTTCCTTTTGGCAACAAGCGAAAGTACTTAAAACAATCCAATACACAGACATTCAAGTCTCTTAAACAACCTTTTTAAGTGCTTGCAATTTCACGATAATTATCCTTCAAATATTGCAAATCATCCACACTTTATGAATTCTCTCATCTCAATATCACATCATGAACTCTCTCAACAAACAACCCTGCAGTGCATATCGTATCACTGTCAAGTACGTTGTTATTTTGAAATATACTTATCCAAAGGAAACGTCATGAACGCATCTCATAGAGAAAAAAAAAATGAAATTTTTATATTCATTATACATTCCGAAGGTTGTTTGCTTGTAAGGTTTGCATCACCAATTAACAGACAGCGCATCTTCAACATGCGAGATTGTAATAAAATTTTTGCAATATATCATTGATTCCTTTGTGACTTAATACTTAATTCTAAAGAATACATGATGTTGTTAAAATTGATTTTTAATTTAATTGGCAATAGTTGATGTATGGACATATTCATGCAATTTTAGAAGGACGTAATTTTTTTTAGTGATTATTTAACATTCATTAGGTATACATGAGGTATGAAGACATTGAAAATTAATACATATAAAGTATTTTTACCATGAATTATAATAGTGTTGACCAAACAACACAACTTGTAAATTGTTTATAGCTCTTTTTTTTGGCATGCCGTGAACAAACGAAAATCATCTTTTTAAGTTTCTAATGTTCCTTGACTCTTCTGTTTTGTACAATAAATCTTTTATTAGTTTGTAGCAGTGTTGTCCAAACTATGTGTCGTGTGACATCTTGATAGTGAGTCACGACCGAAACTACACACAACATGTGGTTCATGGCACACTATGTGTCTGCACACTATTGTGTGTGGCACACTATTGTGTCATGGCACACTATTGTGTTGTAGCACACTAATGTGTCGTGGTACACTAATATGTCATGGTAAACTAATGAGTCGTGTCACACTAATGTGTCATGGCATACTAGTGTGTCGTTGTACAATAATGTTTCGTGACACGCTAATGTGTCGTGGTACACTAATGTGTCGTGACAAATGTAACACGCTAATGTGTCGTGGTATATTAATAATGTTTTGACAAACTAATGTGTCGTGACACAACTAATGTGATATTTTACAGCACAATGTGTCGCAGCACACAACTTGAACAACACTAACCTATGCTATTTGAGTTACTTCAAAGAATTTTACGTTAAGATTCCATCTATTATGTTTACAAAGATAAATCAGCTTAATAGTTTGTTCATGTATTACGTCAATCATTACACAATTCAAAATTGATTCTAGACATGAATAGGAACATTAGCTAACAACTCAAATTCCATTAAAAAATCAATAATATTTTTTTTTTGACACTTCTTGAAGTTTTCCGGTAGCTAAATAAATTAGAAAAAATATCAAAGGTGAATTTGTAGATATTTTTTTTTGTCTTTTGGAATTTAATTACCGACTTCCTAGTTATAACCAATGAAATATATAAAAACTTGAGTACGGAATCAAATTAAACAAGATTTTTTTACCGCAATATATTTTCTCAAGGCAGGTCAGGCAAGGATTTGTGGTTTTTTTTTCGTGTATAAACAGAATTTAAGACTTTTTTTAAGTACGACTAACTGAACTCATTGTAACATCTTCACAGTAAACTGCGAATACAAATATGATGAGTCTTAATCTATTCAGTCCATTTAGTGAGAATCCTACACAGAATTTTAAATCATTCGTGAGAAAAAATGCTTCAAGTTTTTTGACCTCTTTGTGTGATCTGAGCGAGATCTTTGTCCATATTTCTCTATGAACATGAACTTTTACTTTTGCGAATATGCCTTCAAAATTTACCGTTATTCTAGATTCTTAGGAGAGGTTTAATAGAGATGAATAGATGATGATGTAAGATCAATGTGTTATTAGTTACTTTCTTACTTCGCTGGTTGTATAGATCAATTTTGAGGCATGGCGTCGCTTAGTTTGCGTCTTAAGCTGGCTCTATCACAGGCTATCACTTGCCATTACCGATGCCAAGTGCATTGCCATCTATATCAACAGCGTCTTTACATGAGCATGCTTCAATGTATCATATGGAGTTTGTTGCACTGTGGATAGCATCTGGTATTGATAATTACCAAAGGGCAGTCAGCGATCGAGCCAGCATCAGATGCAAACTAAGAGACAACATGGATCATAGTTGATCTGAACGGATTGACAGTGAAAATTGATGAAATTTTTGGTATTTTCATGATGAATTGACATTTTTGGGAATCGTACGCATGTTCTTAAAACAAAACACGACATGTCTAGCCATTCGACCAAAAAAGCCTCAATCTAACAATGACAATCGCTCAATATCCATATACATCTATTTCAAATAATTCTTTTCTGACCTACACGAACATCACTAATTTTTTTAGAGCTAAATTTGCATTCGGCCTAGTATGGATATTTTGTTTCAATGTGATTTGTCACCAGACCATGACTTTGACTTTTTGTTTATAGCAAATCAGGAAACCTTTTAGAAATTGTCACAAGTAGGTGTATATAGACCATAACACGGTCATTGGATGTCCACGAAAAAAGGAGGTCAATTTGCAGACACAAAAAAAGATTGTAGCCTCAATTTAGTGCAGTGTGGCTTGAGCAGATTGAGGGAACTTCCTGATGGATGTAGAGTTTGTAGTGATTAAGGCAGTTTGAAAGCTTTAGGCAGCTGAATTTCCTGAATGCTGAAGATTCTGCAATGATAAAGACCGTCCGAAGTCTATAGTAATATTTCCGAATATTCAATTAGTGAACTCCAAAAAATTGCAAAAAATATTATCATGACATCAATAGATATGCTAAGTAGGTCTTACGTGAAGACAATAAACTAATTTACGATCATATTCGATGCTTTTGGGTTTTTCTGGTATAAAAATCACCGATTATCAACTTAATATAATTCAGATCCAATTAAAAAGAGAGAGTGCCATCAATTTATTGTGTGTATGTTCAATAATTGACAGATATGAGGGATAATACCGTAATGGGCACTTTAATACTCTCTTACTCAATCAATTTTTTAACTTCATTTCAATTGTTTTCACTCACCACGAAAATCGAGAGAGTCATTAAACTTTCAAAAAAATAAAAAAAAAGTTCATCAATCGATTTTGGCGATTGAAACTAAAAAAATCACCTTGAAAATTACTTCATCTTACTGTTTATGGTATAATGGAATGAAAAATGTGAATTGATTTCCAAAATATAAATATTTTTTCGGTGAGCGTTACCGGAATTTTGAGGTGAATTTGGTTCGGTTTGAGTGAAATGGTTGAAAATTTGGCACCAGACCAATGTGATTCTGGCACTATGCCAACGAGATTCTGGCTCTTATTCTGGCTCTAGCCATTTTTACGTTTTGATGAGCTTTAGGCTGAGCTAGTAGAATAAAAAGTTAGTCGGTCTGATCTGAGGTCGGATTTTCAGCCATTTCTACGATCTTTGTGTGCCTATTTCAGATATTATTTTGTGACTAAAACAGTGGACTTATGAGATAATAATCGAGATTCTACAAAACTTTTTGCAAAATTTTGATTTAAATGTCCACGACTTGCACAAGTCGGATTCATACCGAGTAAAGTCGATCTTAGTTAGAGTCATGCACCCATCTGGAGCTGTTTAAAGTTATCTGAAGCGGTCTGAAACCGATCTTAAAGCGATCTGGACCGATCTGGAGTCGATCTGTTTTCAGCCGATCAACAATGACGACGATCTTGATTTAAGCCAAAATTCGCCGAATCTGTTTTGAATCGACTCAAACTGATAACTATGACTAAATATTTTTCAGTTCTGTTTCTTGTTTAGGGAAGTAGACTATGTTTGTGAGGAAATGAGCAATGTTTTTGTTAGTATGACGTACTCAAACCGACAAAGAGCATGCAAAATTGAATTGATTAATTATACTTAATAGCAAGCTCATTTACGTAAGTATGTCCATTGTCCATTAAGAGTAGCAATCTAAAGAAACCATATCATTTGCTGTTTATTCAGTAAATCTTGACCAAAACATTAGAAATATCTTAAAGAGTTTCATTCGTTGAGCTCTTTTAGGTCTCAAGTTGCTATTAGGTATGCTTTACTATAAGGTATGCATACCTGCCTCAATTGCCACATAAATACACAACTCAAAACAGCAAGGAGGTCTCTCTCTTCATTACCGGAATTGAGCAAGTAGACAAATAAGGAAAAAAAAAAATCATTAAAAACAATGCAAACATGTGATGCTTTTTTAGACATAGAAAAAGTAAATAAAAAATCGGAACAAAAATCAAACAGAGCGAAAAAGCTTTCATGTGGTATAATTTTCATGCCTTTTTGAAGTTTGTTTGAAGATGATATGTGAAAACATAATAATTATGTATGTAAGATACACACTCTTTTTTTCTCATGAGGCACTTATGCTTTAAATTATGTACTCGAACGCTTACAAAATTGATTTTAAATAATTAACACATTTTAATGCTATTCATAGCAATCAATGTAGAATAAATAAATACATGCACAAATTCAGAGTTGGAAAACAGGTACATGTGAGTCCAGAGTTGCAAAACAGAGGACAGGGACAGACTAAAACCGTACAAATTCATGATAATTTATATGGTTCTATAAAACCATACAAATGATCAAGAATTTGTACAGTTTTCAAGAAAAAAGCCTTATAAATGATCAAGCATTTGTATGGTTTTCACTTGTTTTGCAACTTTGTCTGTATGACAGAAAAAAACCATACAAATTCTTGATAATTTGTTGGGTTTTTCTTACAAAACTATATAAATTATTAAGAATTAGCATAATTTTTGCCTGTCACTGATTCCTGATTTCCAACTCTGCACAAATTAATTAAAATAATTGAGTTGATTGAAAGACACTTACACCATTTTCTCAGAAATGTACTTGATAGTTTTGAAAATAATTTATTTCGACGGGTATACATGGTTAATTATTTTATGTATTTTTTTTTATAAATATTTGTTTGTCCTTTAATTTAATTCGTTGTCGCTGGCGTAAATCCCTCAAAAACAGCCACTGATAATTAACAAGTTAATAATGAATATTTTTGATTAATTTTACATTGAATTTTTCGTAGGAAATATGGAAATTATGTATTTTTTTTTGGTAATTAATGTTAATTGAAGATAGAGTTGATCAGTTGTGGACAACCTTTTATTTTTCACGGAACACCTTGGTGGTAAGCCCCGATCGAAACCATACATAACATAAGGTTCATGACACTTCCAAGTTTTTTGACATGTGCCGCGTCACACAGGTTGTCCACCACTGCACTAGACGTAGGTGTATTGAGTCATGCGTGCTAAAATATTTGAATGGAATTTTAGAGATTTACATATTCATAAATTCTTGGAATTTAGTATTTAGTATTTTGTTGTTCTCAGGAACTATTTTGATACTGAGGAGTCATATTCATTTTATTGAGAATTACTTGACAGCATCAATTTAAATTCAAATTTTATAATTTTTGCCTGAATGTAAATTTAGATTATTAGATTGGTGTTGCAGTAAGTCTCTAGATTAGATACAGCTGTGTATATACACCTGAGTTATAGACACCTCAGTATACCTGCTGTTCATGTATTTGTTTAATTTATGACGAAAACTAGAAATGAGGCTAGTCGTAATGTGAGATACATTAGATCTGTGAAATTTGCTTTGTGGCAATGAATTTTTAAAACTGACAGGATGACGATGTGTTGCTGATTTGTAATTTAATTTTGCCATCTAGGGCTGTTATGCATCTGTCAATGCCACTAAAACAGCGTTGTCTAAATTTTTTTGGACCATGGCGCACTTTAAAGCTGTGGCATACAGCCTAGACAACCACTGCACACTAAAGCAATGTGAAAATTACTCAGAATTGTACTAATTCTAAGGCTCGAGAGAGAAAATTACACTGCCCAAATACATAGCCCAAGTGGGATTCGAACCAAAATCCTATGATTTTGGGTTACATGCTCCTACTACTGAGCTGCATACCTCTACCACTGAGCAACCGGGGGTTGTTAAAGAGTGTGGCAAAAATCACAGTTAAACGTTATTTCTCAATACTGTGCTCATTTTACAGATCTTATCGTTATATTGGCTTATAGACCATGGATCACAATTGATCTGTTCGGCCAGCCAAGGAAGGATGTATCGTTGTAATGGATCACAGCCAAAATCCAATAATATTGATGTAACTTTAAAGCAGAGCTTCAAGTTAACCCGAATATTTTATGAAGTTGAGTCGATTCGAGACAGTTTAGCGCTACGATCACTACGAAGTTGCCTATCCACGATTAATGGATGCAACAACGGCTTTTCCATACAGAATCCGACTAAAGCTCAACTAGAGCTTTATGGCATAAGCATTTACATGTAGTCAATTGAACTTCCTAATTTTTTAATAGATCAACAACACACGCCCTCTTATCGATATGAACTTGATTATCGCTCGAACATTCCTTCCCAAACACCACAATCAGCTCCAGGGCAAACTCACGCCTTGCCGTTAATGCAGTGACCTTGCAACTACATTTCACTATTCAGTCTAATTACTGGTCTAATCTTAATAATTGAATATGATCAGTCATTAGTATATATTGAGACATACATAAAGCCATCAACTTTCCAAGTACCAAGATTTCTAGAAACTTTGCAGCAATTTGCAATAACATATCGACAGAAGCAATTTGACCAACATAAACACATAAGTATGTATTTGACATAAATAATTGGAGATTCAACCAATTTAGTCATATTAAAAAGTAATGAAAATGTTTATGTCAATGTTTTCGTGATATTACTGCAGAAAAATTGCATAATTGATCTTAAAAGCCACCGCTATACAGCCACTACGTCATTGGACAGTCAATTTATTGACTCGAGTTGAATGAAATATTTTCTAAATATAAAAAAAAAACTAGCCTGAAAGCAATTGCAACACTTTTGCAAAGCGACTCTGTTAAATGTATGGAATTGCGCATAAACTGGTTATTTTACTGGCTCGAATATAATTTTGCTTATTAGTACATGTACACAAATGTGTGCAATTTTATATTTTTTTCTTTGCTTGATATTCAAGTTTGTATGTGAAGATTGGTAAATCATTTCATTTTTAAGAAAGTTTATCACACTCCTAACCAAGTTACCTCATTATTGCTACATACTGTCCATACCCATAATTCATCTCAGGAAGTGTCACACAATTGTGTGTGCGATATGTAAAAATTTGAAAATTTTTGTGCGGTTTTTCAAGCTCATTGTTGAGTTATGAAATAGCTTAATATGTATTTATCTCATAGACATGCTCGCAACCTCTTATGTAATTTAATTTCCAAAAAAATAAAAAGCCGGCTGTTATAGAATCGACAAATGAAATCATAATTTCCAAAAGTTTCACAAGCATAATGGAATTGATCGACCGTTTAGTCAATCCACAATTGGTGTCATCAAGTCTGTTTTAGCATAAGATATGCGATACCAATATCTTGAAGGTTGATATACACGCAAAAAAATTTGCTGCTGCTGTTTAAAGGTCAGTATAACTCAAGTCGTTGCAACATTTCCATATGACATAAAAACTAAATGGCAACCACTCGGCAGCAAAGTGGCCAGTAATAAGACGAAATCAAAGATTTGCAAATAGTCGTTTATTGGATGGAAGGTTGCGAATAATTTTTTTTTGCTTGCTGCTTGTGCTTGTTGAATATGTATGATAGAGGTGGGCAAGAATATGTTATGCAGAGTTGGAGGTAGATTTATGAGATTTGAGGTTGATGATGGATTTTGAATATTTAAAATGAGATTTTTCAAATTTTTTAAGATTTTTTAAATTTGAAAATTTAACATTTCGTTTGATTTGAAATTTGAATTTTTTAAACTTGATCAATTTTTTGAATTTGACTTCTTTAAATTTTTAAATTTGAATCCTTTTAAATCTTCTTAAATTTGATTTATTTAAATTTTTTCAATTTTAAAATTTGAATTTTTTTAACTTTAAGTTTGAAAAAATTTAAAATCTTTATCTTTAAAAAATGTTAAAATTTTCAAATTTTAAAAAGTGTTGAATTTTTTTTTTATTTTCTTTGAAACTTTTAAATTTCTTTAAAGCTTTAATTTGAATTTTTTTCAAATTTTTGAAATTTTTGGAAAAATTTTTTTAATTTTTAAACTTTTAAATTTTTTTTAAAACTTTTAAATTTTTTTGCGTTAATTTTAAACTTTTCAAATTTTTGAAATTCAAGTTTGGGAAAATTTAAAAAAATTTTAATTTTCATTTTTAATTTTCAAAATGTTAAATTTTTCAATTTCAAAAATGTTAAACTATTTCAATTTTAATATTTTAAATTTTTCAATATCTTTGAAAATGCGAAAGAATTATCACAACAAAATTTCAAATTTTCAAAAATTAAATTTTTTGAAATTTTTTCTCGTTTTCAATTTCAAATATGTTAAAGTTTCAAAATTTGAAATTGAATTTTTCAAAAAAATTCATAATTTTAAAATGAAAAAAAAAAATGAAATTAAATTAAAAATTGAATTTTTCAAATGATTTCACAATTTTAAATGTATTCAAATTTTGCAAAAATTTTTAAATTAAATATGTATCAAGCTTTAATTTTCAAACAACTCTGGTCTAATTTTTTCTATAAAATTTATGAGCAATAGTCTCAAGACAGTTGACGACTCTATCAATTCCGCATTCTATCCCTCAGAATCATCAATTCCTTATTGAAAAAGTCTCGACAATTCTAAAATTATTAAGATAAACTCAAACTTTGCTACAGCCATAAAATGTCAATTTTACAACCTCATAAAATATAATAATATAATGCTAATAAATAAAGACATCCCGGGTATTTCCTAACTTAACATTCGACCTTTGGTCATACTTTTAGAAAGCTTAATTCCTATAATTTCCTGTAAAATTTTCACATGCAAATTCTCATTAAAACTTGACCATCTGAACTCTATTGACAGCATCAGCATCAAAGATACGTTTAGTTGAGATTAATGCCAATTGTTAGTTCGAGTCTTGAAATTAGGAAATTAGGAAATTAGGTCTATTAGGAATGACTTGATACAAAGCATTCACAAAACTACATTCCTGTCTAATTACAAGATTTGAGAATTAAACACTTGTGTTTCTTATTAAAAAGATTGAAAGGCAGCAAGTTGAAATATCCAAGGTTGACTGCCAAGTTGCGTGTATTTGATGCAAAATTAGTCTTAAGTTGTCTATTCATAAAAAAAAACTCATTTTTGTCATCCATGAAACTTGTCTTTCAAGTCTCTCGACTATTTCTTTTCAACAAAAAAAAGATTACAAATTATTGCACAAAAATAATTATGAGTAATTTAGGTTAAGAGAACACAAAATTGTTTGTGTTGTGACGACATTGGATGCAACTGAGAGTTTCTTTTTGGATTCAACAATTAAAAAAATGGCTAATTTTATTTAAATAATATTATTTAAAAGTCTCAGCACGGATATTCGATTTCTCTCTGATATTTTTTGCTATTTTTATGTATTCAACACAGTATTCCACGGCAAGGAAATGAAGAAAACATTTGTATAAGAATAAGTATTTAATATTATTAATTCATGCATTCTGCATAACGCTGATTTGATTAAAAGTTTCTCTTTTTTTAATGTTTAATTCCATTCAAACTGCACACGCATTGAAATCTAGTGTTTTTTTGTTATATTTTTTCACGGATTGTATATTATCGATAATTTTTTATATCCATATTTCCTAGTAATTCAATTTATAAAAAAAAAATTCACATTATTATGATTATGTGTCTAAAAATATTTCGAGCTCTCTCCACAACTTAGCTCTTGCACAATAGTAGTGCTGAAAATTTAAATATTTTGAGGGGCACAGACACACTTTTAATTGTGAAGCAACAACATTAAAAAAAAATGTTAAAAAAAAAATTACTTCAGTGAAATAAATATTAAATTAAAGACCGATAACTCCGAGCATAAAAGCCACTACTCACGACAGCGTCAGACTTTCAACTGAATACTGAGGTACTATCGAAGAAGTACGCGTGAATGTTTTTCATTTCTTAAGATTTTCTCAATATTATTTATATTTTTTTTTTTGTGTATTAGTGTTAATACTCTTCTCTCACTTTTGTTAATAATAACGGAATTGTTAAAATGCCTTTTGATGACTGCTGAATATTCGACAAATATTGATAATTGTTCTTAGAATAGTTCTTTATGCTGAATCATCTTCTAAGCACATTGAAGGTAGATTAATTTGCATATTTGTCATGTCAATGGAATCAGCTAGGCTCAATGAATTGTAATGTGAAGACTTTGACTCTTGATATTTGAGATGAAGTGGATTTTTTGGGAGCTAATTGGTAAATATTGAGGTGAATTATGTAATAAAATGAAGAAGGAACTTCAATTATGATGCAAATAAAGCTCTAATAATTAAATTAAGGTAGTTAAGCTGCTTAATTGATGATTTTTATCTTCTAAAAACTGTTTTGGCTTTTCCCGCTTAAAAAGTGCGTTAAGTGAAATGATTGTTTACAGTTGAGGGGAGAAACAACTGAAATTTGTATGAAAATTTGAATTTTTTGTGGCAGCTACAAATTTTTTAGGGGAAATCAGAGTTAGGATGTCATTATTTGAATTTTAATTGACCGTTATAACTTAATTCAGTTTGAAATAATCAAAAATTTGAATTTTAATTTTCATTGACCGTTATAATTAAATTAAGTTAAAAATGATTAGAATTTGAATTTTGAATGACCGTTATGAGTAAATTCAATTGAAATTGATTAAAAATTATTTAATTCAGTTGAAATTGATTTAAAATTTGAATTTTAATTGGCAGTTATTACTAAATTCAGTGGAAATTGACAAAAAATATTATTTTTAAAATTATGACAGATTCAATGACCATATCTAAATAGCATAAGCATAAGTAAACTCATCATAAACCCTTCAAATACATAAATTACCCATCTCACCTTAAAGTGTCCACTTCACATCACATCAACCCAATATAAGCTCCTCAAAAAAAAATATATGAGACAACACGAATATTGAGCATACAGAGATTCAATGTAAGCAATGTACAATTTAGTCATGGTGTTAACCTGATACATTCGATTTTTAATCGAATCATTGGAATAAACAGTGTCGTTGTGTGTGTATTTGTATATGATATGTATTGAGTAATAATAAGAAAATAAAAGCAAAGTATGTTTTAGTCAGATCTCCAACACCTTGATCAAGGCAATAATCGAAGTCTCGTTTTTTAAACATTTTATCAATAATTAAACAATTATTAATTAACATTAGAACTTCTCTCGCAATCTCCTTTTATCGACCTCTACAAGGTGGAAATAGCACATGTAATAATTTTTGTGCCTTGAATCGTTCTCATGGCGATTTTAAAACTTGAAATAAAATTTAATACATTTACATATTATCTCAGCATTAGGAATTGATTATTAGTGCGAATGTATCGATTCCACTCAATTCGTAATTGCTGATTGAATTGTAATTTATTACCACGGCATCTACAGTTGGCATCCAAAATTAGAACAAAGGCACATTTTAAATAAAAAATTATCTTTTTCCTTAATTTAAATCTTAGAAAAAGTTATAATTACGGTCATTGTCATTAAAATTAAGATCATGAACAAATTTCAAGTTGTTTCAGGTGTAATTATTTAGATCGGATATAAAATTAGATGACTTAAATGTCAAACTTATTATCCAGAACATTTCAAAACATTTATTATATTTTTATCATATCATTTGGCATCAAAAACACTAAAGCAAGCATGCTTTTTGTTGCAGATAAAGCTTAAGTTGAAAACCTCACAAATGTTTATACAGCGAAACATTTGAGGGGTTTATAAGCATTCTATAATTAGTATAATTCACCGTAATACTTTCAATTTCGCGTTCATGTTTTATTTTCTTCATTTTTTCTTTATGCTTATTTTTCGCTTTTTTGAGCTTCTATAAGTAATTCGTATGTGTGTGTTGGCTTGGGGGTTTTAGGTTTTAAAATTGAAGTTTTTGTGCGAAATTTGGTGATTTTGGTTTTTTTGGACAAGTTGATGTCGGGAATGGTTGGGTGTAAACCTTACCATCCATCCTGCCACAATCATACTAGTTGTAAAGCTGCAACCATTCAGTTGAGGTGGTTTGAATAGTCTTTAGCTCTATCGTTTAATGTACTTTTTCCGGCACTAGCGGTGATATAATAATAAAATGCTTGAAGGGCCCAGTCTGTTGTACCACATCCTTTAGATCTACAGTTTATATTCGGATCCGAATCACTTGCAAGCGGTGATATAATCGAGTTAGTTTAAGGAAGGCTTTAAATGTAGAACAGGTGAATAGAATCTGATCTCTGGTCGAAATCAAACTGGATTTTTTTTGCATATTTTAAGTCGTTTGCCTTCCGGGCTTTTGAGTTTAGTTTAGCAAAGTATGTAATTGTAAATCGATGTTGATTTGAGTCTTGTTCGCGAATTGATTGAAGTCGTCTTAAAAATGTTTTGCATAAAATAATCTACTTAAATTAAGACTGAGAATTTGGGGCAGGGACGCAAATTCTTGTCTCGTTCGAATCTTGCAAATCGTGTAGAAGTGGGAAATTGTGATAGCGCAGTGACTCGAGACTCATAATGAAGTGTTTAAGGCATTAATCTGTGTATCGATAACCTGGGTAATTTGTGTATCGCGGCAAAATGTTTGAAAATGCCATGAACTGTATGCCATGTTCGGTTTCTGTCGAGGCTTATCACTAAGGTGTATTGAGAATATTAAAAGGTTGCCAGCAACTGATTTAAGGTACCGCAACATCGACAAGTTAACGGAAAAACATCAAATTACCAAAGATGACTTGACGACAATTTGCAGGTTATTTAACAACAAAAAATTAGTTTTGCCTCAGCGTGTTGCTCGAAATAAATGATCCAACTACTCCTAAGTATGTAAATCCAAAAAACATACGGAAATAGATTTCATTATTACCAAAAATTAATATTTTTATGATAAATGAAAATAATTTTAACAATTTGTTTAAAATCTTTGATGAAAAGAGCTGATCATTTTAGTAGTTGAAAACAGAGCATGCTGCGAACTTATAACATGATTAATGATTCTTGTCTGATCTTTAAGGCGATGATAATTTAAATTTTTTCAACAAAATGCTTTTTGAGGGTCGACAATTAATAAAAATTTAAATATTATTCTTCCTTTTTTAAAGCCACAACTAATCAAACTAGTGTTTTTGGATGAAATGAACTTAAATTGGATATGCACAGTTGTTTTTAAAATTAAGAAGAAAATGTTGCATTTTAATTAGTTGAATTTAATGAATTTTAATGAAAAACTTTCATTATTAAACTTTTATTTTCATTTATCACGTGTGGAATCATCAAAAAACCTTTCATTGAAATCTCTTCACCTTGAAATATTGAAATAAATGAATTATTCCCTTAAGAACCATCAACATAGCGCGTCTTTGTGTTAAATCTTAATATTTAAATTACTTGCTAATTTGTTAACAAAATACCATTAAAAAAAAATTTATTCCGAGTAAAAATTTCACGATTCTGAAATCTCAAGACATGCATAAAAGTGTCATTTTATCGTTCACTGGAGCATTTTTCATGTTATTTATTTTTACTTGTATGTAGTCCGCGTTTGTATGCATCCGCATTGAAAAATCATGTCAGTCAGCATATTACGTGAGGTTGAAGAAATTTTATACACTTTTGCGAGGTAAATTTTAAGCAATATTTTACAGTTTTTTTTCTAATTTGATTAGCATGTGGCTAGTTCTGTTGTAATTTGGTGTGACTTGGCTATGGACTAAGTTTCGAAACAAACCGCGCACGGTATGCAACTCATGACATTTCCAAATTTGCGATATTTTATAATTTTTTAATGATTTTACCCTGGGGCGCCAAAAACTTCCATTTAAACAATTTGCCCCAGGGCGCCAAAGAAGCTCTTTTTTAACCTTTTGCCCCGGGCGCCTAAAAATTTTCATTCTAACCTTTTCCCCAGAGCGTCTAAAAGCTCTTTTTTGACATTTTGCCTCGATGTGCCAAAAAACTCTTCTTAAAAATTTTACCCCGGTGCGCCGCAAAAAACTTTTATTCAAAATTTTGACCCTTGGCGCCTTGGGTTCATTTTTAACCTTTTACCCCGGAGCACCAATAATACTCTTTTGCCCCGATGCACTGAGAATTTAATTTTAAAACCTTCTTCACCGATTTGCGAAAAGTTTTGACAACACTTTTGCACCGAGGCGTCAAAAAACTTCCATTTCAATATTTGCCCCATGGTGCCCAAAAAACACTTTTTAATATTTTTACCCGGGGTACGAAAAGTCCTCGCAACGCCTCTGATCTACCAATTGCGTTTTTTCTACCATTACACCACATGTTTGATCCAGTTTATGATCGATCTACATACCAGTCAAACTACTAGAATCAATTGCAATTTAATTTATATGAAACAGGTGCATAGACAGCAATATAGCTATAAGAAAATTTGCTAATTTTGTCCAAATAGTGTTTCGAACCATAAACAACCTCCTCAAACATAAAAAATCCTTTAAAAGCCAAAGATGCACGAGTAAACAAAAAAGATGCAGAACCTGATTTCCTGGACAATATTTTTCCGCAAAATGTCAAAGAACCGGATTTTTTTCTCTTAGAACAAGATCTAAATCCTTCCTGTTGAATGTTATTCCAAAAAAACATTCAAAATGTCATCATTCGATCAACACAAGTGGCTAGATGATATCACACATTCATTTCGGCTTCAATTGATTGTGTAAAGTAAATATTAAATTGACAAATAAAAACTATTGATTTCGTATGCAGCACAACGGCATTATCAAAAATCAAAATTAGTTCAAGTTCATTAAAAATCCAAAAAAATCCAAAATCAATGACGACTAGATACAATTAAATCCGTTATAAAATTGTGGAATTGATAACAAATGTCTTCATGTTTGTTGCTTCTTTGTGTATTTACGACAGCACTCTGATGTTGCACTTTATTGCGACAATTTTTTGTATTTTTTTCAGCATTTAATGCAAATATTTTTGTATATTTTTTTTCGCTTCTGTTTTGACCACTCGAAGGTTAACAAGCATATGTGGAATAAATATTTGAATTTCTTACATAATTTGCACTGCTTATTAAAATGAAACTTCATTATTTATCACTGATTTAAAGACGAGTCACAAATTTTTATGATTTTTTTTTTTTTGAAATTCCTTCAAATTTTCCAATTTCAACCGACACAAAGTAAAGTTAAATAAAATAAATCCGCTGCGCTCCGCGAAAAACCACCTTCTTGTGGCGAACGATTGCGAAGAACTGAAATGATAGTTTAAAGCTTTGTATATGAAAAGTGGGAGAACCAAGTTTTATAAACTAACATTTTCACTGATACGAGGGAGTTTTGTAGCGATTTATCAAGTGTTTTAACCGAAACAAATAAATTATTTTTAGTATTAGATTCATTTTTTTTAATACATAATATTCAATTAATGATAATTGCATGTGCTTAATTGTTTATGCCAAGTTTATGCTCGTATATTATAAATAAAAGGAAGGTAGATTCAATTGTTTTTGCTCATACAAGAAACACATACGATTCAGATCAATACTTTTTTGATGATGATCTTGAGGGGAACATTCGTATGTGATGTCAAGTGTTGCAGGTGGTGTTATAGGAGATCGCGCGAAGGGACATAAGAGGGTTTGGGATTTTTTGAGGTAAACCCCACTATTTGGTCATTCGATAAAAATTCTCAGCTTTCTAGAATCTCTCGAGACGAAATTGGAATTTAAGACCTATAAGGAGAGGGTAAAGAGCTCCAGGGCTCAACCCTCATCCCACTTGGGGAAAAATCTTAAATTTTCTAATTCAACTTTCTTGACGAAGGCCTAAAAATTGCCCATTGGCGCATTTAGATTCGTCCAAAGCTGGAACTGTCTTTGCCCCCCTAACTTCTGTCAGACATTTCTGAATAGCATTTTGCATCGGGCTCACACAGATATTGTTGAAAAAATCCTAAAATACCCCTTAATTAGTGATTTTATAAATCCTACAGGTCCTGTGAAAACATTTCTGACTGCAACTTAAGTCGTGCATTTATTACGCATCACTCTTAAAAGCATATAAAATTTGAAATTTTGTGATGTAATGCTCCTAGGGAGAGATAAGAGTTGATATTTTGTGGCATAATAAATGAACGACCCTAAAGCGACCTATACAGCCTCTTACAATCCTATCCTAATTTTGCCAAACCTTCCTTAACATATTACATCCAAAACTTCTCATATTCATTTTGACCTCATTTAAGAATTCCCCCTCATTTAAGAAGCATTTTTTTTGTACCTAAACAGTACCGGAAAAACCCGAATCTGACGTATGGTAAACAAAAATATGTTAAACTGGCTTCTTCTCTTGTTTACTATCGTTTGTGTTTCTTTAAACATCTTTAATATTAATGATGATGCTCATCTTTGAACGTTGAAATTTGAAAGTTTCATCGGACATGTGACTGAGTTTGAGTGCATTTGGAACTTTGGGCGATGGAATTTGGGGGTATTTGGGAATGATGTCTCTTGTAAAATTGAGTTTTAGAGTACGAGAATTGATAGTCAATTTATATCAGAGTTGGAAAACAGGTGCCTGTGACAGGCAAAAACCGTACAAATTCTTTATAAAATTAAATGTTTTTTTTCCTACAGAACCATACAAATTATCAAAAATTTGTATGGTTTTTGCCTGTCGCAGACATCTGTTTTGCAACTCTGATTCATATCAGTTCAGGCATAAGTGTAAATCAAACTTTCAAACTGATTTGAGTGGCATAATGTGACAAATCGCATTTTTCGCCATAAAATTGGATCAAAATCAGCCGTTACAGTCTCAAGATAATTTCGCGTCTTACTCTTAATACGTTGATGTAGTGTTGCCTTAGCGAATATGTAGTATTTTTCATGTAGATCATGTATCTCGCTTGAATCTTGGACATCAGATGTGAACGGCTCCCATTCGGACTCGGTGAATGTGGAAATGCTGAAAATAAGTTGAAAGTCCCCAAATATCTCATTTCCAATAGACTTTACGCATCTCTTTAACTAGAAAATATCAAATCTTCTCTTCAGCATCGAACAGTGTAGAAACTAAGGGTTTTTGACCTAAACATGCCAATACAAACCAGTTGATGCTTCATATTACGGTAAATATAAAATCAGATGTCACATCAGCTGATGCTTCTATTACAATACTATAGAAAATTATCATATTTGTCTAATAACACCAAAAAATTGATTCCACTATGAAGCGTTGCATAGTCCAAGCGTTATGTTAATTCTGGTGCTTTGTTTAAGAGCAATTTGCAAATTTTGTGACCATCGATTTTTGATTGAGTGAATTGATAAAGTTTGTGATGAAAGCATTTGGCACATATATCAGATTATGCAAGCAGATTTTCACAATTTTTGTGTTTGATGACATTTTGTGGCACATAAGAGTGTAGATATACGCTATTACACCAATTTATTCGACACTCTTTAGAGCAGTGCTGACCAATTTATGTAAAATTGCTTCAAAATGCCATGATCCGCATGTCGTATGCCATTTCGTTTCTGGCTTACTACCATATTGTGCCGTGACACAAAAAACTTCGGACAGCACTGCTTAAGACTAAAGAACTGTAAAACAGGTTAAATGAGTACGGTTAGTTAACGATTATTTAATGGGCGCCAGTTAGTTCCTCATTTATAATAGACATATGTTTTTTATCGACATATTTTGATGAAGGGCTTTGAAGAAAAGAATTATGTGACATCTTTGCCTTGAAAACCAGCTCAAGTCTAGTCCTTCACTAGTCTTGAAGAATATTAAATCGATTTAGGTGAATAGAATATATGGAAAATTCTTCAAAATCTTGAAAATCTTTCACAGGAAATTAACTCGAAATATCTGTAATAAATCTCACAATTCAGGTGTGTGCCCCGAGTGGCACAAAATAAGCAAAAGTTGCGTCTTTCAGATAGAGAGAATGCTTTCTCAAACAACAGCACAACGAGTTCAATAAGGCACCATACGTCGACGTATTAACGATTTGACTAATGATCGACACATAAGTATGCATCAGTTTGACAACTGCATTTAGTGCAGAATTTACATTAAATTGTAGCACTTGTATGAAGATCAAACTGTATGCGCTATCTGCAATTGTCGAACCCTAGATTTGACACAAAGTTCTCTGATGGCACCGTGAGCGTGGTTTATGCATATTCACGACAGAAAATACAATCGCCGCATTGTGCAACTTAAGTTAGTAAAGCAAGTAGCTATATAGCTCAAGACAAGTTAGCTACCTTAAGAACATGATCTTTAGGACCCGTACAATATTCATGTCAAGGAGAGGGTTTTGATGTCCTTTTAAACAATAGGAATTTGAAATTTGAATAATTTCGATTCTTAGTCAAATAAGTGAACGGTTCCTAATGTTCTTCAAACTCTGTGTGGCTTCTAAATGACTCCTAAATGTTATCTCGTATATTCAGGGTAGGAATGATTTCTAAATTGTCGATATATATGTTAATTATCAATCTGACATTCAAATGAGATCAATGATTTATTTTAATGTCCACTTTAGCTTCCTACATCTTTGATGACACACAAATTTTTTGCATTAAGGAAGTTGACTTTCAATATAAATTTTGGATTAAAAATGCTAGTGACCATCAGTTACTGACCATGAATATATTGCAAAAAAAAAAGAAATTTCCGAAATCCGATTAAGCCTTCCTCGATAAATAATAGCAAAATTTCCCATGGACACTGCAATATGATCAGCATAACCAGCTCAACAATCCAAAAATAAAGCTAACTAATAATAAAATACGAACATAATCTAAATAATTTATTGATTACTTCCACTTTGCATCTATAATGGAGATTTATACCATAATTCTACAAAAAAAAGCAGCTGACGCCACCTTAGTTTTTAATTTTGCAGTTTCTCTGCAATGCCTGGTATTGAAATGAGTTCAGCTTAGATTTACATCAGAAGTATAAAGTCCACAAAAAAGCGTGCATTTAAAATGCTTTTAAAAGTGCATTATGCAATTTGCAAATAGTTAACGACATAAGCATAATTCAGGCCTTGATTTTTTATTTTTGGTTTTGTTTGCAAACTTGAAATTGTTCTGTGTACAAAATTGTGTGTGTGCAACACAAAATATAATATAATTAAATTTCCGTTTAGATCATATTGCAAAACATAAATTTTTGTTTCAAGTTCAAGTTCCATAATATCCAATTTGTTGCTCTTTGATCCTAAATGGATTATATATTGAACAGCAAATATGGTAGCTGCGGAAGATTTTTTTTTTTTTGTTTTCGAATAAAGAAAAGTCAAAGTCATGATGCAAGGTTGTTTTGGATATTCTTTGATTTCTATTAGCCGTTAGATTACCATAAGTCGATGTTTAATTAAGTTGAATATTATTCATGTCAACTAAATAGTGAATATTTAATGAAGATTTAAGTCTAGTATCCGAGCGACACAAATGAAGAAGCTTAGGGTCCGCAATGGAGTTTTAAGACAGAGTTGCAAAACAGGCACCTGTCACAGTCAAAAACCTTACAATTTCTACTAATTGTAAGGTTCTTCATTTGTGCTCAAAAAAATCTTCAAAAACCATACAAATTCTTCTTTCTTAAAGAAATTGTACGGTTTTTGTCCTGTGACAGGTGTCTTTGACAGGCAAAAACCGTAATTGTTAATAATTTTAAGGTTTTTTCCTAACATACAAATGGTACGGTTTTTGCCTGTTCTGACAGGTGCACTGTTCATTAACACCAAAGGAAGCTCCACTTCACGTCAATGACAGTCAAAAAAGCAACCTTCTTCATTTGTGTCGCTCGGGGCACTTAGTCGCGACTTATTTCGAAGATTATGTAGTAAAAAACTGATCGATTCAGTCATTTAGTTTATGATGGCACTTAAATTTTATGTCGTGACACATCAAACTGCCATTAAATTTCTGACGACTAAATCGCCTCAATATTAATTACTTTATTATTTTGATTTTGCAAAATTTGGCTTCAAAATTCTAAAAAATTTCATTTATTTATTCGTTAAGTCATTTCATTTGAGTATTTTGAAAGATTTCAACTGGATTTCAACCTAATGTAGTGTGAATGACAATTCAAAGTTAAATGAATCCAATTCATGTATTTTCTTCTTGTTATTTTATCATTTTGTCTTTCTTTGTTGGAATTTTGTTTTGCTTGTTTGTGATTTAGTTCTGATTTGCGATCTGTTAATTTTAATTCTATCTGATAGTTTCCCGAACAGCACAACATGTTTGGTAGGGCACTGATATAATGGAACCATGACAGCTGATATACTTACATTTTTTAATGTAAAACATGCGGTTTGCCGCTTTATGCCGCTCGGGTGTTATGGATTGATTATTCATATTCTTGTTTACTCTTTTGCCCTTGTCTGATGATTCATCCTGTGATTAATTTAGTTTGATTGAGCAGTTGAGATAATTTAGTCTCTTTTAAGGTACAAATCGAAAAGAGATTTAATCTTTTAATTTTAAAATTGAAAATTTGTTATAATTCGTAATGTAATTGCTTTGAATTAGATCAATAATGTGATCCGTTATCCTCTTTATATGTCTATTGAAACTAGCTTTATCGTATTTAGGATCTTAAACATCCGAAATTATGAAAATCATGAGTTTTTAACCTTCTTTATAAGAATTTTGTTTATGTTTTCAAATTTTTGTTGACATTAGTTTATTTTGATGATTTTAAGCATTTTAAAGGTTCCTGTTCCTCGTTCTAAACAAATTAAGTTTAATCTAAAATGAAGCTTTTCTAAGATAAGCAACAAAGTTAATTTTATTTGACGTAATTTGAATATTCTCATGTTTATTGTTATTGAATATTCTATGCAAAATCTATTGCTGATAAAAGATTCTATTTTTGCGTGTTTGATTGTAGATCTTCCCTTGAAGATAATCTAAATTATGAAAATTCCTGAAATTTGAATGCCTAATTACAACCTGTAAATCCACGTGAAAATGAAATTAAATCAGCTTGTTTAGTTTCACGCAAATGCGAAAGTTATTCAATGACTTCATTGTCGGAAGTTTCGTTCTGTTTACCTATTCTATTAGGCTTATTACTTGAAACTATTCATTTGCGGTGTAATTACCACTTTTAATTTCGTCGGTTTTCATACACTGTAGATTTATGATCAAAAATATTGTATCTATAAGCCCAAAAAAAGCACATTTAAATCCGCATTATTTCAACAATTTTTTTAATTTAATCTGTTCAAGTGTGTAAAAATGTTTGATTTAAGTGTTACGAATACTCCTTCAAGTACTTTTCATACTTGCCATAGCTTTAACTTCCATAAATATCACAATGGAACTAATTTCAATTAAATATCGTTAATCATCAAAGCCTTGGTTAATGTGTGGTAAATGAGAGATCAAAAATTAATGAATTTTTAAAGTCTTTACTTTAATTATTTGAACAAGAAGCTATTTAAATTGTGCTGAAATTCATTTTTAATTATACATACACACAATGCATGTGTAAGAATGATCAAATCTCTTTGTTCTGATGGATTACTTTTTGTTGGTTTTCGTGGATTCTTATTGACTGAATATTCGAATGAGCTTCAAGAATGTTTAAAAACCTAGGGAATATGACTTTGTAGGAATTGTTCGAACCACATTTTATCTGAATGAAGAGCCGGGTGACACATTAGCTTCTTTTTAGATCCGTCAAGGATGCGTCTTGGATTCTTCAAGGTTTTATCTTGGATTATTGAAGTTTCATTGCCTAGAAATCTTAAAAGTCGAATAACAGTTCAAAATTACATTCTGCTAAGCACTTCAAACATCCCCGATAGCTTAGTGGTAAGAGCATACGACTGGAAATTGTAGAAAGCGGGTTCGATCCTCTTTCGAAACAATTTGTTGGAAAAGTGGTCCTTTCTTCTGATATTCAGTCTAAACTCAAGCTATTAAGTACCAAAATCATGTCCATCAATATGGATCCGTTAAAGTTCTGTTACCAATCCTTCAAGGTGTCGTCCAGTAAAGTTCAAATTCCAACAACAAATATCTAGTCAAATTTCTAAATTAATAGGAACAAGTTTGAAACTAAAACTTAGTTTAGAAAGTTTAGAATTAGTAAAGTAGAGTAAGGAGAACATGAAAATTAAGTAATATGCTTTTAAGTTAAACTACAATTGTATTGTCTTTAAAAAATTCAAATGTGTAGATTATAATTATGAAGTCACGAAATCCTCATTAAAAAACGTTTAAAATATTCTGACCGGGTAGTACAAGACTGTTAATCTATCCCAAATCCGGTACCAGGCAGACGTGACTTTTTCATGGTGCAGTTTGCCAAAGTCACTTAATTTTAATTGCTTTCAATACTTACCAAGATAGCACACGACATAGAAAGGAACGAAAATCCGAACCTAGGTCAGGGTTACACTGCTTTATAATCGGATTTAATGAAATTCGGCGTCAAGCCAGTCAAGTCAAATCAAAAGTCATTTTTGGCAACGTCAACGTCATGTTTTCTGGAGTAACTGGATAAATCATGCATATTCAATATTGAATCTTATTATAGCATATACTTTGATATAGTTGTCAGGGGAGTATCCAGAGAGGAGCTTTTGGGAGTACGGGTTTCTCTCTGAAATTTGATTAATTGATTAGTTACTATTGATCCACTGTGAATCGTAGGGCGTTAATAAAGCAGCTGAATTGGTTTATGTTCCTGGCCATCAAGACTACTTCTGCTTGTTTCTTGTTTTGTTGCTCTGGCTTCTTTTCTATGGTTGTACATGCCAAGTTACTTGTAAAGCACTTGAGTGTAGCACTAAGGTAGAGTCCGAATATTGCAATGTGCTGCTCGGGTTGAAAACTTCAAAACTATTCAATTTTATGCGAACTTAGTGCCTATTCTGCAAAAAAATCTAAACATCTACATCAAAGTCAGTCCACCTTGGATATCAATTTTGGATAAATTTATTTATTATCTCTAAAATTAATCATAAATATACCACAAAATATCAAACTTAAGTAGATTATTTATTCTATTAATTAATTAACACAAAAGTGTTATGTCTCATTATAATTAATGCGAAAAAAGCTGTGCAAAAAAATTATTTTTTAACAATATTAGAAGGTGCCAGTTATCTGATCTTTTGTGGTTCAACTTATCGGCACTGCTTGATACAAAAACTTACAAAAAAAAAAAAAATTATTAAATTTACAGTAGCGTATTTTCCTATAGGCGAAAAGCTTTCTGCACATGTCAAGACATGTAATCTAGCAAGAAAAAAGAAGAATCTTCGTTGAACGTCTGCTGTTTTACAATTTATGAGCTTCAGGGGAATCATTGACCGATTATCAGTCTTTTTGACAGATTTTATTTCATATTTTATGATTCTAGGTCATAGTCAAGCATTGAGATGTGCCTGACAACTGATTTAACATATCATTAAGTATTTTCGACACAACAAGCCTTAATTAAAGTAGAATTTTTGATACAACCATCCATTAAGCAATTCTACGGTAAAAATCATGTCGTCTATCTTGTTAAGAGCAAATGGAATGGTTGGAAAGTAAAGCTGTGTGTTGCAGATTAGCAGGCATGTAGAATGTACATTGAGTGCCTTACTGTATATTGCTGTATGTGTTACAATTTTGTTGTTGGAAGTGCTAATGAACTACTTGAGATTGTGTCTTACAGCAATAAAATGGAACATTAATGTTCGTACTTAGTGTTGGTGATGTAGCACGGTGAGGAGAATATGGACTGCGTTGGCAATTGAAAATTGGCAAGAGCAGCTAGCGATAGAACCAGACTTAGACGTCAATTGAGAGAGACCATGGATCACAGCTGATCTGTACGGCCAGTCAATCTAATCTAACTAAGTCACTAGCTTAATATTGTCAACTCTAGTCCTGTATGCTTTAAAATGCGCTTATAAGTAAGGCACGCTACGTAGAAATACCCAAAATTCGGTCCTTGACCAGCATATCCCTCAATTTTGGCCAGATTCGATGAAATCTGACCTCAAGCCAGAGTCAAATCGGCTTGGCATCGCATTTACGTCCATTTCTACACTCTGTGCTTTCCGGGTTCAAGCATGTCATCAACAAAATCCATTATTGCCACAAAATATCCATCACAATCAATGCCAATGAGCAAACTACTTCCAAGCTACTTCATGAATATGCCACTGATTAGAATCAGAAGGCTACTAACCTTTTCAATAACAACTGATATCAGCAAATCATCATACTTTAAAAATTTGCACGTGCCATTGACTAGCTTAGCCACAAAAAATTAGAAATTTACTTGAAACTTTCATTGCCATTTGGCAAGTATTTGCTCTATTATTACTTTTGTTTTGCCAGCAAAATCTATTTTAATGGATCGTAAAATAATTAAAGATCTGTAGCTTGAGGTTAAGACTCTTTTAGAGCATTGATTATTTTGGAGCAGTGATGGAGTTAGGGGGAATTGACAGTTGAATTGTGTATTTGGAGCAGTGATGTAGTTAGGGGGGACTGTGGGGGGAGAATTATTGATTTGGATTTATGGATCAAATTATCATCTTGGAGGTCAAACATACTTGCTGCATAATTGATTCAAAGATCCAAAAACCCCATTAAGTTTGATGCTGTTTACATATTAAGTCCAGGATCAGGCGAAGATGGGAGAGGGAGGGGGAGAGGGTGCTGTAATTCCATTCAATCCAGTGGTGGGTATCCTGTGTTCCGCGGCACACTACTGAGCTTTTTTGAAAATGCCATAGACCTCATGCAGTGTTCGGGTCCTATATGACCACCAAAGTGTGCCATGACACAAAATAGCCTGCCTTCCACTGCTATAATGAAATATGTGAACGTTAAGTGATCCCTATAGGAAAATACGCCATAAAGTTCTTTAAACTCTACATACTGAACTACTGATACAAAAAAATAACATTAAATTTCAACTATTATGGATATACATTAAAGTACACTCAACTCACATTACTTTTATTTAACAATATTTTTTTTCATCAACGTCGAAATAAGAAAAAGAAGAAGAAGTAAAGCAGCGCAGTTGCTTTACTGTTGTTCACTTTTACTTTCTTACGTTGGATGTTGATGTATATATACATACAATTTTCCACATGACGGTACGCGGAATTATGGCATACTAATTTCTTTACTTTTGTACAGCGGAGATCGTTGGATATATATTTTGTGTTTGTGAATTTGTCGGATGAGTGCTTAACATTGAAAACATATCTTGACATTTCATTTTACCATTAGATTCTCCCACAATAAATTTAAAATAGATTAATGTTGTGATTATTGTCAGTATAAAGGATATAAACATGCAAATTATTGATCCATATTGTATAATTGAGTACAATTCATTAGCTTGATGTGTTGTTGTCGTGACCATTGTCAATAGTTCTTGTGGAACAGCACCTGATGTTATTTCAAACCAACATAATGGAAGTATTAAGTCACTTGGTAAATTATCGTATAATGTCCTCTGTTTCCAAATTCCATATGAGAATTTGTTGACTCGTGCATTAATCTGCATTCGGAATGATCCACCGATTGGAAATGCCATACGTGGATGAACGTCCACAAATGTAAAATGCTCTTCTTCTTTTGGTTCAAGACCTTCAAATGGTTCTAAGAGGATTGGATCTCCTTCATAGAAATGTGGATATGACATCAGCAGACTAACGCCCATACATTTTTCAGCATCAAATACACCATCTGGTGGACATTTAGGATTAGTTTCAGCATCGCAATAGCATTTGTTGTTTGGATTTGTCTTGCTGGATCCAAATTGATTTGGCTCTGGAATGTAACGCTTTGCAGGTATCTCATCAAGTGCTTGCACTTCCTTTTCATACTCCATATTGAATGTTCGGCATATTGACTTTGGATAGATTTGAAGTTTATTTTCACTGGCCAGGTCTTCAAGTGAGAATTGAGTTCCATCTGAAAGTATGAATAAGAAGTTAATATTGAGTATGTATGTGTGGAGATCAAGCTACAATGTTAATCTTAAACAAAGAAAACAAAAACTATTATCAGCTGTGAAATTGAGGTTGTTTAGACATACAGAAGGCTAAGTTGTAGGAAACACCACATCGCATTTTAGGTGTCCAGTATATCAAGCGAATCACTGATAACCTCAATGTGATTAGCAACTGTAAAAGTTCTCATTAAAATGTCGTTTGATGACGCAAATAAAGGAAAAAGATTCACAAACAGACCTCAGCCAGAGGTGGGCAACCTTTAATTTTTCGCGGCACACCTTAGGAGATGCTTCGACCAAAACCGTATATTCCATATGGTTCATGACATTTCCAAAAGTTTAAGTGTGCCGCGTCACAAAGGTTGCCCACCACTGACCCAAACGCATCAACATCACTGGGGGTCACAAATAATCTGTGCTAGGAAAGTTACTACTGCCTTAATTAACGTTATGATGTCCTTATAACTTTTTCATTGAGCATCTGCTTTATTGCTATTTAATATAATTAATGGCCATATAAAATTCCACGTAGGTCATCCGGGGGGTAAAAATATTTTTTTTTTTCTATTTTTGTACAGCAACAATCTTCAAGCCTTGGAGCTTAATTGGATTTTTACAAAAAATTAATAAAAGGTTTTGGGCATAATGTTTGCGATCATTAAAAGATGTTAGAAATATGAGATTGGAATGTACAGAAATTGTAATGTCCCGGGTGATACAAGAGTGTTGTTGGTAGTCATTTGGAAGCCCAGCAGTGGTGTAGTCGGATTGAAATTTTGAGAAAAGGTGCTTTAAATGATTTTTTGGACTAGACGGGTGTCATCAACCCTAGTTTGCCTCCCAATCCCATCAAATTATGTCCAAAAGAGGGATCGGGGACTGATCACTGATCACTGGCACAAGCCAGCATTTCCTGCATTCTAGTTGCTCAGGTCTGCAGTTCTCGACTACTTTTAATTTGTTCAAGACTGCATGCTTACACGAACTCTACTGATCACCAAACCTCTCCTCACCTCCATGGATACCCTCCTGGTCACACGAAGTTTCAATCTATTATGACTCATATGAATTCCTTTGTCAACTTTGTGTCAGTCAAGTAAATAATACAGTATAAAATGTTGTGGGTTTTAGATCTGGACATTCTATAAACTGTGTGGAGGTTCTTGAAAATCTCAAACTTAATAATGACTTACAAAAACACTTAAATTTATTTTTCTGACATTTTCATTACGGCTTATTGATCACCAATATCATACTAATGACCACTCTGCAAATCATAAACAAATTACATGATCTACATCCATAATTTAATATTACTAAACAAGAACTTCCTTTCATGATTTTTTATTTCTTCCCATACATTTTCTTCCGAGTTGTTATTTTACGCTCACTTACTCAAAACAAGCTTGCGCAATACACTTACAGTAAGCCAAACAGACTGACAAAACACAGACATTACCACACTTCCATTTTTATTTCTCAAAAAAACCATACGAAATCATTTCACTGATTTCGCGACATCAGACCATACATAACAATAACAATAACGCAAGCTACACATATTGTGGTACAATTTACGGAAGAGACGTCGATAAGCCGTAATTGTTTTTTTGATTAAAATTTTACATACGGTAATTGAACTCGTTAAATTCAAAATATTGAGATGAGAGAGTAGTAATCTTGGTTGTTGTAAGGTTAATGTCCAATTAAGGAACAACAGTGTAATTGCTGGGGATGAGCTTGTGGACATTAAGGTTGATATTTAATAAGCTTTAATATGTATAATTAGCAGATGCGGACAAGATTTCTATGTTTTGAAGCGGATGCGACTTGAACCTGTGTCACTGTGACTAGTAGCTACATGATCCTATCATTAAGCTGTTGAGGGTATCTACAAGTATGGCAGAATGCTAACTTAAAGCCCTAATAGCTCTGATACATCAAAATTGACTTTTTCCTCAACTCAAATGTGCCTAAAAGTAGGGTTCGGTCAAGAACTGCTGGCCTGAGTTTCCCACATCTTAGATGCACATGCCAGCAGTTCTCGGCTGAACCTTTCAGTTCGTCCAAGGCTGCAGGCCTCTAGTTTTGGACGAACCCTGCTTAAAACCCTCTAAAATACTCAAATACTCACCAGTTCCTTTA
The DNA here is from genome assembly GCF_022539635.2 of Chironomus tepperi. NCBI lineage: Eukaryota > Metazoa > Arthropoda > Insecta > Diptera > Chironomidae > Chironomus > Chironomus tepperi. The sequence goes on along the minus strand of NW_027226486.1, from coordinate 3,841,262 downwards.
ATCTCATTGCATTCATCTGTGTCCCACATTGTCACATTTGTTTCTCCATTCATTGCATAAACCTTGCCAAAATTCTCCAATAAATCCTCTCCTGTATAGATTGTCAAGTTATCGACAGAAACTCCTTTACGTCCACCCATCATTCCAACTTTTTCCTCTGAAAAGTCTTTAACACTGAGTGCAATTCCACTGACTAAACCATCTCTGTAGCCCCAAATGAATTCTCTGGCTTTTTTGACGTTGAACTCGTTTGGACTTGTTGTAGACATGAGAGTTCTTAAGAGGAGTTTCTTGCCTGGATCCTTTGATACTGCATTTATGGCTAGGATCAATGGAACATTTGGAACGACAAGGGTGTCATTTTCGTTTAGGTGACTTGGTGTGAGGTTTGGTTTGTACTCTTGGGTTCTGTTTTCCTAAAATTTAGAGAATTGAAGGTTGATGAGTAAGGAAATTGGAGTATTTGGTCAGATCAATAAGAATTGATGCTTGAGTGTCTAAATCAGTGATGGCAACCTTTTGTAATTCGCGGCACACTTTGGTGGTAAGAAACGACCAAATCCGCACACGACATACGGTTCATGGTATTTTGATGGTGCAATAGTATGCTGCGGCACAAAGGTTGTTCACCACTGACCTAGAACAGTGTTGTCCAAACATTTTATTGCTAACAGACACCTTGGTGGTAAGTCACGACCAAACGACATGACATTTTTTGTGTCGCAACACACAGTTTGGACATCACTGACCAATAATTATCTGAATTGTGCTTAATATTTTAGTCAAACTTACAAAAAATGTGATTTTATTTCCATCTTCGTACTTCAACTTTGTCCTCTGTAAGGTTTCCTCATACACGAAAGGTCCAACATCAACAACTTTGATTTTTTCTGCACGTCCTGCAAGGACATCATCGATATTTGTGTAGTTAAACAGATGAACTTTTAGGAGTGGCTTTATAGGAGAGTCTATCCACCACTCTAGAGCTTGACTACCATTTCTTAATACTAAGTGCTGTGAAAATATTTGGTGATTATTTATAAGAATAGTAAATTCTTAGTCATTACTTACATTTACGATTTTTTCATTGAATCTGTTTGTAAATGTGATTATGATAAAGCATGCTGATGACAACAGAAAGATTAGGACCGACAGAAGAATGACTGAAAAGAATAAGAAGATGTGTTAATGAGTATTTTTTTTGGATGTAGAATTTAGTGATTCTGAACTTTTAAAATTGAGTAGGATTGATACTTAGTAGGGGATATCCCATAGTAAATTCTTGTATTTTGTAATAAATATTTCAAAGAGCTTCAAAGAATTTGTAAACATTTTGGAGATTCCAAGAATAACAATAAAATAAGGCACATATTTTCTGTAAAAAGCAAGTCACGGTGACTTTTAAAATTTGATAAACACTAAATTTGCATGATATTTTGAATAATTTTGGAGTAAATACCCAAAAACAGGTTTTGAGCATTTTAGTTCTACCCTCAGTAAAAAAAACTTGAATAGGGTCATTTGCACGTGCTTGAAATTTCTGTAAGCTATAAATCAGTGGTGGGCAACCTCTTATTTTTCGCGGTACACCTTGGAAGTAGACCTTGACCGAAACAGTACACGGCACACCTTAGTGGTAGCTCTCGAACTAAACCGCACACGGCATACGGTTCATCGCATTTTCCAAAATGTTTGTGCCACGACACACAAATTCCCCAAAACAGCTATAAAAATTTCCAGTTGACAATTTATGATCCTAAATTTATAATTCTGAACAGTTTTTCCAGTTTTTTGTTAGTATTTTTAGAGTATCTTCTATAAAATACATGTTATGGCATGTTTCTGGGTTTTTCTAGTCAAAACAGATTTGAATGCTTTCAAGTTTTTTAAATTGCAGATTAGATTTTTTGTGTCAAAAAGTCTCAAAATAGAAATTTAAATCTTTTTCTTCTCTGAGTTGATATTAGATTTGGTTCAAATACGGCACCATGCCAGAGTCGCGCCGGCTTGCAGTCGGATTTTGGATCTATTATTCGATTTGTGCTATTCGGTGTCACTAATTCATTTAATTTCTTGGAAGCAAACTGTTCACACACAAGGAAGACAATGAAACTGGACACAGACAATGATGCATTTGGTACTGGAAATTATCAAGCAAAAGCAAATAATTTAGCCAGTTCCAGGCAACATCTGAAGGATCCCATGGATCACAATTGACTTGCATAACCACCGAAGTAAGTAAGTAACTACTTAACTTAATCCTGACTCTTAATCAGCTAGCAACAATTGAAAATCCCACATATTGATTCGTGTCATTTAGAAATTTTTCCACAACTTCAACTCATATGTAGCTATCAATCAAAATTACACAATTAATTTCTTATCAAAATTGTTTTTTAAAAATTCATTCAAAAACGTGCATTATACCTAGAACCGACAGATAGATTTATGTCATTAATCTATGTTTTAATTCTAATTTGTAAATATTTGAGAATTTTGCTGAGTGCAGGTGTCTCGGGTTGGGATTAATTGAGTATGCTTTAAAACGTAATAGACTTAGAATCTCATACTCAGAATCATAATTGTTGAAAGTTAGATGAGTTTTTGGCTTGCAGTTTTGACGGCTGTCTAAGGGTCTACTCTCGAGGTAGACCAAAAAGCTCATGGGATTGCTGTGTGAGCAACGATGCAAAAGTGCTGGGAATTAGAAACTTGCAGAAGTTATTTAAAGACAGATCCAGCTTTCGACGAAGTCTAAATGCGGCAATGGGTCCACGTAAGTTAAGGGTCTACAGCAAGATGGTGTTAGGGACTGTTCACAGACTGAATAACGACCGTTTTTCTAATATGAACAATTTAATTCTGAAAATTCCCAGATTGCTTAAATCAGGTAAACCTCTCCCTTCTGAGAGTTGGTTGGACAGTCCCTTATCCGTTAGTCCAGCGTAGATATCGACTGATCCATTAAACATATTCATGATGGTTATATATTGAGGGATAATACATTTACAGAGTCAAGCACCAAATAGAAACATGGTTACAGTAATAAAGTAAGTAAGTATATTCATGGCACAGAGTCACTGTGAGATTTTCAGAGTTCACAAAAAAAGAAAGCAATAAAAAATTGATTATCGTAAGCTTTGTGACACTATTTTGTAAATCAGAGCTCGTAGTAGACTCGGATTTTATATAGAAATGTCGATTAAAGTCGTCTTGACTTGATTTCTCACAAAATTCGAGTCAACTTTGAGCTCTAATGCAATTTAAATGAATAACATTCAACTCCATGCATCCTAAACTCCCAACCCATTAAAAGACGTCATTTCAAAACCTAACTAATCACTAAAATCATAAAAACTTCTAACATCACATCTTCAAACAGCTGACAAAACAGTCAAGAATTTATCTGGACACGAATTGTCTGCCGCAGTGACCTTTGAGTTCAATAATGCCTTGATAAGTAAGAATAGATTGAAATTATTGAGAAAAAGGCAGGAAATTCAATTCTTTTATTTTTAATGATGAAAAACTTTAAGTCACATTAATTGTCATACGCGTGTGGAGTTTACTTAGAAGATTGAGTGATAGTGCAGGGGTGTAATTGGAAAAGGGTAAAGGGATGAGTATTGGGGGGAGTCGTGAGTTTTGGGGAGAGCCGTGAGTTTCGGGTTGGCCGTGATTTTGGTGATGGTCGAGATTTTGGGGTTGGTCGGGAGTTTGGGGGGTGGCCGTGAATTTCGGGATGGCCATGAGTTTAGGGTGGTCGTGAGTTTGGGAATCGCCGTGAATTTGGGATGGCCGTGAGTTTGGGGGTGGCCGTGAGTTTGGGAATGTGAATTTGGGAATTGTCGTGAGTTTGGGGTTGGCCGTGAGTTTGGGGTTGGCCGTGAGTTTGGGGTTGGCCGTGAGTTTGGGGTTGGCCGTGAATTTGGGGGTGGCCGTGAGTTTGGGGTTGGCCGTGAGTTTGGGGATAGCCGTGAGTTTGGAGAATGGTCGTGAATTTGGGAATGACCGTGAGTTTGGGGTTGGTCGTGAGTTTGGAGGTGGCCGTGAGTTTGGAGATAGCCGTGAATTTGGGTATCAATACAGAAATTTTTTAAAAAATCCCTAACTACACCTCTGGCGCTGTGTATGTGTAAATTGTTATTTTTAATAAATATTCCCTGTAAAATTATTAAGGTCACTTGTGATGATAGCTTCTTTTATAGATTTTGCATTATCAACTTATTTGAACGCTCGAATTATCGCATTGAGCTTCAATATTTTAAGATTTACTTACAGAAAATTGAAATATTTTTCTTCATTTCATTACTGCAAAAGCTCTTTTTTTCACATTGACTATCCAGCCTTACTCTTGTGGCTGTATTATTTGCACTTATATTCTTAACATTTTCTTCATTTTTAACTAAATCAATTGTATTTAATTCTTTAATTGATTGTCCTCGCTTATCACTTTCCATAGCTATTCACTGATTCTTTATAACTGATAATTATAGAAATATAAAGACACTTGGGAGTTAATGGAGTGTAATCGATGGAGGTCCGAGTGTGACTGATACAACAGAACTATATTGAATTCTTATCAGTTGTAGGAATATAATCACTTTTTTGTGAGATTTACTTTACTCATCTTTGAGTATAAAGTTTGAGAGAAATTGTGTCAAATTTTGTTATAAATTGCATTTCTTTGTGACTGATTGACAAGATTTTGATGTATCTAATTCAGGATAAAATGGACTTTCTTATGCGAATGATGTATCAACTTCCTCTATTGCTTAAATACCAAAAGATTTCATTACTTTGTTGTTTTCGACTATGCACTATAAATTTTGAAATAAAATTTCCTTGATAAATATTTTTGATAATTTTATCAACCTTGTTTGTAAACATATTATCAAGTGATTCAACGGAATTTTAAAATTTACTTGTTTTGTGTTTATACTCGTTTATGAAGATGGCGCCACTTGTATATCGTGTGAAGTGAGTTATTATCTCGATGTCTCAAATTTCTGTAATAAGAATTCTGATATGATTTGAAATTATTGATTTATAGATTTTTGGGAATATAGAAAGTATGGGACGTTCGGAATTTACGTAACGCTTTGAGCTCTCAACTTTTTTTTTGAAAAGGTTAAATTTTGATCCGTCAATTTCGGATTATCCATTTCATGCTTTTTGGAAATAGAGTTTTAAATTTTTTACTAGAAGACAAATTTTGATTTTCGTGATTTTGTCTCAAAGTATGACGCCAAGTGTCTATCTTTGCTTTGTGGAAATACCATGCATGCTACATGAAGCCTAAAATCCATGAAATTTGAACCAGTGGCTGACCAGAAATTTTTGAGAGGTGAATGAAACCAAATTAGATTGGGGAGTTTTGTCTGCAAAATTCCTAACAAACTGAAGAATTTTGATTTAAAGATTGTCATAAGTTTGACTTTCACTTCATGCTTAGAACTTAATATTGCGTTTAACAACTTAGTGCCATATCCACTAAAGGTTCCCGATGCTGAGACCGAGACTTCCCGAGTAGTAAACTATAGTAGATCTTCGGTCTCGGTCTCGAGAATTTGTCATCTCAGTTTGTCAATGGACTAAGAATGTTGGATAGTTGGTCTCAACTGACACAATGCGACAAACCACATTATTGCCTTAAAAATTAAACGAAATCCGCAATCACTGTTAGGTCAGAGCAACTTACTATCTGCATGCACATAGAAATTAAGTAATCTAGTAATGTTGAATTGTTATCCTGATTAAACAAAAGAGTCTAAAAGTTCGTTTTTTTGCGTGTCAAAATAGTTAAACCGCGTCTTATCCTTTCATATTAATTTTTATTAGAATTTTTTTTATCAATTTTGATTCCTAATTAGGAGCTTTTCATTAAGTTCTATTCATTCACATAAATCCCTGTATAAATCACAAAAGAAAGAATCGCCGCTTAATTACAGCCACAAAAAAAATTGTTTACGTCTCATTACTACTTATTTATGTAAATGCGCTCTTTTGTTTTACCTTACCATTATCCACAATTCTTATATTTTTTTCGTCATGTAAGTAAACAAAATTATTGAAATTAAATCATTTTCGCTTATTAATATTTATTAGCTTTATTAAATGTGTCACATTTTCTCCCTTATTATGTTTGTATCAACTTTTGTGTCTTCTATCGAGTTATTCCTAACTGCTGCTTTTTTTCTGCTATGGCAATAAATCATCGAAGTTGAAAATATTTTATGACATGAACACAATGAAAATGTTGAATCGAATGATATGACCACTTAGCTTGATTATATTCCATATTTACGTTTTCATCGTCTCTACTTAGTCCACTCGTGATGATATTATAATTTACTGCTTTGATTTTCTGATTATGTTGACCTTCACTTTGTTAATGAATTTTAGATTTATTAGAAATTTTTTAAAAGTTGAATGTTTTTTAAGGTGGTCGAGTCGTTGTTGGGACATGAGATATTGCGATAAAATGTTATCATATGAGACTTAAACCAAGAAACAGATCAGAGACATATCCAGAGACGTTTCTAGGGCTTCTTGTCCATTTTTCATGATTTCTCAATTTTTCAAAATTAAAACCTGCCAATTTTGACACACGATGGTCTTAGTCTTGCCTGAAACCTAATCTGCCTAAGTTACATAAAGACTTCCCGGCAGGCACACGGCATAGAAATGACTGAATATCCAGTACCAGACCAACGATTTTTTCAGAACTTGACTAGATTTGATGAAATCCGGCCCTTGTCCAAAATCAAATCAGCCTGGAGCAGGTTCTTGGCAAATATGATTATTAATTCTATGGATAAAGAGCTTCATAAAATAGAACAAAATCAAAGCCTATTTTGGTTAAGTATTCGTTCAATGGTATAAAGAGCTCTCTTGAAGACTTCTTCATTTGTGGACAACTCGAAGTGAAAACCAGGGTGCTTAACTTTTGTCATTTTCATCAATTTTGTCACATTTTGACATCTTTATCATTTGTCACCTAAGCTGTCTGTTCCTCTAGTAGACTAAAGTGGCTACCAAGTGACTACAATGACCATATAAAGGCTCAAATCTGCCTCTGATTCGTTTACAATATCAACAATGAGTGAATATCCCAAAATTTAGATATAAAAGTATTCATGCAAATGAAGATGACTTCATACCCCGACGGATGAATGACCAAACTCAACATAACTCGTCACTGAGCATTTCCTACTTTATTACGAACTCATTCACTTCATACATTGTCAGCTCAAAAATAATCATCACAATTTTAATAAAAAATCCATAAAAATAAACGCATCAAATTGCAAAAAAACTGAGATCAATTCATCACATTTCTCTGACCCAGATCCACAACACAGTAAACATTCATCCAGAAAAAAATCAGTACACAATAACAAAATTTCAACTTTAACAGCATTTATATCCAATCTAATTACATAAAACTTTATTTTAAAAAAGCAATTTTTTGAAAACTCAATAAAGTCACTGAAAAAAAACAAGTAGCAATCTCCGGCAGCTATTTGTGAGCTAATATTATTTAAAACATCCTTCATTCCCCCTTTTTTTTTGTTATTTTCTGTCTCCCTGTAAAGATTGCTAGGTGACATGACACAATGAAACCGTTTTATATGCAAATTATATTATGATCTCGTGCGGTTTTTATTATCTAGTGCCGCATTTATTTTTTTTAAGATTTTTAATAGTCAATCTTGTTTCAACCTCATTTCATTTAATTATCTGGTATGCTGGATATGGAACTAGACAGCCACTGCAATTGTAAAATGGAATTAAATGTGACTTAATCGTCTAATCGACAAAAGCAAAAACAGGAACAATCTTTTTACTAAGAACCTTCTTTATTTATGAGCCATGGAATTTTTTGGATGCATTTATCTGAATTAAACTATGCTTGGTGTCACGTGTATCCTATTAGTATTAGTATCAAATAATTTAGCACTTATTGTGATAACATAATAAATTCTCAACCATAAAACGATCATTTTTTGTATAATTTTGACATTTTATTCTATTTAATTTATAGTTATGACAAACTATGGGATATTAAGGAGGAATACTTTGGTAGGGGATAACTGTTGAAAGAGATTTATACGATAAGTGATTAGCAGAATTGAAGAATCAATTTTAGAGTTTGTCTTTTTGACAATATTTAGAAGAGCAGATTTGGAATAAGTGAGAATCTAAGTCCTCAAAAAATCAGTATGTCTAGACATTATAAGTGTTAGATCCTAAAATTCAACACTTTGTCCGAATTAAGCCAGAGTCACAGATAAAGACATGCTTTCATGGTAAAAATTATCATTACGATACCTGAAAGCAGTCTTTTTGACCAGTTATTCACATTCGATCGATTCCGACTATGCTATTCACACTACACTAATATAGACAGTATTGTATAACAGTATAGAGGAGACAATTCAACATTCGTCTAATCATAACGCTTTGTAACAAAATTGTAATTTTCCATCCACTCCATCCACGTTCGTAAGTCTAATTATTAACTGTAAATTATCTCAAGTATTTCCCTCGTGAATATTTTGAATATTGGGCAATACCTGTGTGTCATAGGCCAGTATGCCATCAACAATTCATTATGGAAATGTCTATTCAGTACATTCATTAGGGAACCGTTCGAAATTCGTAACCCCAAAAGTAGATTTTAACTCTTCCCCCCTCAAGGTAATGCTTTAACATAATGATAACTGGTTCATGACCAAATTTATAAACCGCCCAGCCTCCTCCTAAACGTGACGTAATTTTCGAATGTTCCCTTAAATGAATAATAAATTACTTTTTAATTGAAACTATGACTATGTTAAATTGTGTTAAATTATAACAATTTTCTCAATATAGAACAATTCATGTAAAGTATGGTGTGAATATTCCCACAAATCATGATCCACTTTATTCCAAATTCCTAATAAATAATTCTTGACCCCTAATGTCATGAACATTCTATACACTTTCTAGTAAATATTATTTTAATCACCTAAAATATTCTCTATTCATACCGAAAAACGTCAGCAGTTGATATAATTTCAAATGTCTACGTAAAACTGATCGATTATAACAGTTTACGTACGTTTATGTCAGCTGCTTGATAAGAGATTTGCTCGAATTTTTAATTCTATTTTTGTTAAGTTTTATTGTGTTTAACATTATTTTATTAGCAATGCTAAGCAGAAGTTTAAGTACAGCGTTGCGTCGCATAAGAATCACGCCAGCAAGAGTAAGAATCAAGGTATAATTATGTAAAAAAATCAAAATAATAAAATTCTCATGCATTCATAGTTCTGTACATCGGTGGCAAGTTCAGAGCAAGGAAATTCTGGATGTGATCCATTATATGCAGGCATTCGAGCAACTCAATTTGTCAATAAACCGGCTCTTATCACGCCAGAAGACTATGCACCAATTCCAGTTTATAGAGTTATGGATGCCGAAGGTAATGTTCTGGACAGCTCACAAGATCCAAACTTAAGTAAAGAAACTGTACAAAAATGCTTCCGTGACATGGTCACAATCAATGCCTTGGATAAAATCATGTACGAGAGTCAACGTCAAGGACGAATTTCCTTCTACATGACGAATTTCGGGGAGGAAGCTTCACATATTGGATCAGCAAGTGCATTATCAAATGAGGACTTAGTATGGGCTCAATACAGAGAAGCCGGTGTACTTTTATGGCGTGGATGGACATTGTCACAGTTTATTGATCAACTTTATGGCAATTGTGATGATGAAGGACGTGGAAAGCAAATGCCATGTCATTATGGAAGCAAGAAATTGAATTTCGTGACTATTTCAAGTACTTTAGCTACACAAATTCCTCAAGCTGTTGGCAGTGCTTATGTCCTCAAGAGAAAACCAAACAATGATCGTGTTGTTGTTGTTTACTTTGGTGACGGTGCTGCCAGTGAAGGAGATTTCCATGCTGCATTGAATTTTGCAGCCACATTGGAATGTCCAGTAATCTTCTTTGTCCGTAATAATGGATATGCTATCTCGACTCCAGTACGAGAGCAATACAGAGGTGATGGAATTGCCAGTAGAGGAACTGGTTATGGAATGGCTGTTCTTAGAGTTGACGGAACTGACATGCTTGCTGTCCATAATGGAACTAAGTTGGCTAGAGAATATTGTCTGAAAAATAATAAGCCAATTATTTTGGAATCAATGCAGTATCGTTTAGGTCATCATTCAACATCGGACGACAGTTCAGCATATAGACCAACTGAGGAATTGGAAATCTGGAACACAGTCGAGAATCCAATTAATAAACTCAAGAATTACATGCTCAAAAAAGGCTGGTTCAATGAAGACGAAGAAAATGAGTTTGTCAAGTCCATCCGTAAGCAAATTATGGCTCAAAATCAAGTTTCCGAAAAGAAACAAAAGCCTGATTGGCGTGAAATGTTTTATGATGTCTATGATGATCTCCCATTGAATTTGAGAAAGCAACTGAAGGAAATGGAGGATCATGTTGCTAGTCACAAGGAGCAATACCCTCTCAAAAACTTCAAATCTTAAATAGTTCAAAATTTTTATCTGAAAAGAAAAAAGGTTTTTTCCAATTTTTATTACAAATTGTGCCTTTTAAAGGAACGGATGCATTTATCTTAAAAAGAATTTATTATATTTTTATGTAAAAGGTTTTATTGATTTGATCGAAAAAGGAATAATAATAAAATGATATTAAATAAATCTAAAGGGGTTATTAGTTATTATACACAACACTGGAGATCAGGCGGAGGATGTTGACAGCCCAAAGTGCATACATATTCAGTTAGGCACCTACTATCGATAAGGATGGACTCAAGACATACCAAATTAACCATGTAAATACCACTAATCCACTCAGTTGTGTGTTATATGGCTTAGAGTCATGGAATACGACTGATACAGATGAACATGCAATTTGAGCCTTTGGGAAGGTGATCCATAGAGTCATTTTTCGACTCAAGAGAGGAGGAGGTCTTAGATAAGGTCTTTAAATCTGACTATAGATGGTGAAAGAGCTAGGACTGCAAAAGAACTCTGGAAGAAAGCTTGTCCCTAGAGACAGTATACAGTTTGTATACTAGAATCCTAATTTGCAGGATAAAGCAAGCTTCAGACACAAACTGAGGAATGCCATGGATCACAATGGATCTATTTGGTCAACGAACTAAGTAAGTAAGCTAATCAATAGACCTACATACGGTTTATAGTGAAAATCACTCCAACTCTTCAATATCCATAAAAATCCTCAACATTCCTGGCACAACAAACTTAAATATCAGACATTTGTAAACAGCTTAAATATGTTTGGCTATATTTAAATCGGTCAAATTGAGCATCCCTCTTCTCACTTGTGTATCATCTCGTGATTTATGATTCAATTGGTCTTAAGATTGCCCTCCGCATATTTTTTTTGTAACTTGCGTGTTAACACAGTCTAAAATATAGTTAAATTCAGTATTTTGACATGAAATTTACGAAATAGAAATATCGAGATTTCTCTCTGTTTTTTAACATCTGAAAACTGCCTCAGAAGACAAACATATTGTTTCTCCGTACTGTTTATGCATAAACAGTACAGAGAAACAATATGCGGAGGTCTTCTGAGAACAGAAAATTCAGATTTTATTTCGTAAACATGTCAGAAATCTCGAAGTTATGTTCCATAGTTCATAAGCCAAATTTATTTAAGCTGTTTACAAAATCTGATATTTAAGTTTTGGTTCCAGAAATGTTGAGGATTTTAAGTCGATTTGTAATGTCTATAATAAATTTAATTGAATATATTCACTGCTGGCGAATCTTTAACAAAGCAAACCTTACCGGAAGGTTAAGTAAAGAGGAATCTGGAACTCGATTATCAAGTTCGATTCCAATAATCAAAATCAAGTTATAACTTCATCAACTGTTGTCAATATGGACATGTCTCAATTAAACCGATTGCAATATGGAAACGTCCAAATGATATCTGGTGATTTAACTGAATACATTGATAGAGCTACACATGCTGAGACTTTAAGGACGATTATGAAAGGGCATATAAATTATTGTAATAAATATGTTCATTGCTGGGACACAAAAACAATTTGTTATATAAGTCCTTGGATGGAATCCACAATGGAATTGCTAGGAGCTCCAAAAGCTCATTTGGCGGAACAGTAATAAAGGATGTAACAGTGAAAACGGATCTAAATTGGTACAAATCATAGTGACTACAGCCAGTTACAGAGTCATGGAAAGCCTTTGTTGTAACCTTCTCAACACAACAAACATGGTTTCTAGTGAAGTAAATAAGTAGAAAGGAAGTCATCAATGGATGCTGTTCATTAGCAACATGTAGCAAGCCATCGTTACAATTGATCTGATTCAGATTCTGAACATCCAGCGAAGTAAGTATGTAAATAAGTAATAATCTTTTAAATTTTATTGAGACTGAACTCAAAAAGACTGAACACAAACTCTCAAAAAGACTTCATTTCAGACTAAATCGGATGTGAATGAAGCCAATAATCCAAAAAATACTTTAAACTTTCTACATAATTCAACCAATTTTAGTAACATTCACGTCTTCGCGTACGTAAAAATTTTGAAAGAAATCGAGCTATTTCTTTATTCCACATCATTACCAATGCTAATGTTCTTTCATTGATTTTGAATTTCATATTTCCTTGATTTCTTATCCGTATCCAAGATATATTCAAATAACTTCATTATACATCTACATATGAACTTTCTTTATGTGAATAAATTTCAGTCAATTTGAATTTATTTCTTTGGTTAACAAACAGCACATAGGTATGGTATTATGTTAAGGATGTACAATTTTTAAATAAAAAATGTGTGAAGTTAAAAATATTTAAAATTATTTACAGGAACAAAGTGAAAAATAAATTTATTTATCAATTCCCATGTTCCTCCCTTAAAGTTCATTCCGTACCCAGCCAAAATCATCATAATTTAATTCCAATAATCATGATAAATTGAACGATTCAAGAAACAGCGACAAAAATTTTTATTTTTTTTTTTTTTGCGACTATCCATCCAGCGCACTAGAAATTAAAATAGAATTATGCTGTGTCATCACATTGCTTACTGGTTGTCTATATTCGCTTATTTTTGTGCTGTTCATTTTCAAATTTTATTTATTCCATCGATCGGGTACGTTTGGTGATGCATAAATTTTATTTCTCAAGTATTAATTGCACTTTCAATTCAATTTGGAGAAGAAAAAAAAATTGTGTGACGTAAGCATGTTTTCTAACTGAATAAAGATATGTGTTGGTTTATCTAATGGATTTTTGTTGCCATTTGTGGATGTTGTGTTGTAATTATTGATGTACTTGAAATGGTTTTCAGACAATGTTGAGTGCAGTTGATCGATTTTTAGTTAGTTAAAAACTGAATTACCTGAGCGACACACATGAAGAAAACTTCACTATGGAGCTATAAAGACATAGATGCCACATGACAACCACATAGGTTCCATATGAATATCACATAGATGTCACATGACAATCACATATATGCCATAAGTCATGTCACATACATGTCCATGATGACAGATCACATGACATGCCATATAACAGTCACATAGATGCCATATGATGTCACATGACACATGTTGATGTCACATGACAGTCACATAGATGTCACATGACAGTCATGTAGATGTCACATGACAGCCATGTTGATGTCACATGACAGCCATGTAGATGTCACATGACAGCCATGTTGATGTCACATGACAGCCATGTAGATGTCACATGACAGCCATGTTGATGTCACATGACAGCCATGTTGATGTCACATGACAGTCATGTAGATGTCACATGACAACCGTGTTGATGCCACATGACAACCACTTTGATGTCACATGACACTCATGTAGATGCGATATGACAGTCATGCGGATGGAATATCATTTGTGTCGCTCGGGAATGAATATTGAAATTGACAGTACATGTCCTGCAAGTCCTCAACATATAGCTCCTTCAAGTACGAAACCAGAATGTACCATTAAATTTTCATATGGATACAAATCACAACATTAAAGAGATATAAAAATTCAATAAAAATCTCATCCATCCGCAAAAAAAGGCCTTTAAAAATTCACGACACGTAGAAAAGATTTTCCACTTCCAACTCCCTTTAACTAAATACTTACAAATCTCATCTGTTGCCCATACTGATTTTCCTATTATAACTCAATCTGAAAATTTACTTCAATTTCACACATGTTTTTTGCTCACACTGAATGCATAATGAATGTCGATCGAGATAAAGTGACAAAAACTGAAGATTTACTTAAGGAATTAATTATCGGTCCTCGTATTGTGGTTTTCAATGTGTGAAGATTTATTGCGGGATATTTGATAATTGTGAGAAAATGGACAGTTGTGCGAAAGGGAAGATGAATTTTGTCCTGTAAGGAATTGCTTATAGTGATGGAAAACTTAATAAGATAAAGTTTAATAATGTAAAATTTTGCATAATTGAAAATTTTCTCATTTTCCGGTACAGAATTATGCATATGATATGTGATAATATGCATTTTCTTAAGGATTATGATTATAATTGCATGCGGAAGTCTTATGGATCAAATATATGCAGCATTATTAAGATTAATGGCTTAACACGTTGATTGTCAACGGTCAAATAGAATTTAAATATTCATAATTAGTTTCACACCTTGATTCCTAACAGTCAAATTAAATTTAAATATTCATAATTAGTTTCACGCCCTTTAAGTTTGTTTACATCTAAGTCAACATTGAAATTTCGAAGAATAAACATCAAAAAAGACTTTAATTTAATTATTAGACATTGTAAATGAGATATAGCAGTTCCAGAAGCAAAACTTTCTAGCCAACACCTAGCCAAACACTTTACTGGATCCAAACACACAAAAATGCTCAAAACACACAAAAAAATTGCTCATTTTTACTAAAAATATATAAATTTTCCATTTACATTACACCATATTGAAGTTGTGGCAATTTTAACGCCAAAATTATCCATATTGTCTGATGAACCACAGTCAGACTATAAAAACAAGCGAGAAAAACTTTATGCAAAAAAAAAAAAATAGTTGTGTGCGAGCATTCAATTAAATAAATTAAAAAATATATTAATATCATCAAATGGAATCCATTTATGGAATATAAAAAAAAGTCCCATTTAGTGCGTTTCAAATATGTAATATTATAAATTAGATTAAAGTCGTACTCATATTTATATCATTGCTGATTATATTGCAAAAAGCCGATAATTGAATTAAAATTGCGTTAAATAAAATACACATCGTAAAAATTTATGACCGATCATCATCATCATCACTACTGTACGAATTAGGGTCCCATGTCACTTGTCGCAAATATTTTGGATCATTTTCAATGCTTATATTCATATGCTTAAGTGAAAAGATACATATTATATATTCCCATATATGTATACACATACAATTTACAAAAGGGGGAAATATGAAATGTTTAAATACGAGAAGGGATGAAAAATATGAAATAAAAAAATCTCAGAAAAATATTTATAGAGCTCTGTGACAAATAACGAGATGAGTCGCATTGTCGTCACAATGATTTTTTGTCACGGTTACTTTGTAAAATTGTATTAAACGGAAGCACTTCTTGTTGACTTGACATATTAACTGATGAAATAAGATTGATTGGCATGGTGCTAATTCTAATGAATTGTGGTCTGAATGAGTTAAATTTAATCTTTTAATTTGATTGGATATTACTATGTTGATGGCAAAAGAGGACGAGGAAGGCTCAAGAATTCATGGAGAGAAGCTGCTGATAGAGATAGCATGACATTTGGAATTGGTAATTGGCAGACGGAAGCTAATAATAGAGCCAGCTTTAGGAGACGTCTATGAATGGTAAGGTCTATGATAGACCGCATTTGATCTATACGACCAGCGAAGTAAGTAAGTAGAACATTTTTTGGGCAATAAAATTGCGTCGGTAAGATGTGAAATTCTCTATTTAGTAGAAGACATTCTCAGCTAAACAGTAAGCTCATATAAATCATAAAAGGAACTGAGAGTAGAATTTTTCGTATTCAGACCGTTTTGTGGTGCAACATTTGTTGGCTTATAGTCTCGGGGATGCTTTGCTGGAGTAAAATCAACGGATATGTCTTGATAGATCAATCTGAGCAGCATTATTTGGCGAACCATAAGTTTTTACGTAAAAAAGGGTCGAAATCAGCCTTCATGGTACGGTCAGGGCAGTTTCGCGTCGGCAACATAATGGTGTGTCATGCTATCATGCTATCCTTGAAAATGTGCTATATTACGTATAATTATGTCCCTATTAGAACTAAAAGAACTGAATTGAAAATGCTCAAAAATATTTTCTTAATTCTCAAATTAATTTTATTAAATTAAAAAAATCCGGTAATTCCTAATCGGAAGCTTGGAATAATCAGAAGACATCTAAGGGACGTCATGAATCACAACTGATCTATACGACCAGCCAAAACTAAGTAAGTAAGTAACATAATATTGACATCTACAACCTTACTCAGGAATCAATCCCAAGTTCTGACCAGCATAAGCTTCTTGGGGCCAGTTGAAATGGCCTTTGATCCCGTCAGTTCCAGCAATAAATTCATTGACATTACAACAAAAATACTTTTGACATAAATTTTGACAGAAGTTCTGTTGCGTAATAGTTGCATCATTAAACATGAATATAGCGACTCCATTATTCCCAATATTGATAACCTTCCAAAACAAATCAGGAACGAGAATAGTTTTGACTTGATTTCCAGGCATCATAACCTTATTTCCTTCAGGATTTTGATTCAGAATGTTGATTGGTCGATTTTTGGAAGCTAATGCTGACTGACTGTTGTAGACAAATCCACCAGTAAATACAGTTGCTGTCTGTCCATGATGCTTGACTAATTTACGAACATAAGACTCTAATTTACCCCAATCTTGTCCATTGAATCTTGCTTCCATTGGACCCATATTGAAATATTGGAAAGTAGCACGACGATGCTGAGCAAATGGATAGTCAGCATTAGGTGCATAGTGACCTCTGTGGAACTGGTTAGTTGAAAATGCTGATTTGACACTTTTGACTTCGAAGAAGTTTGATGGAACTGCTTTTCCATCGGTCCACACTCCATTATTGATTGAAAAGTCTGGAGAACCTGAACGATCAACTTGACCAAAAATGTTGCTCTTGACGTAAAAGACTGACTTCGATTGCTCATCAAAACAGGATTGCAGGACTTGAATGAAGTTTTGAGAATTTCCATTTTGGACATGAAATCCAACATTGTAGATTAATCCATCATCACCGCAGATACTTTGGGTCTTCTGTATTCTAACTACTGGAGAATTTCCAGTATCTTTACATTCAAAATTATCTACACTCTGATATGCTTGGTTCCCAATCATGAATGCATTATTTTGACAACTTACTTGTAACTGCTGAGTATTTAGATTAGGATTGTTGAACCTACGACCTTCACCGCAGTCGATAAGAAATTGAGTTCCTGATGGCAATGTCATTGAATTTCCATTTGGAATCATGAAGCTGTTGATGTTATTGTTGGTGCTGTACAGGAAAATTGGTTCAGTTTTCTTCATTGGACCGAAGTTTATTGTGCATGCTTGTGAACCTAAATATGAAGGATTTTGGATTAAATGACATTTTAAAGCTGCTTCAATCAAATCTTACTATTTGTTGTCATTAATATGCTCAAAAGAAGCTGTCATGGTGTCATTAAATCACCTTTGAGTCAATCTCAATACGACATAGTGTTCTATTGCACGATCGGCACAATTTATCCATGACAGTCAAGTGGCTGCCATATGACATTCTTAAAATTACCACGTACACGCCATTTGAGTACCATCTGGCTGCCATGATACACTTGTGCCGCTAGGGCTTTTAAACAGAATTCAGAATTAATACTTACATGCAACCACACAGGCAAGAGCCAAAAATAATTGTCTTATCATTTTTTGTCTGATTTGTTCTAAGAGGATTGATCAATTCAAAAGTATTCACAACAATGAATGATTAAAGGCATAAAGTAGCTGTCTTTTATACTCAAATGTACTGTCTGATAAGGATTTTTGCTTTGGACTTTCCAATCAATTTGTTTTTTATTGTTTGTAAAATCCCATTGAGAGCAATTGTCAATCAAATATTTGTATTGCCTTGACATTGTCATATGCTGCAGTTTTTAGTGGGTAATTTTGAAATATTCAAGATTTTTTGTATCAGGGACATGTTTGGAAATAACGTAACAATTAAGACGTTGGTACCATTTAAGTAAGGAGGTCAAATTTTATATCATGAGAGTTAAGGTGGGGAAAGAATAGTTAAAATAAGTTATTTATAGCGCTCGGTTATTTTCCAAACGTGCACTCAAAGCTTTTCAATTGACCCAAAACAATATTATCAATGTAGCAATACTGTGTCACAAATTACATTATCTTACAGACAAACAGCATGCTTTTTTGGTACCGAAATACCATTTCGTTATTTAAAAGCAACCAACATGCCTGTTAGGAACACGGCGTGAATATGCCATGAATATTCACATTTTCAACAATCTTTCTTTACTAGATTCTTAAGATTTTAAGTTTCATAAGAACAAAAAGAGCATAAAATCGTTACATAAAAGAGTTATATCATGTAATAAAACTTTTTGAATTTTAGTAGAATTTTTAATTACTTTTTCAAGTCTTTTGTATAATATGTGCGATGTAATAATCTTTGCGAAAGTTTTTTGTTAAGGATGCGCATTTAATGGATAAGATAAGGGAGGGGAGGGCTTGAATTAGGCTATGGATTCCTCAAATCCTTGGTACGCAGCTAGTTTTGACAGGTTTATTGATGTAACCCAATTGCTAGTTTGCGTTACTAGAATATCCAAATTTCATTAAAATTCCTACAAAGTTTCACCAAGCCAAACTTCTTATCATCTCAATTAACTTCAAAATAATGACATCAAACCTGATTATACATCATCTTAATAGCTCCCTAATTAAAAAGATAAGTTTTACGCTTCAAACTCTCTTAATATCAGTTAATCACATATCATCTTAGTCATGCACGAACAAGTCATTAATAATTAATTATGTAATCCAACAATGAGTTCATATTTCACAAAAATATAAGGAGTTCCTTAAATTTATCTCCAAAATGAACAAATTAGATACGATGAAGATGAAAATGTGAGAGACAAAAGCTCCCCCAATGTGATGTGAAAATTAAGTTAGAGCAAGTTACGTATTTTATTTTGCATGAAATTTTTTCACCATTTTCGTACAGAACAATCACGAAAAAGTCGTTTCTTCCCTAATAATTCTTCTTTTGCATATCTCTCCCATGAAAAGAAATGAAAATTTATTAACCGCGATGTTTCTTGCGGTATTTTTCTTTATGAGTGACACACTCTCGTAAAAAAAAAAACTTTTTTCGTTGAGTACTGGAAGAGACAGAGGAGGAGTTAGGAATTGATTGAGGTTGCTTAGAAGGGGCAATGAGTTAAAAAGTTGGAAATTATTGTCCTCAGGCTGGAGTGACTCTGGGTTCGAATTAATTTCGACAAAATATGAACTAAGCTAGACTGACGGTTTTTGACCTTGTCCACTTCTGAAACATAATTTCCATCCATGCCGAAATCTTCCTCTGCTCAAAAATCTACACTTTGTAAAAGTTTTACTTAATTATTGAACTAAGTCCCCTAAGCTTTTATGAGAATTTTAACAAATTCATACAAATTGATCTAAAATTTCCATAATAAGATGAATTTTGACTTGGTTGGAACCTTATAGCATCACTTTCTTGAGAACGTACTTAAAGGCATCATAAAATGATTGACATTACTTTATGGATCTAATGCACTCATACTCAAATTTATTGCTCTTCGGACACGCAAAACTTACAAAATTTTGAACTCTATACAGTTCTGAGTAGATCAAGAGAGTCATTATTAATTTAGGATGTCGATTTCCTGTAACTTCATATAGAATTTGGGTGTTTCCTGATAAATCAAGAGCAATTATCCTAACTAGGGTGAACAACAGACTACCAGGAGCGAAGCTTAAGATTTGTGGGATAAGCCTCAATTGTCTTTAAATGTCAATTGTCTTCTTTGGTAGCATCTGAAGCTGTGAAGTTTATGTTTAATATGATTTTGACAAATTTTTAAAGATACATATGAACTCCGACACATTAAAACTCACACAGATAAGTTGAACTCAACTAGACAAACCAATTTTAAATCTAGTGTCTCGTAAATTGAACTTTATACGTGTTTACAGCTCTAACTATGAATATGTAAGCCATCCATCATACTTGCCGTATTCTAAGATGACAGAAAGAGCAAAAACCAATTAAATCACACCCCTAGGTCTACCCCTGTTGAGTACACTCTTCTTATTCTTATTAATAAATATGAAAAAGGAATGAATGAAAGAAGTATATGATAAAGATTATATTTTAAAAAGTTCATTTGTATTCATTTCATGATAAAGTAATTTATTTTTGTGTCATTTGAAATTATGAGTTTTACGATTAATTTAATGTTTTGTAGAACCGCGCGCTCGGGTGAGAGATATAATTGATTCTCTTATCAGAAATTGAAATTAAAACAAAAAATTTCTTTTCGAGTCCTAAATAGCTATTCGTAGAGTGGAATATTAATGATTTTTACAGATTTTGCTTCTTCCACAGACAATTAAATCTTTTGTGGATGGAGTCGGATTTATGTCAGATTACAAATTTTTTGCAATTAATCATATTTTCATAATGGAAATAAATTAAAATTCGGTGACAGAATTGTCTACTAAGGTGTTGAAAACTCCATTTTCAAGCACATCCCATAAATTGGGTCGTTTAAGGAACAAAAAATCTGAAATTTATTCAAAATAGAATCCAAAAAAGAATGAAAATTAAACTCATATCGCTGTCATAAAATCAAAAACATAAAAAAATATAATGCGACCATCTTGAACCATATTTGACGTTATTTTTTTTTTGAGACTTCTGTTTCTTGTATGATAAAAAAAAATATTTTTTTTTTCTTGGCTTTATGTCACAAGCATTGCTTCTCCTACAAAAAATCCGATTATCGTCATCGAGAAAAATTGATTCACATTTTTTTACTTATTTTACTCTATTTAACCACCATTTTGGCAGTTCAGTTCTCTAGAAATGGATATACATAAAAAATAAGTTGTGGAACTTGGATGGGTGGGTTGAAGAATGGTGGCGCATTTTGTTTTGTGGATCTAGTACAGTTTTAGACAACCAATTATTTTCCTTGGCACACCTCGTTGGTAAGTCTCGATCGAAACTGACCACAGTA
This sequence comes from Chironomus tepperi, assembly GCF_022539635.2. Lineage (NCBI taxonomy): Eukaryota > Metazoa > Arthropoda > Insecta > Diptera > Chironomidae > Chironomus > Chironomus tepperi. The sequence goes on along the minus strand of NW_027226486.1, from coordinate 3,819,881 downwards.
TACGATTCATGAGATTTCTATGAATATTTGTGCGGTACACAGGTTACCCACCATTTCTCGTAGTACCTCGTATGAGCACAGCTATGAGGTGATTAAGATTCTCGATATAAAAAACACTTCAAATTGGATTAATTTGCAAAAAAGATAATGTGATTGTTTCGATTTAGACAAATCGATTACATTTAGGAATCGAACCTTAGATCGATATCTGAATATTGTTCATTAATGATCATAAGCACAAGCTTTACTGCTATTGATAATTTGATACAAATTAACTTGGCAAAACGCAATGGAAAACTAAATCAAATCTGCAGCTATAAAAGCTAATTTATGTAGAACAGTTCAAAACTGGATCTACTGGAACAGTCAACTGAAAAACTGGACAAAATATAATCTCGGTTTTCCCATAGACAAAATACTGAAGCCCTGCGCATCTGAAAAGCAGAAATACCGCAATTGTTGTCAGAATCTATTTCAATTTCTCAGCTTTTACTCACTGTTCACGTTATCGTGTTAAGGACAAACTGACAAAACTCCAGAACATCCCAAAAAACACCACATACAAAATATGTTATCAACATAGTCATAAAAATATGGAAAGAAGCGTGAAAAATATTCAATATTTCTTATACTTCAACTATACACTTCCATATTAGACATCTTCACTGAAATGTAAAAAAATATGGAAATGTCTTTTTCTTTTCTTATGCTGAAAACTTTTTTTTTTCTGTGCCTTTCGAGAAAATCGAAATTTTCATTCATTCTAATAAATTTTTATTTCTTGATTTTTATTTATTTCGAAAGGATATTTTTGTCTGTGTTGGGTTTTTTTGGAATGTGATTTACAGGATGAATCTCTCTTTTTTGTCATAAGAATATTTTCTGATGTGGAACTAAATAAGTGAATAAAATTTAAATATAAAGTTTTTTTTGAAGATATATTGTAAGTGCAAGGAAGTTTTATGATTATTGCTGTAATTTATGTGCAGTTTTTCATCAAATTTTGATGATTTAAAAGTTTTTTGATGCATTGAAAATTTACAAACTTTGAATTTAAGTTTGAAGCTTTTTGTTATGAGAATTTGGTGAAGCTTCAAGTGCTTTTTGAAATTTTCATCAATTTTAAAGATGTTTTACATGAAAAGTTCCATGTGAGTTGAAGTAGTTCGGTGGCCGAATGGTTGAGTACTTTGAATCATAAGTCTTCCGATTCCGCCCTTGCGATGATGTTCGAGACTAGGCAGGAGCATTTTTCACTTGTCCTTTTTTGGATTATATGCATTAGAAACCTGCATTTCATTCTCACTTTGTAGGCCCTTTTAATGACAGTAATGTCATTTGGGTTTTTTGGAGTGTTTCTGATCTCTTTTTAAACAGGAAGTGCAGAGGTCAGGCGCAAACAATTATTAACCGAGAATCGCCCTAGCACATCTATTGATAGATTTTAATGATTGCTGGGATCGACTTTTCTGATGGATTTAAAAGTATGGCATTGTATGGTATAGTTACGCTACTGGTTAAGGTAAGCGGTATAAGTTCAGTAAGGAATTAAGAATCCATCCTTATACCTTATAAGGATCGCAATCTTTGGCTGCATCCTAACTTTTGCAATAACACGTCAACTGAGATGATCTGTACGTCAAACGATGTACATAAGTAACTAAAGTTACCTTTGATGCTAATTCTATCGATGCATACTTCCAAATTCCCAGTACTAGATTCTCTCTTAATACAGACAACTGACACAGCCAACGAATATGATTAACCTAGAAATAATCCTAACCTCAAAAAAATAACTCCATCTCCTCTAAAGAAACTAATTACTGAGCTTTTCATAATTAAGATCGTGTTTGCTGGTAATTTAACTGGATTAGCGCAAGTAAAGATAACAAGCACGCTTATGTTGATTTTAATTTGTAGAATATGGTTCAAACATATGCAGGATTTTCTTTTTTTTTCTCTCGTCCTTATGCTGCCAAAAGCATTTTTTTTCCGTACTTGAGCTTAATTATAGCTCTAATATTAAAATTCAAGGATAATTACTGCTATATATGTGAGGGATACGAGTGAAATCTTTAATATGTTAACCTCAAAAATAAAGTCTGCCTGAAAATTTAAAGTTGAAATGCACAAGAAAATTAAATTAAAACAAATGAAAAAATATTTAAATTTCCTCACTTCATGGATAGAGTAGGTGAAAGAGTTTTATGGCTCTTATCTGCTTCCATTCCGCTTGGATTCATTTCATTGGATTCTCTATTGTTTATTTTTAACATTAAAAATTTTTCCATTTTCGCTTTTTTTTGTTATTTGGTGAAGACATAAGTGGATATGGAAGTTTGATATATTACAGGATAGTGCTCGGGACAATTTTTGTATGAAAATAATTTTTATGACAAAACTTTAATCATAAAGTCAATTGGCTTAAGGAAGCTCAATAAAAGAATTATTTTTAATTTTTTTTTTCTCTAGTGCCATTACAGAAACTAAAAGAAAACATAATGCCGACAATAAATTGCTTGACTTTCACTTGATGGGGAGTTGGTTATCAATGATGTCTAGTCTGGGGTATATTCACTTCCATCACCTTTATGGGAAAGAAACTCTTCAATTTGCGTCACTCATTACGCTCCTCTGCGTCACTCACTGCGTTCCTCTGATTCACTCACTGCGCTATTCTGCGTTAATCACTGCGCTCCTCTGCGTCTTACTCTGCGCTCTTTTGCGTCATCCTCTGCGCTCCTCTGCGTCACTCCCTGCGCTCCTCTGCGTCATCACTGCGCTCCTTTGCGTCACTCCCTGCGCACCTCTGCGTCACTACCTCCGCTCTTCTGCGTCAGCCTCAACTGAAATAGGAAACGGCCTACGATACATGGTGCATTAGTGTATCGCGACACAAAGGTTGTCTGTTCGGTACAAACAGTGTGACCACCGTTCTACAAAACACTCGAGTGCTTCAGTACTTTCGAGGGGTATGGACAAGGCATGGAGAGCATGTTCTGACCGCATTTAACCCTCCTTGACTACTTCAATCCCTCAAACCCCCTCAAAATTCCAGCATCATTTATGAACGATTCCACCTCAAAAATTGCTCTATGTTCCGTAATAAAAAATGATATTTAAATAACAAGGAGGAAGGAGAATACGAGAAAATTTACATAAATATGTACATCGTGGTGAATTTTTTTTTACAGTATCTGATATGTCTTGAGGGTACGGAAAACAAAAAAAAAATTGCTCAAGTATCATTGTGCTGTAAAAAAATATAACTACAACTGAGGGTGGATGGTGTTAATTGTGGTTGCTGTATAAATTCAATTTATTTTTATGTGCACGACCATTAATTTTATTTAAAGTTCAACTACTGTGTCTTATTTTTTATATTTTTATTTTTATTGTGGAACTAAAAATATATTTTTTTAATGTTTGATGAAATTATTAAATATTTTTTAAATAAGTTTTTGAGGGAAAATTTATTGAGGTTGATGAGATTTTGTGCTAGATTTTTTGAAATTGTTGATTTGGAGGGTTTGATGTCAAGTATTATGGTTTGTGGTTGCCTGTTTTAATGTAAAATTGGTATTGGATGCAATAACCTTCAATCAGAGCTTGAAGTCAACTTGGATTCTGTATTGAAAAGTCGACTGGACTCCACATGCAATTCGAATAGACTTCGAGGTCTGTCTTCAACTAATGGACATTAATGTGTATGAAAATCTGATTAAATGAGAATCAAACTTTAACTTTTATAGGAGATTCGGTTTTACTTGGGTTCTACTACATGGTAAAAGTCTCTTTAGCTTGTTTCTTAAGATACAATATTCATTTTAGCTATGCAGCATATATAAACAACTGGTTTTACTAGCTAGGAACATGCAATATAACCAGTCGCAAGACGACGTGACCCTTACTTGATTCAGTTTACATCTGGCATCTTGAAAGCCAGCTTGTTCTTTTTGGGAAATACACTTGAGCGACATATTCTAGTCACAAGGATATCGCAACGTTTTTGTCTTGATTCCTTACTTACTTACTTACTTACTTACTTACTTACTTACTTACTTACTTCGATGGCCGTACAGATCAACTGTGATCCATGGCCTCCCTCAGATGACGCCTAAAGCTGGTTTTATCGCCAGCTTCCAATTGTCAATTGTCCTGATTCCAAAACGTCAAATGGATCAAAATAACATGGAAGAAACATGATCAATGCTTGCTTCAAAAGATTTCTGAAGAAAATAAAGTAATTGTTCAAAATACGAGCTTACAAAACCTTTCTTCTTGCCTTAAACCACCTCAAAATTTGTTAATTAATTCTAACAAAGCTGTAGCTTTCCCTTAAAAATCCTCAAACTTTCCCAGCTAGTATAAAACTATATGCTTACCATATACAAAGCTTACAAAACTTTTTTTTTTTCATCATGAACCATCCGAATTTTAATTGATTTACTTGCTTACTTCCATTTTCGCTTATATTTTCACGACTATATACAAGTAACACATTTATAAAGTAATCGAAAAAAAGCTATGCTGTACATAGAGAATAAACAAGAGAAAATGTTGTGGGTGTGGCTTACGAAAAAATTCTTTTTTTTTTCATAGATTCTTAATGTGAGAAATAGATACAATATTTTATTGAAAGCTAAATATTGAAAGACAGCATACAATGTGTGCGTTTATATGTTTGAGTTTCAAGAAGATAGAAGCTGTAGTAGGCTAAAAAATATGTAAGCTTGTTGAATATGTTTTTGAGGTTTCCTTTTTGCTGCAAAAAAATATTGTTGGTTGCTTAGAAAATATTTTACATTTTTTTGGGGATTTTTGTCTTGTGGTTTGGATTTATTGGGAGGAATCTTAGCTATTCTTATGCAAAATCATCCAATTTAGTATTTTTATTATTGGAAGCAAAATGAACAAAAGGAGAATAATATCATCAATGTCTGCAAAATTCATGTCAAATGCTTCAACATTTCAAAATTTGATCAGCAATAGACATTGAAAATCGATAGGAATAGACATTTTAGTCCTAAAGTTGAATTTGCATCGAATTTCACCTAAAATCTAAAAAAGTTTCTCAAAAACATAATAACGTTCATTGAAAATTTGAAATTTATTTCGTTAAGTTTATTGAAAATTGGAGTCAACTTCAAGTTGATCGAATAATTAATCCGTACAGTTTTACAAGAAAAAGCATTTCATTATTAATAATTTTGCATTTTCAAGACTTTGCAAGTGATTTAAACTAAAGTAATAGCTAAAAGCTTTAAAGAAGAGAATCGGAGACACTAAAGATTTAAGCAAAGAGGAAGAGAGTAAATATTAAAGTAAGAAGTTGACTAAATAAGAAGAAAACTTAAAATTTACGAAATTTTATATTTTTTCAAGCTTTAGAACGTCATTAAATAAGTTTTGGTTCAATTCTAAGATCCCGAAAGCACCAAGGGTAAGAAATTGCAAATATGATTAAGAACTCGAATTAATTTGAAGCTTAAGTCTAAAGAAACAAAGAATTAAGTTCTTCATTTCAATTCTTATTGAAAGTGACAGTTGACAACTATAGATAAGCTAATATTTTCAATATAATTCAAGCTGAAGTCGTCAACAACTGTGTATATAGTCAAATATTGACCTAACTAGACTTATTTACTAAAATTCTAATCGAATTCTGAATTTAGATTCAAAACAATTTTTAAAGTAATTTTCCAACACTTTTCCTTATCATACAACGATCACATTATAAGATTTCTGTGAAAATGTAATTAATAGTTCACAAAAATGCACTAAAACATCCTTAAATCAAATCCAAATTCACATTAAATTACATTGACTCAATTTCTTGAATCATTGATCTATATCAATTTATTTCCCGTTCAACATCAATCAATGGAAGGCAGGAAGGCAACTGTAAGGTTAAAAAAACAAATAACTACCTGTCCCCTCGAGTATATTATCAAGATAATCAATTCATTTTGCCCCTAGATAAACTAACATAAATCATGTGTCAATTTTCACGACATTTTCAATTGATCGGGAAAATCAAATTTTTTCCTCTCGTCCGTTCGTCTTTGTAGTTCCATAAATAAAAAGATAGATGATTGTCTTTAAAGAAGAAGGGATCGAAAATGAGATTATACAGATGTGACAAAGGTCAAACGAAGTTCCAATTTATCAAAATATCATTCCTTAGTGTCATTTATTGGGCGGAAATTCTTGTTTTTTATTCAAATATTTATCATCATCATATTCAACGCCAACGACGAGAAATCTTCTTTTTTGGAGAGCATCCAAGAGAACATAAAATGAAGCAAGTGACAAGAAAATGATTTCCGAGCCATTTACAAGTTTATTTCAAATGAATACACATTTAATGTGCAATATTTTATCACTTGTTAAATGTTGTCGTGAACATGCAATGCATCATCAATAACTGTTTAGTTTAGTTACTCTCGTGAGGGTCATATTAAATGACATCAAAGTGCGCGTTACATAAAAAATGAAACATATTGCCGGAAAGTGATTATTTTTTGAAGATTATGGCATTTTTTGTTATGTGACTAGTTAGAGGAATTTATTCATCCTCGAGGATATAATGTTGAACTATAAATTATATGCTTTCTTTATGTTTTTATTGCTGGTTTTGGAATAAGAATTTAATGGAATTTTTGGGAATGATTTTTTCTGGAAAAATGTAATTTTTTGTGAGGTTTAGTATAGTAAAATAGAATAGTATGTAGGATTAGCTTGTAGCACTGCGATCAATGATCTGTTGTACTATCCTAAAGTCTCTTCAGAGTGCCTATGTCCTTAGTGAAAGTAAAAATGTTCAAAAGTGCGCTGTGATATACGCATCCTCAACTATCATTTAGTTAAAATCAGAACTCGAAGTTTAGTCAAATTAGCCAAAGTAGTGATCACTTTAATGACTACTTTAGAGAAGCTAGCATAAGAAACCTGAGTGACAAATATATACATAAGATACCCGAGACTGAACTTTGTCATGTATGGCACTCGGGAAAGCAAATTAAGGTATTTTTGAAAAATTTCGATGAAATTACATACTTCACAAGTAAAATTTTCTAATTTTTTTATGTAGACAGGCAAAAAAAAGATTGAATTATGTCCAATAATTGGTATGCTTTCAAAGTTTAAGATCTGATCTGATCTGATCTACCAAAATGCAATTAATCATCAGAAGAAAAAAATCTGATATCTCACCGTTGCAATACTTAATTGACAGAAATTTGGAATTGAACCCAAGTCTATGCTTTTAATTTAAGGCAATTTTAAATCTTGACTCAATATTTTTCAATATCGACTAACTTTTTGCTGTATTTAAACATTGACAGAAAACTGAATATATTCTAAAATTCCAGATAAACAAGATCCAATCCAGCATATTCATCCCATAAAAATAGCTTCATTCCTAATCTAATTACAACATATTACAAAACTAATGTCACAGAAATAATCAATAATTCTTTAAAAATACATTGAACCAAAAAAATAAACACCAGATGTGCACACAATTAAAAATCAGTGTGATGTATAAGAAGGTACAGAGAATCTCTTGAAACCATAATCCGTAAAAACAAACTGAATATTTAAAAGCAACTAAAATTAATTTTATATTATGAACAATATGTTATTAAAACGCTATAAAGTATTAAGAGGAATCAATGTAAAGAAAATAAGGGATGTATAGGAAGTAAAACGGCATAAATTGACAGGTTTTGAGTCAACCCCTCCATGTAAAAAAATCTGAACAGATGTATGTAGGTTTAATGATGTATGGTGGTTAAAAGTCTTTTAACTTTTTTTTTTCACTCGCTATTGTTAAAGGAGGTTATTGAATACACATGTTATTTGGAAATATTTCAAGGATACTTGCCATGAAAAAATGTTAGACTGTTACTTTTGAGAGGTTTGTAGTTATTTAGTTATTTTTGAGAGTTCTTGAATGTGTTTTTTGTTTGAAGGATTTGTGATTAGTAATTATTAAGTGGAAAGTAGCTTGAAATGTTTTCAAATATATGAACATTTTGACAGGTTATCGGGATAAAATCAATGACTTTTCAATAGAAGGAAATGTAATCTTTTGTTTTGAAATGTTTTGTTGAATCATTTGGCATTTAAATCATTTTAAGTTTTGTATTTGGAGCATTTTAAAAGAAAAATGCAGCTTAATACAACACTTTGTATAGTCGGTCGTTCGGTCGGTCAGTCAGCCGGTCATTCAACCAGTCATGTCTTTCAGTCAGTCAATCAGACGGTCTGTCGGCTCGTCAGTCGATCAGTCAGTCAGCAACTTTGTCGATTGGCCGGTTGCCATTAAAAATTCGTTAACCAGACATCTTAGAGAGCCAAAATAACTTGTAATAGATCAGTTTTATTGAGTTATTGACGTACAACATAGTCTTAAATCTTGTAATCATTCCTAAATTCGATAATTAATGATTTTAATTTCATTCATATTTCATTTGTAAACATACCTGAAGTTGGCTGCGAATGAGAAATTTTACTTGATAATTTGAATTTTAAATAATCGTTACAATTATTATTGTCTTTTTAACTACTTTTTTTTAGGATTTTTCAAATTTTTCAAACCCGTTAGAAAATTTGAATTTCAAAAACTGATTTTTCAATTTCTGATCTTTTTTTCTTACTCCATTGGTAGTACAGATCAATTGTGATCCATAACCTCCCACAAATGTCGTCTGAAGCTGGCTCTATCGCTGGCTTTTGGCTCCACTTGCCAATTTGATCGCTAAAACAAAAATGCGCTGAAGTCTATAATACAATAAGAACGAGTACTGCCTTAACTCTTTAAACTATTTTGATCCGCATAACTTCGATACAGTCTATAAAGAGTAAATCAATTCATTGTTTCAAACTTGACTTAAAAGAACTAAAACATGACTAATGACACTAGAGAAAATATCACAAAAAAATTATTAATAACTTAAAAATGCAAATTTTCAGAATGTAAATCATTAACATAAGTATACTGTGATATAATTTCTATCGTATCGCATACTAAATTTTATAATATTGTTGTAAAAAAGCGTAGAAAAATTCATTTTGTATGCATTATGCTTACAACTTTATGTCTCATGAACGACCCCTGTATTTTGTATATTAAAATAATAATAATTTCCATTTGTACACACATTTAATGTTTCAATCTTCTTCACAGCATACGACTGCTACATATACGAGATAAATAAAAGAAAATTCGTCGCGCCAAGTTACTAATTCGTTGCGCTTTTCTTGTTAAAATTTTGCGAGCAATTCATGAGAAATCTCAATTTCGTGGGAAACTCGGTGCTTGCAACAAAAAATTGTTTAATCGCTTGTTTTGATTCTGTTAAACAGCTTGATGATGGTTTACAAAACTTGCTTGTTGTTGCTTTTGTTTGGGGAGGGAATAAAGAGATGATGATTATTCCACAGAGAGATTATGTAAATTGACCCCAAGTACGAGTATTTTTGTCAACACCATAAATTAACATGATACATAAATAAACTCACTCTCCTGTGCTGTCTCATTCCATATTCATAAGGAAATATCTCTAAAAATTTGAAAATTCTGAGTCTTTTTTTTTGCTGTAAAGTAAGTAGTTAGAGTTGGCTGTATTCAGGGATGGAGCTGGTGGATGTTACAGACGACCTTGTTGAATGGTTTATGGCAGTGGTGGACAAACTGTGTGTCGTGGAACATTAAAGTGCTCTAATGAACCATATATAGTGTACGGTTTTGGTCTAGGTTGCTCAACACGGATACATAAATGAGGAGATCTTGAACAATGAGAATTGTGAGATTCGAACCTAAATCGTTATCATGACAATACATTTTCAGGTACAAACTCGAAATATCACATTATCAGCTACAAAACCGCAATTGACTTTACCATGCCATTGATCCATTTTACCTTAATTTCCATAATTGACTAAAAATCAGTCAAGTTCCACAATTTCCCACCTTAACCTACCCCTTCAAACATTCCAGCTCCATCCCTGCATCCGTTGTTTACTCCTAAGCATGAATAACAAAAGAAAATACCCCTCAAGGGTTTGAAGAAAATGATATCAAATAGAAATAAAAGAAGATTTATCCCCAAATTTCATTAAACCAAAGTTTAATTGTGTTTCCGAACGGAAGACATAATGAATTGAGTTCCTTTTTTTTTCTACTGGTAAGATGGAAAAAATAATAATAAAGAGCGGAAGAAACGGAAAAAGTTTTCCAATTATTAATGTTCTCATTATTATTTGCTGGTGTCGGTATTATTGGTATGTTACATTTCATCATTGTCTTTTTTACTCATTTTTCATTAACCTTTTCAATGGTGAAGTTATGAGTTTAATTGTTAGTGATGATGTTTTCTTTAGAATTTGTAATGATGATTGTAGTTCTGGGGACTCTTGTGTAATGTGTATACATATGATGTGGTGTAGATGAGGACCAAAGAACTCCTGGAAGGAATCTGTCTATAGAGACAGTATTGCACTTGGTAATTAGCAAACGGAAACCTGCGATAGAACTAGCTTTAGACGACGTCTACAAGATGTAATAGATTGCAATTGATCTATACGTCCAGCGAAGTAAGTAAGTAAGTAGTTTTTTAGAGGTCTAGTAGAAGCTTTTTGTTGAGATTCATGGCTAGTATGACTGATGATGGGAATCTCATAACTCTTTGCATAGAATTGAATGCTTCAGGACACATTATTTGGAACCACTACTCTTACAATCTGATAAAGGCTTGACATTCTTGTAAAATGAAAGTTTATAGTAAAAAAATAGAAGACTATCCACTTTGCCAGAAAAGTATAAGGCGATTAATCGATATAAAAGCAGGCACCAGGCCGACGTGGTGCTGGTATGATATTGATTTATGGTTTAAAGTCCACAGTCACGCCGACCTGGAACCGGATTTTTGATCGATTAACCTACTTGTGAGATTACTTCCTGATTATCCTGTAATAAATTTTTCAAAATAATCATAAAAAAATAAAACAAATTCACAAAATTATTAAGGTTTTAAATCGATTTTTTTTTCTTTAATAAGTGTATAAGGACAAAATTGCTTACAGACATCGATATAAATTTTTTCTTGAACATTTAATTATTAATTTAATTAATTATTTCATTAATATTTACAGTTTACTAATCTACACATTAGATTTCTTCTTATAACTAAGTGCTACTTATTGATCATCCAGACTGTTGACTAGAAAATGGTTTAGGAGTAGTGGGTAGGGCTGTACATGGATTCCCTGACAGGCAAGGACACCGCTATAAGGTATTGCAGTGGTATTTCTTTTGCTCTTTGTCTGTTAGGGATTTTTGAGATATTTTCTAGGTTTATGAATGTTAACTTGCTGGAATTAGTGCCTTTTTTTGATGAATTTACAATATTCTAAATGCTTTTTGATTTCCTGGATGAGAAAACTCAACTTTTTCCAGAAAAATTGAGTTTAAGTCAGCACTAGGAGCCTCAGAATATTCCCTAGCTGGCAAAGAGCTTGCTTTTTGGTATATAAGCACGAATACGGCACCTTAATGCGCTCTCTTTGCTTGTTAGGAATTGAAATTAACTAAGTAAGCTTTTCAAACATTTCAAGAAGTTTCTCTTAAAGTACAAACTATATATTTCAGCATTTCATCTCATTTCAAGTACATAAAATCGTCTGGATTCACAATTAGCACTAACATTACTTTTCATCATATTGTTCTTCACTTTATAGTTGTTATAAATGCACCAGAATTCATATTTCGACTCAAAGTTTCAATATAATTTTGACATGATTTTGCTTGACTTAATTACAGAACTTCCAAACTTTTCATCCACATCTGAATTCAAAAAGTAACTAATAAATAGTTTCAGCTAGTTTGATCTATAGTTTAAACTAATCTGTAACTGATTTAATGGCATCTGCAAAAACTTAAGTATCAACTTTTCTATTGCTTTATCACAAATTGACTAGAATGATCATTTTTGGTTCCAGAACATTTATGGAAATTTCAGAAACTTTCATTTTCGTCGTGTATGATATTCCGAGATTTCGTGTTCGATCAAGTCACCTTCCTTATCCTGATGTGCTGTCATATGCCTAGTCAAGTGATGTCGTTCTCTAAATGACTCACTACAAACTGGACATTTGAGCTTCTCTTCACGCTTCCTTCGGTTTGGATCTTGAACATTCTCATTCTTATGGTGAGATCTCATGTGATATACTAAGTCACTGGTCATACGGAAGCTTATATTGCATTTAGCACAAACATTTTGAGCTGGAAGTGACAGACTTCCGATTGACGTTGGCATTAGTGTTGATAAAATTGCAGCTGCTGGATTTCTCATAAATTGATCTTGTTGCTGCATAAATACATGCGGAATGTTTGGTCCGAATTGTTGGAATGGATGGAAATATGAAGGTTCAGTGGTTCCATTTGGACTATGACTGTTGATATTGTTGTTATTATTATTTGCAATTGTAGCTGCTGGACTTAGTGAGCTATTACGATAGAAAAGTGCCTTTTGCTGTTGCTTTGTAGATCCAAATGATTGCTGACTAATAGCTTGAAATGCACTGGAATTAATTAACTGTCCATAATCAGATCTAAAATTTGCTGACGGTGGACTGTATGAGATTGGTGGACTAGCTGAGGAGCAACTAAGTTGATCTGGACTTGCAGCAGGTGGAATCGGCGAATCAACATTTATAGCTACTTTTGAGAATGCACTTCTTGGTAATTCAATCTCAATTGACTCATCACTTTTGTCTGACGAGACTGTGCTGCTTGTTAATGATCGTGTGCTGTACTGATCCTCACATGACTTAAATACAGCTGAATAATCACTGTTGAGGAACACTTTATTACCAATTTTAGTCAATGGATGATTGTTGCGATTTAATAGATCAGATCTAACAGTCAACTCAGTCAATGGATAATGCAGCTCATGCTGTGACTGGATCTTCTCTTTCTGCTTTAATTTCTCATCAGGCAGCATCAAAAATGCTACATCAAATGACCGCTTCATCGGAAGCTTTGTCTGAACTTCATTTAATGGCTTTATTTGGACATTCGACTCATCTAGATGCGATGACGATATTTTCAAATTTATTTGAGCTTCACTTGCGACATCCATTGTCATTGCAATATGATTTATATTTTTTTATAGTTCCGGAATTGTATTCACTACTTTTTTATTAAAGTTCCACAAGATGCACAAAAATATTTTTTCACTTCCTTCCTTTTAAATTGTCCTTCAATTTATATCCACAAAAATTAGAATCACAAGCACAAAAAATTTTTTCGGTCAGATCCCGACAAGAACATAAAGTCGACTGCCGTACGTTTATGAAGTAGCACCGAGTATATAAAGAAACATTTCATTCGATAAAACCGTACGGCAATGATGCTATGCTATATGCTTCAATTCATCATTCATTACCCAATCCCACCCATATAACATCTCACGAAAAAAATGCGCATATTGTATACTTGGTGACTGAAATATGTGAATATGTGCGCCACAATAACAATACTGTTTTCAAAAATATAACATATTTCCATGCACATTAAGCACAGCTCTCTTTTCTCTCTCTCATTCTCTTGAATCGGTGCTATATATTTGTAAGGGTGAACATTCTTACAGGCTTACAGCATAGCATTCCTTTCTCTTCTCTCCACCATTTTGAAGGGCGTGGTTTATGTCTGTATGCTGTATATTTTAGATATTATGTGAATGGGAGTGAGCATGATATATAATGAAAATCCTGTGTAAGGACAAATATTTTCCAAGATTTTGTCTATTAAGTCCTATAATAAAGTTCTTTTATGTTCCTCAATATTCGATGTGAATTAATCTTATGAAATATACAATATTTTTTTATATATGTGGCAGTGCTTGTGCATTTTATTTTAATTATTTATTGCCATTAAATAACCTCAAAATATGAAATTTTTCACATATATGCCATAATATATTTTAATATTCATAGACTAAGCAGAAGGCTTCATATCATTTTCAGAAAAAAAAGTAACAGATTGTCAAAAACCAGAACAGATTTTTTCGCAGGGTACGAATACAACTTATGTGTATAATACAAATTGGTTTTGAATGCAATGTAGCATTTTTATCAGTTTTAAGGGTGGTACTCGTTGTTTAATGCGGGACTGTTAATGATGAGTTTGGTTAAAGTGCGTTAATTGAATTAGACTTATGGGTGAATCCTTTGAAATATTAGAAGTAGGGAAACTGATATTTGAGTATTTAAGAATCTGCGAGTATCTGAGATCTGAGAAATGCAAATTAAGGATCATTGCTGGAAATTAAATGCAATATTAATGACTGTGTAGCTTGTTATCAAGTGATATGATGTGAATTGATCTCATTTTTGTCATCAAACATCTGTCACATGTCGTAAGGGTGCTGTTACGTCTTCGTGCATTTGCTTGTTAAAACAGTGACATAGCGGTAGACTGGCAATAATGTTTTGTCCCTGACTACCTCAGATTTGTTGTTAGGCAATAGTTCTTGTTGGAATACTTGGTTTGTCAATATTATCGAGTTATTATGACTAGAACAGAGTAAGAAACATCCGATTCTAACCAGACCTTTAGCTTGACATTTTCTGGGAATCGAACCCTAGTCATTATGATATTTTACCAACTCAACGATCAACCTGCTTTTTCGCTGCATTTTAATTATCGAATCATTTCAATCAATCTGATATATTCTGATATTCGAATCTATAAAATATAGTACCTTACCCGAAAATAACACAATAATGCTAGGAGAATGGTGGGTAACCTTTTATTTTTTACGGCACACCTTGGTGGTACGCGTCTACCAAAACCCTACATGGCACACGATTCATGGCGTGTCAATATTTTTGTGTCACCTCAGGTTGGCCACCAATGTGCTAGTGCATCGCTATGTCGTCATATTAACGGTAACATACAAAGTTGTCCTGACGACATCTTGACAACTGATTTTGATCCGCTTTTTCGAGTTACTGCAATATTTTACTCATGCTAACATGTCAACTCTTTCGTGCCCTTTAAACATGATACTCTGTGACTACTTTAAATGACAGACATGTCGTCATGCCTTCTAAAAAGATATTTTCAAACCCACTTGACATATTTTTTTCATGAAAAAAAAAAAAAAAAACTTTCATTCTGTCATAAATTTTTACGATTTCTCATTTAGAAATGGTCCTTTTCGTGCTATCTCGTATAAACATATGCAAACATGTGGCTATCAAATTTATGTAAAGTGTTAAAGCAAATTGAGCGAAAAAGTCTCATAATATTATTGTACCGAAAAAAGTGTCAAAAAAAGCCCAGAAACATCAATCAGAATTATTATTCTTGACGATAATCCAACATATGTAGGAAGAGATGAATTGGCACTCTTAGTTTGTGTTGGAAGTAAGAAAATGTTGCTCGGCATTTAAATTTGATCATATTGTATTTTAAATATCAGGGTATTTAAAACACTTTACAGCCACAACAAGCAACGCATGTAAATTGCTAAAAAAATAAATAGAACGGCGAAAAAAAAAGTCATCAATCCCATTATGCTGATCAAAAGTAAATGTAATCAAGTGAAAAAATTGCACAGATGTTTTCTCAATCCACTTTAACACACAAAGAGTGTATTTATGTTGCTAAGGGGTGGAACGATTTAAATGTACTGCTTTTTTTCAGTATATATATCCGAAAAACTAACATGCGAGTAGACTGATATAAGGGTAAGGATTGAGTATGGATATTCGCATGTCGAATTCGGGTTTAAATGTGATTTTTTTTGGTAATTTTGATTATTTTCAGTGATTTTGGCTAAATTTTATGGGAATTTATTGGAAATATTTCAATTTTCTATTGTAAAGCTTTCAATTTCTCTACAATTTACTTCAAATTTTACAATTTTCCTCCTGTTTTCTGGCATAAACTTCCAATATTCCACAATTTACTTCTCATATTCCAATTTATTCCAGGATTCTAATGTACAACTTCCAGTTTTCCACAATTTACTTCACATTTCCAATACATTCTAGCATTCTAGCGAAACACTTTCGGTATAATCCAGTTTTCCAGTTCAAAACTTCCAGTTTTCCAGTATTCCAACAAAAAATTCCAATATTCCAATTTTAAACATCTAAAAATGCAAAAAAACTTCCAAAACTTTCCAACATTCCAATATCAATTTTCCAATATAATTTTTGAATCTGAATTGACCGTTAACCTTACAAATCGTCAAAATGCAACAGAATCTATAAAAATTCCCGAATTTATCATCCCTAATAGTTCCAAAATACTAAAAAAATGCTCATAAAAAAACGTCTCCTAATGATTCTGTCCACTAAATTATTCCAATCATGTAGCAAGCATAACAAGTGTCATGAAAAATGCTACCAAAGCAAATCAACCCCTAACCCCGAATACCTAAAACATATTCGAATGCATTTTTCATTTGAAATCAAACACAAAGACGACAATGATGATCGGCAGTTCCTTTATATAAACTAGATTGCATCATAATGAGCACCTCTTTCATCGTCATCAGGCCATATGTTCTACTCAAAACACATGCTTTATACCAAAAAAATTGAAAAATCCCCTTTTGTTAATTCTTTTACTTTTTGTCTATTCAACAGGCGAACCCTATATAACTGTGCATGTATATAAAGGAATAAAAATTAGACAGAAAACTCATAAATGAAGCATTTGATTGCAATTTGTTAACGAAACCTTATTGCACTGATCCCATGCGACTACATTATGTCAATATGTGTTTATTTTACCATTGAGTATGAAAACCACTAATCCATATGCTGTACTGAACCTTTATGTATTATATTTCTTGTTTCTTCGCTCTTGCCAATATGTTTTTCTGGTTCGAATTTAAAACAAATCATTGTCAATGGTTTTTTATGATCATTTATATGGTAAATATATCTCGGGAATATTTTTCTGGCCAAAAATGCTCACATAAATATGTGTGTGCTGTATTTATGATATTTTTTATGGCACAATGTGTTATTTTATGTTATTTTAATGCGGTTGGATTAGATTTTTAAATTATTTGAGGTTTGCGGGATTTGATGAGATTAATTGGCAAAATTTTTGTGTCAAATGGCTGTAAAATTAATTCAAACTATGATATATACAGGACTAGTCTAGAATACAGCTCGAATTGCTTCGGGATTGAATTTTGATAGCTTCGTTGGATGGCGCTCGGCTCCTACAACTGCTGATCAAACACTACATGCCAAGTGCAATGCTGTGAACATTTTTGAGTATCCGACAGCCTTCCCCAATGGCTATGCCTTTGATCTTCTGCCTTTGAAAGATCCAGTTAGCAGATCTAAGGTTGGCTAACTATCCAAGCAACCTCATAAAAACATCTTTAAGAAGTTCCTCTCTTCTTTAACTTAAAAACTACAACAAAAAGCATAAATAAGTCCTATCTTATGTTCTCATTTCAGCGAGAAAATAATCAACAATATTTTTCAAACTAAAAAGAAACAACAAAATAGTTTACAACTTTTCAAATTTTCAGCCACATAAACTTTTTGGAAGCCACATAAAAACGACCATAGAAAATGAAAAGAAGTCTTATCAGAAGACTGTGAAAAAAAGTTATTTATTAAATTTTGCATTGCTCGTATTTTTTTTGGCGCTGTTGCTTTTATCATGATATTGTCAACGTTATACACAAGTGTTGAACCATATTTTATGTTTTCTTAGATAAATAATGTCGTATTTATTGGTATGTTGCTAGACAGATTTCAAAATTTGGAAAATTTAATGAAGAATTGCAAGTAAATGAAAATTTATTGATTTACTGTCAAATTTATTGACTTTTTTGATATGAAACTGAAGCTCAAGCTCAAATGTAGAAGTAATAGCTAATTAATCATCATATAAGTCCAAAATTATGTTAATTAAATGCACAATAATGTTTATTCTTCGAAGTTCAAAAGCAGAATGAACTTTTGAACTAAAAGGGGTGTTCAACTATGTAAAATAAATATTATTCAAATCTCAAATGAACGTTATAATAGAGGAGTCATATGTTGTTGTGTTGCTCACTCAAAAATCCTACTTTAGACCTTAAAATCACTTGATCATATGCATTGCTATCAATTCAGCACAAAATCACAGAATTTCCATTACTATTCAAATGTTCCATTGATAACAAACAACTCAAATAAAATTCATGAGCTACTAAAGATGATATATGTAGCACATTTAAACCACCAATATGCTAATTTGAAGAAATAAAATGCAATCATATCTCATCACTTTTTATGACTTCTTTCATACTCCAAAAGGAAACTTCCTTACCAAATATAAACATTATTCAGCACTAAAAAAAGGGGAGGAACAACGATAATATCAAATAAGATACGATGCATAACATCCAAATGAGTGAACATGATTCGACCCTCATTCATTTGTGATGTGTTCAAATAACAAATTATAATCATAATTTATTAACCAAGCACACTTCATGAATATCTTTTTCAAATTGTGACCCCTTTCGGTAAATCGATTAAAAATCATTTCGATAAGAACTTAATTCCTTGATTTCCCTTTTGTAATTAATTTAACAATATTTGAGGAATTCGTTTAGCCACTCTAAGTATTAATAGAATATAATGTGTTTATGTTGAAAAGATATGAACATTTCCCCAACAAAAAAATTAGATTTTTCCTTTTTTAACGCATTTTTGGAAGAAAGGCAGCTTAGTGAAGCAGTTTGTCTGGTCGGTTCGTCGGTCAGCTGTCGTTATTGGCGCGCCATTTCGTCTTAAATCTTGCAATCATTCCTAAATTCTATAATTAATAAAAAATATTTTAATTTCATTTGTAAACATACCTGAAGTTGGCTGCGAATAAAAATTTTACCCGAAAATTTGAATTTTGAAAAACCGTTATATATATTTTCTTCTTTTTAGCCACTTTTTACAGAAAATTTTCAAATTTTTGAAAACCGTTAAAAAATTTGAATTGCAAAAAACCGTTAAATTATTAATTTGAGTCAAAAATGCGCTGAAGTCAAGCGATAAGAACGAGAACTTCCAACATTTATTTTTGATATTTATTTACTCACATAAATACTGTTATTTAATGAACAACCATTGTGTATCCCACACAAAAAAATAAAGAGAAAGGAGAGACAAATCGGCTTAAAATTTCATCATTACTGAAAACAAAATGATAATTTATTGCACAAGTGTTGGGCTCATGAAGCAAAAAATAAATTCATTTCTATAGGAACGAGAACTTTCGTGATGATAGCATTCATCCCTTACCACATAGACCCCTAATGTTGTCACATTTTTTTTAATCCGCTCAAACCAGATTTTTTATCATGATTGGAATACAGACAGAATGATTCCACAAGTTGTACAGTTTAAATCTAATTTATATCATCCATGCTTATTGTTTCACGCTTACATTGTTTGAATTGTTTTTCGAGAATTTATGTGATATGATTTAAAAATTGTTTTAAAATGTGGAGGAGAAACCGCTCGAGGTGTGAATAAAGATTACTGTGGTTTGCTGGACTGAAAATTTTGTTTACTGATGATTTTCACTTTGTTATTATGTCTGGGTGAGGGTTAACTGATAGAATTGATGATTTGATAGAAAAATTCCAAATAACGGTCATTTTAAATTTGAATTTTCGCATCTTTTTTTAAAAGAGCCGGTTCAAATTCAAATTTCAAAAATACGATACAAATGACCTAAATGTTTCAAACCCCTTGTTGATATTTACTTTGATAGACAGTGAGTGATTCCCAATTTATGCTGATTTTTACCTATACCTTGACCATTTACTAAGCATCAATATTCAACACAGCATTATGCGACATAAAACCAACAACATTGATATTTATACAGCATTATTAACTAAAGTTCCAACAAACTGGCCATTGAGCTACATCACTGAAGCTTTACACAGGAGATTTACATCATTAATTGCTATTTACCGTATATGTGAATATCCAGAAGGCAGAGAAATTGACAGGATCTTCATATCAGTGTACAACGAGGACGACTACATGACATTGCAGAAATTCAAGTCATTAATAATTCGACGACGAGAAATTCCAATAATTTTCAATGACTGGATCGTGGGATCAGCTAAATTTATAAAAAAATTCGAATCAGCGAGTCCAGAAGATGTTGAAGGAGTTCCAGTTTCACTACGCATACCACAGATACAAAAGTTAAGCAAAGGAATCAGCAAATATTTCAATGACATTATTGTAGCACTGGAAGAGATGGGAGGAACTGATTTAATTGGATTAAAGCTGATTTATCGCTATAAAACTGAAAATCTAAGACCTTTTGGCTTTGCATCGTATAAAAATCAACAAGCCATGCTCAAGCAACTATTCAAATGTATCGACATCAATGGTGACATTGTGATGTGCGAAGAAGCTTCATCAGTTCCATACGTTGTCCTTAAAAGCTGTGAATTAACTGTCGATTGCCGTCCAATTTTATATACAGAGGAACTAAATCGTGTAAATTGGCTGACAATCATCCCTGAAGTAATATCAAGTGATTCTGAGGTTGACTTGCTGCTCGAATCTGATCATGAATATGACGATAACTTGAACTTAGTTAAGAAAGTGAAGTTGATGTGAACATTGAATGAAATAAATCAAGTCAGTGGATCCTGTCAGTTGAAGGTAATCGGCCCATGTTGATGCTTTTGATTGGCTGGATCTTGAGGAATTAGACAGTGTTGTTTTGCGAAAATGTTAGGTAGACGGAGGAGTTCTTGCAGGAACTTGTTGAAGTTGATACTCTACCTGATCAGAATAGAGAATGAGACGACTTCCAGGTAGAATTTGATGTGATCCAGATGACTTTTGAGTCGATCAACTCGCACAGTATTCACCGCTTTTCAACAATCTAGCCTTGATATAGTTGTTGCTTTAAATTAGAATGATTAAGTCATCAAGGTGACGATGCATATTTTCATACATAACGTGACGAATTCAACAAATTCCTAACATGACATACTAAGACCAAAAAGTGAAATTATTTTAAGTCAAAAATAAAGGATATTGTTTATTAATCGTATCAAATTTCAAAAATATTGTTCAATCAGTTAAATTTCCAAATTCTTAAAACTTGAACCATACGCACTTTTTATGTTTATCACACGAAATTGATAATACAGCAATATCTTATTAGTTCAAAAAACAGATAGTTCGCAAATGAGACACAAAAATTCTTTGGACTGTTCTTATTATAAAATATATAAAGATTAGCATTTTTTGAGAATGGATTTGAATGAGGAGGAGGGAACTTATGAATTTATAGCACTGGATTTTTGTTGTTCCTTTTCATTCGTTCGAGGTATAGATCATAAAGGACATTATTCTCTCTGAAGTAGTTTGGATTCTCATCAAACGTCAGTTCTGGATTATATGTTGGCATTGCATTATGCTGATTCGATTGACATTGTACTTCTTCGGGTTGTTGTATGTGCTGATTTAATGGAATTTGTGTAAATGTAAATTCACCTGATATCTGTAGATTATTGATTCTTTTGGACAGTGGAAAAAATTCTTCACCAAAGTCTTCACGCGACCTTGACCTTTTTCGGAATCTGAAATTATACAAAGGGAAATTTATGTTGTGTTAACAAAGAGATGATGATTGAAGGACAGGATGTAATGTTATGCTGCATTAGAACGCAATTATGTGAAATTCAGCATGACAAAGGAATTTTGTCTACGTAATATGTGAAATTACAGTTATTTCAATGCTTTATTATCTTATAGACTTACCCAATATTAGCCATATTGTCTCACTATTAATTAGTTAAATACTAGATATATCTATATTTAAAAATATTAGCCACTTTTAAATTTTTTAATATTTTTCACTATTCCTATGAGTTTCTGTCGATTATTTTGATTGTTAATTATACTTTGATCCTTAAAGATTAATATACTATTAGTTACTTCCTTCTGTCAGCTCTCATCAGAGCATATAACACTAAATGACAAAAATATAATTAACTTTGATATTTTATAAACAAATGATTCGGTCGTTTTTCCCTGACTTGCTGAAGTTTTCAATTTGAATTTGAATTTTTAAAAACCGTTATTTTCAATAAACTTTTAGAGCAATTCTCAGCAACAACTTTTTTAAAGCGGCAAACAACAAAAATTCACAAAAAATATTAATTAGTGTATAATGGCTGGAGAGGATACAAAAACTGCTGATACAAGCGATGACAAAAGACGATCTATTGGAAATGGCAAAATACGATATACAGATAACATTCTTCCAATAGTAAGTTCATTAAATTTTTCTAAATTATTCATTTTTTGATGCCTTAATTATGTTAACTTTTCAGGCAAGGATTAAGAAAATCATGAAAATGGATCCAAACATAACAGATAACATAGCAAATGAAGCAACTTATTTGATCACATCAGCAACAGAACATTTCATTAGATATTTGGCGAAAGAAGCTTACAATCTTGATAAAAAGGCACTTTCGTATAAGTCACTAGCTCAATATGTCCAGGATGAAGAGAAATTAGACTTTTTACATCAGGTATGACAGTCTTGTTTGTGTAATTTTGTGCTAAATCCTGTATTCAACTTGATACTGGATCTAAGATTTGTTGCACATTCAAGCATGCTGGATCTTACTTTCTGCATGCATATACAAATTTGATGGACACAGAATTGATATCACTAATTATTCAATCCATTTACAGATCATTCCACACAAAATAACAGTAAGGCAGTACAAAAAGATCTTAAAAGAAGACAAAGATAAAGTATTTGACAGTGGATCTGACGTGAGCAGTAGTTCCGAAGAAGAGGAGGAGGAAGAGGAAGAGGAGCAGGAAGATGAGGAAGTGTCAGGTGAAGAGGAATCTGAAGAGGACGAAAAGTAAAATCATCAACTGGATCTCTAAATTACGTTATAAATATACCTTAAATTGCATGTCAAACCTACTCAATGATGTCAGCGACCTCTACCAAAATAACCCAAACTGTAAACATAAACAAAAATTATTCGTTCATTAATACCTAAAACATTTTGTTAAGTTGAATTAAATTAATTAAAAAAATAAAATGTCAAGACTTAATGCATCAAATGAACTGCCTACTTATTATGTTCCTAAGCCTATTTACGATGAGGCAATGAACGATATTCAGAAGAAATCGGAATACTTTAGAAAACCAACACGAATCACATACCATTGCCATCAAAAGGAATACAGATATTTTAATACACATGAACCGGCACTTAATCATCCAAATGTATTGGAAGCAACTCGACAAGCATTTGAGGATAGAAATTTCAGGGTATTGTATGAAATCATTTACAAAGGACTTGAAAAACGGGATCTTTACTTCTCAACGCAGTTGTTTGAGGTAAGTTTATAATTTTTGGGTATTCTGGATCTAAATTCTTACTGGATCTCATAATTCTTATCATAAATCCTTTCTGGATGGTAAACACTTAAACTAAACTTACATTGCATCTTCCAGTACTTATATGCTGCAATAGAAATAGATCCAAAAATCACAAATAGACATGAAATGCTGGTGAACGCTGTGAAAGGATATAAAGCTTTAAATAATGATGAGGAAGCGGAGGAATTTATTAAAAGAGCCCATTCCCTAATTAAAATTAAAAAAGAAACCAATACAGAAGATACGGATGTAGAAATTAAGGATGAACTGGATAGTGATGAGGATCTTTAGGGATAATTTTTAAAAGATTTTTGAAAATAAAATAAAATTAAGAGAATCAATGAGGAATTTTTGTATTTTCAAGTTATTTAGTGTTAGAATCAGTCATAAATTATTGGAAAGTTATCAACAAAGATTGTTAAACAGTAACAGCGTGAAGGAAACTCAAAAACTCTTAGAATTATCTGAAAATTTAAAAAATGTTAGTTAACTTTGAAAATTTTCAAACATAACCTTGGTACAAACACTGGATTCGGTTAATTGGTGAAATTAGGCATGTAGAAACATAGAATGATGAATGTAGACCTGCACATTGATTGTTACTAGCGTAATCTAAAGGTAAGAGTAGAAGATTGGACACAACAAATCAAAAAAGTCTATTTTTTGTATTTAATCATTCAATAATTTTATTAGATTTTTCAATAATTTGTTTCTTGTTTTATTATCACATAATCAAAAGATGTTTTCACATTTTTAGCTTAACTGATTCATTAAAAATTCTTTTTCTCAATATGCTTTTATAATTATTTATTATTTTTATTTATTTTATTTATTAGTTATGTTATAATTAGAATTTATTTGATTTGTTCATGCTCCAATTATATTTAAATGTTTTCATCATTCTTATATGATAGTATAACAGCGAGAGAAACAACACAAATTTTTTTTCTTTAGATAAGGGAATGATCTTTATTAATATCTTAATGAGTCTAAAACTTTAAAATAATTTGGATTAAAATAGAGAAAAATAAAATATTGTGTCAGTTGTAATCTGCAAGCTTTGGCTGTAAATTCTTCAAGATTTGTTCATGAAGAATCTCGTGTGGGGTGGTTTTAATGCAATGCATTGCTTTTAATCCATCAGATCAAAATCACCGCCACATTTTCACCTAACCTTGAATTTTCTTTTTATTTTCCAGGAGCAATAATCAATCAATTTATCACTCTGAACACGTATAATCATCGTTAACATTAAAATTATCAATTATTAATCATGAAAACATTGGAAAAATGCTCAAAAGTCTTTACAATTCTCTTATATTCTTACTATAGATAATTCCTTTAAATCCACTGCTTTTTTCCAAACATAACTAAGAATTTTTTAACAATCTAAAAAATGTTTTATGAAAAATGTATTTGTGATATATTTTAACGTAACTCTCGTAAAACTGCATAATTTAATGTTTTTTCTTTGGTTAGTGTTTGCTTTTTTAATACTTTTCATTTAAATCATAGTCAACATAGTGATACTTTTTTATTTTTCTTTTGGATTAATGTTGCAATCTATCTATTGATTAAATATTTTATATATTTCCATATTTTATCAATGGTGTGTGCTTAGTTGCATTTTCTACATTATGTACTTTTTACTTTCTTGTCTTCGAACCATAATTTTCGGTATTTTTAAATTAAATTTCAAAGTCCAATCATTTTTAACGTATTTTTTGAATTTAAATGAGTTAACGGTCAGGAAATATTTGAAATCTTTACAATTGTTTATTCTAAAACCATACAACAGCATATTTTAGCTTGTTTTGGAAATTTTGTGAAAAATTATTAATTAAATTACTGAGATTGGACTTTAAATCAAACTCATTGAGGTATAGATATTGAGACTAAGTTGAATGGAAAACAATCAGCATGAACAACGGAATGTTTGGTGAGTTAAATTAAACTTAATTAAATTTACTTTATTTTTTTGTCTTGTCTCTTTTGTTAATCGTTCATCAATAACTTTTCATATCGAATTATCGACTTATATTTTACTGTTTTTTTTTTCGCATTTTTTACGCCTTAAAATTTTTTCCTTAACATCGTTATCAACTAATCAAAAATGATATGTTCCTTTATTAGTGTTTATGTGTCAACTTCTTTTTTTTTTTTTTTTTTGAATAAATTTTCACATCATTTATCTTATTTTTCATTTTCGCTATGAGATGATGATACAAGTTAGTATCAGATCTACAAGGAAATTAACTTTGGAAAAGGGAAAAATTAAGTCGACTAAGATTACTGGATGTTGTCTTGTTAGGGATGTTGGATTTAATTTACAATTAATCAATCAATTTATGGAAAAAAATTAGCCATAACTTATCACTCGTGAACAGCAAACGATATTATCAGATAAAGCATGTGATTTATAAGAACAATAATAACTACTAATAGTAGTCGTTACCGTCGCTATTATCATAGAACAATGGAATAAAATAGAGCAATAAATTTCAATTCTCCTTTACTGGATTATACTCACAGTTACACTGGACATTATTTGAATTAGAATATGAAGAACAACCCAATTATATATGCTAATAAACAACCATAAAGTATCATCTGTTTCTAATTTTTATGATAAATTTTTTGGATCAGTACGATGCCTTTAAAACCGCAATTGAATCTCATTAAATTCTTCAATATATTCAATATCTCGCTAATAAACTATCTAACTACTTAACTTTCTATCTAACAGACTTAAATTGCTTTGGACTTCTCTTGGGGTCGCATCATTTGGGAGGATATGAAAACGGTTTTAAATTCATCGGCATTTCCATTGCGTGTCAGCTTTTAAATTTTTTTTTGCACAGATGATGAATAAAAGGAGCAGATACTATGACATGCATGACTTCCTACAATCACGTAAAATAGTTAATAGGATATTAATAGATGAGAAAGATTTATCGAAAAATAATTAAGAAAAAATGTTTGTTTTTGTAAATTTATGCTTCAATCAGCTTATCTCTCTCAATTTTTAAATTTGATAGATTTATTCCTTTTTTAAAAATAGTATATTCATCAAAAAATTTATTTATTTTCATTCCTTTATATGACTAGCCTGCTTCATAAAAATTGGATTATAAATAGAAAGGGATAAAAATTAACGCCTTTGGATACTAAGTAGGTATATAAAATTAATTATTCTCTCTTTTTTTATGTTGATGTTCGTTGAACGGTACAAGGATATGAATGTTTGTGGACATAGAAGATGCTTGTTTATAAAACTGCTATTTTTAATGGATAATGACTGAGAATGTTAATTTACAGAGATGGATTAGAGTTTTGAGGTTAGTTTGTATTATATGCTTATTCTGGTAGTCCTGTTGGCTTCTTGATAGTCAAAATATTCCGAAGAAGAAGTCATGTGCTGATAGTGAATGATTTTGACTAAACTTAAAGACATTCTGGGATGTTGTTTGCATTACTTGTTGTCTAGATCAGTGCTGTCCAATCTGTGGCTTGTGGCTGGGTATGATACTATACTGTATTATATGGTTCTGTTTTCAAATTTCTTGTCGCAGCACAGATGGTATGGCATGGTACAGGTATACCCAGATATACAACTTTAACATACCAGGTGTACCATTGTACCGTACAAGTGGTGTACCCAGACCATACCATACCCTACCATCACCGCAGAAATCAACCCTAAGCGTCAAATACTAAAAATCTCAAGCTACATTCAGACAACACTGTTCCAGATTATTTACTCAGATGTTGCTTCTTCGTAGAGCATCTCATCGATCAAATTCTCCTGCAATTGAATACATTTATGTAAGAAGAGTGCAAGAAAGGCTCTCAATCTATTCATTGAGAGATTATTTTTGGGGTTTTTATTGTCAATATTTTAATCCTAATTATGACAAGCATTGTAGCTTTCTCAGCTTACTGTTTTTCATTGAAGCTCACTCAGTGTTTTATGGTAAATTTATCTTACTTAAGTTGTTTGTTGTGAAGCTTTCTTTGATTAAAAGGTAAACATATCAGAGATGATTGATACATTTAGAGTAGCAAATGCAGTAAGCTTAAGTGGAGTTTAAGTGCCTTTCCTCATGTTTGCTATGTTGATAGTTTTATGAAAGTGATTGGATTTATTAGAATTTTGTTGAGATGCTCTACTTCAGTGTAGTTGAAGCTGTGTGACGTGGGACATAGTGGTGAGCCTCGACCAAAACCATATATGGCACATGGTTCTTGGCATTTCCACATCATCCAACTGCACATATTGGTGGTAAACCTCGACCAAAACCGTACAGGACATATGGTTCGTGCCATTTCTACCTCGTCCCGCGGCACACCATCATGGCAAGTCCCGATCAAAACCCTACACGGTTCGTGGCAATCCTTGATTCCTGCCGCGGCACAGTTTGAACAACACTGCTCTACTGGAATTGTAAATAAATAAGTAATGCGATACTATCAAGGATACTATCTGATAGTACTGATCTTAAGAATGAATCTTCATTAACCTTGTACCGTCCAAAAACCCTTCAATCGAGTAGAATTAATTAGAATTAATAATTTAGACACATTATTTATGAACGCGGAGTTTAATGAAGTTTGTAAACTGTTTATATATATACTTTTTTTGCCTCTTTAAAACTTATTATTGCTTGCAATAATATCCATTTTGAGTAAATATTCTATTTTGTCTTGTTTTGTCAACACGTCGAATTTTCTTATAATCGTTCCATTTTGAACATATTTATTAGTATTTTTATTAACTTTTCTCTGACTAAAGAATCTTAGTTTTCTTTGTTATCTTTTAGATAGGTTATCTTAAATGTTATTTTTTTTTATTTAATTTACTTTTCCTTATGTGATTCAATAAACTTATTTTTCATATCTTCTTGTTTAGATTTTTTTTTGTGTATATACTTTTATATTGTCATGTCATCTAATGATGAAAGTTAACAAAAAATCTTTCATCATCGAATGACAGGCGATCGTTAAGTAAATTTTGATAATATTCTCTTCATTTTTATTCTTAACTAGGTTTTACTTCTTTAGTTCTGTCATTGTGTATTGTGTATGGAATGAACAAATGAAATATTATTATTATTACCTATAGTTTTTTTGTGTGGCTTCATCGATTCGGTCAACAAACTTAATCTTCCCACGATGGAAAACTTGATTCAGCCACAAATAGCGTGGAAAAACCTTCCTTCTTTGGACTAGGTCTATGTTGAGGGGGTTGTGGTGGTTGTTGGCGACTTGTTGTTGTCACATATGTTGGTTGTGTTGTGTAATTTATTGTTGGATTAGGTTCATTCCAATTTGAATTTGTATTTGAATTATAGTTATATGTAGACCAATTATTTGATCCACCATTCGTTGTGTTCCAATCGTCTGTTGCCATTTTATTTTCGTAACCGTGTCGATTCTCCCAAACTGCTCCTTTTTCTGACCGTCTGTCGTTATTATTCTAAAGATTTAAATCATCAAATTAGCATTGACAAATTTCATCAAATTTAATTAAATTTTTTACCTTTTGTGGTGATTTTAGATAATTTGAATCTACAGTCAATTCAATTTCTTCAGTTGGATTCTCCAAGATACTGTTCGTGATGCCATAATAAAAGTACATTATTAATCCTAAGCACATCCATAGTGTAAATCTCACTAATGTTAATATGCTCAACTTAAATATTAAATAAATATTAACGGTGATGGCGATTGTTGGAATAAATGGAAGTCCCGGAGTTAGAAATGGAAGTGCATAACGATTTTGTGGCTGGCGTGAAATGACTAAAAGAATGAAGATTATTGAAAGAACCAAGAAGATGAAGATTAAACCGAAAAATGAGCCACTGAAACCGATAGCAAGGAGGAGATCTAACGAGAAGATACAAATGTACATCAAGCCAACAAGCTTTGTCACAAACATTCCTAAAAATAAGAAAATTTTCAATTAACGGAAGCTCTGAATTGATTTATTTAATGTCTCTTACCGCTCTCTTCTGTTGCTGGTCCAGGATTAATCCACGGAAAGAAGCCAGGACAGAGATACGCATATTCATGAACCTTTCTACCTATAATTCCCAATCCAGGCACTGCATCAAAAGGAACTCCACCTGCTTGTGGTGCACCTGAAAAAATAATATTCAGCAACTGGATATCCATAAGAATTCATCAAGTAACTCACCATGCACACTTCCATAAAACTTATTTTCATTACGATCCGAGACAAGGAACTGATCATCGCGACCGAAATAATGTCCATCAGGACTATCGTCAACAAATGAGTCATCAGAATCTGGTGATGTTCTTGTGACTTTCCTTACTGTAATATTTTTCGTTATTTTTGTTTCATTTGTTGGATCTGGTGTACTTGCTGGAACTGGAGTTCTTAGTTGAGCTGGTAATAAGTCAATAAGTGAGGTACTATGTGGCTGATATCTCAATACAAGAACGCATGTTGACACAAGTGTATATGCCAATAAAGTTCCAATCGACATCATTTCCACAAGAATTTCAAGTCTCACGAATAAAGCAACAATCGCTGCTGATATTCCACTAACTATTGTCGCAAAACCTGGAACGCCTGTTTTTGTCCATAATTGGGAAAGCTTCTTAAATATTAGACCATCTGATGCCATAGCATAAATCACCTGAAAGTATATTAAGAAATATATATTGGGTTAAATTGTATTATTTATGGCTAAGGCAAACGTTTTATACTAAGGAACAAGATTATGCAATATTTCTTTATAAGGCTTTAATTTTCGCAATGTGTTCTTTATGATATATGAATGGAATATGCTTATTGTAAGTCTTTGTCAAGGTTGAATTTGGATTGCTTTGATCGTTTTAAGGTATTCCATGTATTGAGGGGGTCATTGATCGATTACGTCTAATAGTTTGTGAAGAATTTGAACTGGAAGCATGGTAATAAAGCCAAAATAGCATAAATCGGTTAATTGATTCAAAATCCGGTTCTTTGGCCAAGGTGATACTGGCTTAATACCGAATACGGTTTAAATTCGGCCCCATACCAAACCCACGCCAGTCTGAAGCAGGATTTTTCAATGATTATTCGACTCTCGGTCGACGTGACTCTGACTTGGTGCCGAAAATGATTTAAATCCGGAATCATATCAGAGTTACGCATTCTGATGCTAGATTTTGGATAAATTAACCGACTTGTGCTATTTAGGAAGGAATTTAGATAAATCTTGATTTTAGGTACCGGTTCCACTTATAGTTCTAATATTTCTCATGATATCTCTATGCTGTATTACTTCTGTTCATAGTGCAGAGCTTAAAATGGACTTTAATCGACTATTCCTTACAAGATCCGAGTTCTGGATTCTAGACGAAAGTCTCTTTAGAAAAATGGCTCGATTCCTTCATGGAAATGTAAACTTAAGTCAACTCTAAGCTCTACTAGCCCAATTTCAGCCTTAAAAATCCCAATCCTTTGATAAACGCCATTTTGCCATTATAAAACTTGAGAAAATCATTCATAAATAAAGAAGCTGAAAGCACCATACAAAGATATTAAAACAAATCCTTAAGATGCTTATAGAATATTTCTTCAAGTAGACAGTCTTCACATCTTGAGAACGCCTACTCATAAGACTTGAATGAAAAACACTTGAAAGAAAGCCCCTTGGCAATTCCTGCTAATTTTAAATCAATTTCATCAGTTATATTATGGCAACAAATGAATCTCGAGATTTTGTCAATATATATGTATAGGATCTCATCCATTAACATCTTATATCATTATTACAAAACATGATTGAATAACTTACTCGAGGCATTGGAAACATTGAGCCAAACATAGCAACACTGAGACCAGCCGTTGCACCAAGAGCAACAATAGCTCTACATTTTGGAGCACCAACATATGTCCACATGTGCAGAAGTGCTGAGCCTACGTCAATATGATCGTAAGGAACTACGAGGGTAAGAATGAGACTAAAAATAAATAAAATTACATTAGATTGATTGAAGACAATTAAAAAAGGATATTATGTCACTACCTGCTGCTTACATATGCGATGAGAACGATTATGAGCGATCCAACAATAGCTTTTGGAATACTTTTTTGTGGATTATTTGCTTCTTCACCTGTTGTTGCTATGATATCAAATCCTATAAATGCATAAAAGCATGTAGCAGCACCAGTAAATACGCCACTCCAACCATACGGAAGAAATCCGTCATGTTCTGTCCAATTTTTCGTGTCTACATAAAATAACCCAGCTGTCATGATGAAAATCCATACAGCAAGATTTATGGTGTTGAGAACATTGTTGAATATAACAGATTTACTAGCTCCACATGCAAGGACGCATGTCATGAGTAATGCAATGATAAATGCAATAAAATCTGGTGGATGTGAAAAGACGGTACCAAATGTCTCATTTATGCTACTACTTATTGATCCACCAGCAAGTGAATCAAAGCTTGCACTCAAAGCACATGCACAGGCACTAGTGCCAATTAGATACTCTAATATCATATTCCATCCGATCACAAATGCTACAAATTCACCGACCGAGACATATGAGTACATATAAGCTGACCCGGATGTATGTGGTACTCGTACACCAAATTCAGCATAGCATGCACCTAAACATGAAGGTATTTTAATGTCAATAATGCATCATATCAACTGTAATTAGATTATACCTGAGAAGATGCTTGCAACTGCTGCAATAATGAAACTAAATATAACACCAGGACCGGCAATGTTGCGTGCTACCATACCAGCAACTAGATACATTCCTGTACCACAACACGAACCAACTCCTAATGATGTTAAATCTAAGGTTGTCAGACATTTCTAAATTGTTAAAATGTATAATAAAGGAATGCTGATATCAAGGATGTTCTGCGCAAATTATCACATTAATAATACTCACTGTCAACTTTGGCTTGTTGCTTTGTGGATCGTCTCCTTGAAGCTTTCTCAAGTCTTTTGTGCGTATGAGCTTTGAGAATAGCGTCATACCGGTTCCACCGCCTCGAGTTGGTAACGAGAATTTCATCCTGTTGCTTCCTTTATCTCAACTTCCTACTTTCTCTTCCCCTATGCGATGATTATGCCTGCAAATTGCTGTAAAAAAATTTCTATTGAAAAAACTGTTTTCATGGAAATAATTTGATAGAGCTTAATAATAATTGCGTCACATGGGGGGATATAGCTAGTATAGAAATTTTTTTAATTATGGAATTATGTCATCATATATGATTGAATGAACTCTCATGCATATACATTATACTGCTAATTTCATTTAGCTATATTGGATATGTTGTTTCATTCCTTAACGACATCGAGCACTGTTGTGCAGCTAGTGTCCTTCACTCTTTGGTATAACTTCACATTAAAAAATAATACTTTCAAGCTTGCTGGTTTTTTTTATGAATATCTTATGAGTTCTTGGAAGTACATATGCTTCATGCTATAAATATATGTGGATGTGGTGGGCAACCTTTATTGTGTTATGGCACTCATTAAAGTTAGAGAATTTATTGCGGTTCATGAATATTGTAAATCAGGTCAACCATTTGTAGATTGAGCATAAAAATCTGCTCTAACCTCAAAAGCTTTAAATAGCACGTGGATCTGCTATGAAATTCTAGTAATTTTTTGAACTTTTTCTATTAAAATCTAGAAATCGTCCTAAAACTGAAGATTAAAAATGCAGGTCTGAAGCCTTGAACAAACTGTTAGGTACAGCTCGAAAATGCAGGTCTGCGCATCAACAATGCAGTAAATGTCGAGCTGCCGTTTGCCGAGCTCTGATAAAAATCACACCTTAAAAACTCATGGAAAGAAGCTGACGATAGATATAGTATCACACTTGGGATTGAGAATTGGCAAGCAGTTTAACGATAGAGTCAGCTTCAGATGCCGACTGAGGGAAGCATTGGATCACCAGCGAATTAAGTAAGTAAACCTTAAAAATATCGTCAATTTTTGGATTTTTTGGAAGAATTTCGCTACAAAATTGTGAGTCGCGCCACAACAGTGCACCGCGACACACAGGTTCCCCATCCCTGACATATACAATGACATAGAAATCGAGTCATGTGGAAAATTTTCCGTGTGTTTTTTTATGAAATGAATGAGCCATTAATTTTAGTCTGGATGGCTTACTGAAATTTACATTTCGAGTGCAAAAAGCTCGGAGACTTTTTTTTAAGTATTTTGAATGCTTAATATTGTCGTAAAATGTTTATGGGATATTAAAGATGAGCACGATGAGTACTGTCTCTAAAAAATTTAAATCTGAGAACTTTTTTGTGTACCTACACTAAAGTTTAATGTCTAAGGTCATTCAATGTTGTTAAAAAAAAATCTGGCTGCAATTTCTCTTAAATTTTCTCATTAAAATCAATGAGATGTGAAAATGCGTTGCTCGGTTATTACCCCTTATAGCTTTCACGTTGTCCTACATTGACTTTCCAATAACATTTTCAAATACGCCAACTTTAAATGCGTGTCGTATGAATTTCCATAATTTGATATCGAAATAGAGAAAAGACTCAATCAACAGCATGAGAATCTAAAGTAGAGTCTACATATTATGTATTCATCCCCTGATAAATTCCAATACAATATTTATTTGCACAACGATTTATTTTTCCTTCCAAAAATTTGAATAAATATTTCAGCAAAATGTCGTGATAAAGAAATCAGATCAATTGTGATTAGTTATTAGGTATGGGAAAATGATAAGAGATATCGAGATTGGAAATTAGGCTGTGCATACAAAATTAATCTTAATGGAAATTTAATGACAAAAAAAGCATTGAACAATACTTTCCCAGCGATGCTTGATATTTGTGGAATTTTTAAAAATGCCAACTTGATCTTGTTTATTAAAAATTCAAATAATTTGAAAGCCTTTAACTGTTGCTGACAGGAAGTAAATTGAAAAAAGTAATCATAGATTGTAATTGAAATTGATCTGAAAAAATATTTAATTAAAAATTGAACTGTCAAGGCACTTTTTAGGTTATCAATTTTTAATTCATTTTTTAAGGGGTCGTTCATAAGTGACGTCAATCAATTAAAATGCTTGCAATTTTTATTGCGCCATAAAGTCTACCGAGTAGCACCAGAGTGTCGCTATGTCGCAGTATTGTCGGCAAGATATGACTCCGATTGGTAAATAGTCTGATCAACTCTTGGAATACTTGGATTCCATGAGGCCGTCATCCGGCTCCCATGCCTAACTTTTGCCGATCTATGTGAATGCCTCGATAACTATATAACGGCTGATTTCGATTTATTCTTATCCTTAAAAATTGTAATTCACCGCATTGTCCCATTCGGCCCTATGTTGTACAACATCCAATTTCCTCACATTCCAATATAAAATAGTTCAACATCACATTTTGCTAGGCATACATGGACAATATCTGCATATCATGATTCATAATGGAAAATGGCAAGTTTAAAATCCCATATCCATAAATAGAAAGTGATTGTCAGTAGTAATGCTAGAGACTTGTTGACTAAATGTACTATACGTGACGATGACGGAACGAGAAAAATGACAGAATGTCAGGACAACAAAACTGCAGTAAAATTTTATGCATTAAAAATATTGACATAGTTATGTCTGAATATATATTTTCCTTTTTCTCAAACTTGTTATGTTTGCTGCAATGGACTTTTGTACTCTAAGGCAATTGTAATTACATTCTGATAAAGCTGCTAATTTTAATTTAGTCCATGGAAAATTGCAATTACTTAAGGATAATTGAAAAATAGAAGCAAAAAAGAGGGCTTTGATAGTTTACGTAGTTAAGCAACTACAGTGCTGTTAATGGAAAATGATGAAGATTGATATTGTAGGATTTGCTTATTTAAAGTTGTCATGACATTCTAGATCGAAATGAATGGAAATGAATGAATTTGAAGTTAATTAGGAGAAAATGAACAGCTTAGCATTTATTAATAAATGTTAAGCACTGTTGAAAGGATTTCTAGAGAAATTGGAAGCTTTTAAGTATATTCAGAGGAATTAAGCAAAGAGAACAAGTTTTAGAGAAGCTTGATTCCTTTTGGTTTATTAAGAGGAACAAAACAAGGCTGTTGGATCAAGGATATTGAATTCTTTATCTGACTTTAAACTGATGGTGCATCAGATCACAGATCGCAGTGCCTTTTCGTCTTTTTCGGGCAATTTACTGTATTCTATTCTAGCACTGATAAACTATGAGAAGTTTCTGGTCATTTCTGTGTCTATATACTTGAGAATAGTTATAAGTAAGAGTTGAATAGAATACAATGTACGGCTTGCTTATAGCAAAAGCTGCACTGCGACCAATTATCTGTTCCACTATCGCAAAGTTTCTATAGAATGTCTAGATATGTGTAGATATATCAAATCTAAATTAATGTTGTAGTGTATTCATTTACATAAGCATCAATGCTTATGTATAAGCATTGGGAATCATTAGAGAAGCCTTGTTGCTTTTGGACGCTAGACTAGATGCGATCCTACGCATCCGTATCAAAGCCACTTTAGATTTCAATTTAGTAGATTAGATGGACTTCTGGATGTTAAACCACCTTTGTAATGCCATGAACATTGTCATATCTAGAATACTCTATAGAATGTTTGAGATGATCTCTTCTGGTGGGTGTCGAGCCCACGTCTTCACAAAAGAGAGAGATTACAGATATCCGGTATGTTGCCTAACCACTAAACTACAGAAGCTTTCCTCTTGTACTAACAGATTCGCCTACATATGAGGAGATTCTTCAGATTGTACTCTACTACATGTACTTATGCTATTTTATCCAAAACGTATCTAAAGACACCTTAACCTTACTTATAAAGCTCACCCACCACTTATTGAAATTATACAAAAATCGTACTTCCTTTAATACCTATTTGGATTATTTTCATTTCACACGAACTAATTAGTTTGCAATGACTTACATTCTTGCTCTAAATGCTGTAGGATTCTTAATGATAATATAACTCAATCCAATTAAAATTTAATTTTCTAAACTTCCCTCAATATGAATGAATTTTGCTGGCAAATTCTCAAAACTACTGTTTTTACACAATAATCATTCAGTTGGAACTATGAATGAAAGAAAGTTGTTGCACTTTTGCCAAAAAAAATATTCAACAAGTCCACGATAAAATCTCAATTTATTTGTTCTAGTATGAGAGTATGAGGAAAGGAATGGGAATAAAAACTATTGGAAGTGATGTGCGTAAATTGGAAGTGAGAATGAGAGAAACAGAACAGGACACAGATTCTCTCACATAGAATAATTCCCTTCTTAACCTCATCTAATGCTTGCCAACCCACACATTTTCCAATGAATTTTCCTTAAATTAAATTTTCATCTTGTCATTTTTTCCTTAATCATTATAGGCTTCATTTTCATCTAAAAATTTATGGGATAGTCAATTTCTCGATTATATTTATTAATCAACTGACTTACTGTCTTCTTCTTTTTCATTATCCATCGTACAATTACAGCATAAATATATAATCCGATTACAATTAGTAATTACCCTTACACTCAATCAATTATCCATCAATATATGTCTATTTTGATCATTAAATTATAGACAAATGTCACAAATGCTTCAATCGAATTACTTTATTGTATATGCGAAGGTGTCAAAATAGTTTATTTGTGGACAATCTTTATATAAGACCCAAACATCCATTCATTGCTGATTGATTAAATTTCTCTTTTGAAAAAATGTTGAAAAATGAATTGTGAGATGTTATTCATCAATAAATGGGCTGTGGAACAATGTAGAAGACTATTTTTTATGTACAAATCAATAGGTAACCTGTTGAAGAGGTAATTGAATCGAAATTCATGGATGTATGAAAAAAATGGAACTAGTGATGTGTAAAAAATATAATATTTTTGATAAATTGAATGAGATTGAGTTTTTTTGGGGGTGTTTGGGGGAAGAGGAGCGTGGGTAGAGTTAGTGACATGAGGAACTTCCTAGAATTTAGTAGAAATAGTCATTAAGTATTGAAAAATGCCAGAATATTCAAATAAGTTAGTCAAATTCTTTGAATTAGATGGTAAAAGAGCTTGTGGACGAATATAGAAGCTCTTGGAACGCAACTGTCGATAGATACAGTACTGCACTTGGTATTAGACTTGCAGACTGAATCCAGCAATATACCCAGCTTCAGGCCCTATCTCAGAGAGTCCATGGACCACAATTGATCTGTACACTTCAATGAATCAACTTAAAGGTCATCTCTTGTCCATCCAACCCCACTTTTCATCATTCTAGACTCATCTCTACGTCAGACACAAACTACACAACAGCATAATCGTTATTTATGAGGAAAATTTTTCCAAAAAGTTTTTCATCTATGAAAAATTCAATACCAAAAAAAAACTTAAATTTTCCTCATAAACAATGCAACATAAATAAATGGTCTACAAGCTTAACTTGTTCTTACATGCCCGTCTGAACTGCTTTCTCTTATGAATTTTCGGTACGATTTCTTGTTACTTGTTGAAAAAGTTTTTCCCGTCCAAATTAAATTTTTTTTTTCTTCCACACTTTTACTATAATTTATTCTTTTTTTTAAACTTTATTTTACTAAACTTCACATAAATTTTTAAGTATTAATATGCGCGTTAATTAATAAGGAATTTATTTAACTTGTTAAGGATTCTGAATTGAATGAATAAAATTCTCAAATTTAATGTTAAAATGACTTTTTTTTTATATCCTTTTATAACTTCACCAAAAACCTAAGTGTACGCCATTTTGAAGCAATATTTGATGAGGCGAGTGTAAAAACCATACACCTCATAACAAGCGAAGGATTCTTTTAATACTGACTGTATATTTGAGAAAAGGGAAAGGAAAAAAAAGAATGAAATTTCCATGACTAAGTAGTTTTTCATTTCTCTCCAAAAAAAGAAAACCTGAGAATTACATGGAAATGTTGCGGAGAGAGCAAGTAAATAGAATAAAGGCACGCATGGTTTTGTGTGTTAGGAATCATATTAGAAATGAATGACATAAACATTTTCATATTTTTATATTTGTAAATTAAGTAAATGTAAAAAAATGAAATATGACATGGATATGTGCCAGATACTTACATTGTCAGTCCTTTTGGAGTTTACATTAAATAGCAGATTGTAAAGGGAATAATTAAATTGTAATCGGATACACACAAAATGTATGTTTATGGCACAATATTGTGATGATTGTGTGAATTAAATGAGAAATTTTTAATTACTCAACATGTACAGATATATTTGTTGATTGCTTATTATTTGTAAAGTATAATTATTGATTTATCTGATCAGTGGATTGCTTATAATTAGTGATTGTTTGAATAGATAGTGTTGCTGTTTAGAATTGCCTTAAAATACTTATTTGGATGGACTTTAATGATAATCTAAGTCAGTTTTGTCCAATTTATATTCCGCGAACTATATGTAGTATGCCGTTTAGATCGAAACCTACCATCAAGGTGTGCCTTGGCGTAACAAGAGTTTGGACAATACTGTTCTAAGCCATTGCATTAGTTATCAAATTCAAACAATCTATATTAATGCTTATAGATCAGTGAAAAGCAGTCTGGGTCTGGATCTGTGCCGCCATACAATAGTGAGCCGCCAAATGCATGACGTGTACTGTTTCCTTCGTTTACTTTGTTTACACTGTTTCTTATTACTAACCGCGATCTTGAGTTCAAAACTTAAGAACCTCACCTGCAGAAGAGGTCACCATGACCATCAGGAAGCTGAATGTTCAAACTGCAAAATCAGCTTTTCTCCAACTCTGCTAATACATTTCAATCTAAAGACAAAATCACACATGATCCACAATATTACGATGACCAACAGTGTTCATAATTCCAAGTTTTAATATCATGCTGTTGGTTGTTGTTTCACATCACTGCCATTGATGTCCTTGAGATTCTCAATCGCTCCATCCAACCCCATCCAAACAAGTACATAAATATTTACTTTAAGTTTTTAAAGTTTCGCTGCTGTTCTTTTTAATTAAATTCAGATATTATCTGATAAAAGCATCCACTTCAATGTGAAAAACAGCGTGCTTCCGTTTTTTCGCACGAAGATTTTCTCTATAAACTCTTATGACAAAGAATTAATTTGAAAAGTTTTAACTCTCGAAAAGCTTTAAAATATGCTTAGAAAATGGATATTCCTTAAAGTGTTTAAAATCAGTTAAAGTTTTTGATTATGACATTGTTAGTCTTTTATTAAAGTTTGTCGAAATACACAAAGAGTAAAGTTCTTTGAATGACTTTTGTGCTGTTGCTTTATGTACAATAGAGAACTATGTTAAAGCATTGAATCGAAACGGATAATGCACATAACAAATATAAAGTACCTTCATAAGATGCCAAAAAAGCTACAAGTTGGCAAAAGATCTTGATAAGTATAGATATAGCGATTTGTGGCTGTTGTTAGCGCAGTTTTCTTGGGTTAGAAGAGTGAATGAACTTAAGTGACATAAGGCAGAGATCCAAGGTCACAGACCTGGTGCATTCTTACTTGTTAAGCAGTCATTAGCAGCGAATCATCCTAGCTCAGCTCTGGAACTCAATGATCTGAGTAGCTAATGACTTTTTTGATGTCGAAACTGATTTGAGGTCATTTCGGCTTGTTAAGAATCGATTGAAATTTGTATGAAATGTTATACTTCACAAGTGATAGCAGAAACTATTCGATGTAAATTTTCAATCAGTTTTTAACGATTCAGATCGAATTTAAGAAGAATTCGTCCTTTGGCGCACAATCAGCTTTAGATGAAAATCAACAGGTTTGGCTTCCATCCCTCAACTTAATTTAGAATGCTCTCTAACCTACAATATCTCAACAACCTAGTTTCCCGCTTTCCTCTCACAAAAATGCGTTAAAAATTCACCAATCATCAAAACTTAAATCAAACTTAATCTGCAACATCATTAAAGTCATTAATCACAGAAGCATCAACTTAATGACTAGGCATATAATTCAACAAGACTATCAATATAAAGCTAATAGACTGGAAAAGTTTAAATAGTAATTAAAGTGTTAATTGTAAAATAATTAGATATGTAAGCTGTTAATAATGCGTCCATAATTGCCAATAGCAATTAAGTATCAATTTACTATTCGAACGACTTTACATGCACAATATTCGTGTAATAGAATTATTTGTACGGATTCTGAATTTGTTTTATATTTAAACAAATTTACATGACATTTTCATGCCAAAAACAAATTTTTCTTTTCCTTTTTTTGTTGTAGGACATGGAGCATATGACATTTTAGTGTCTATCGTTAGAGCGGCAATAATGTTTATTTCTCTCAAATTGCATTCTGAGAAGTTCATTGGAATGAAAGAGCTTGATTGACATTGCGCATGACGGGAGCTATTCCCTTAGCATTTCCAGTTCTGTATATGAATGAGAGCATAAAATGATAAGAGATATGCATAGAAATTGAAAGACGGTTTTTCATGATATTGTTCAATTTTTCATAATTTTTCCTTCTTCCTTGCTTCTTCTTAACGTCATAAACATCTCATTATATTATTTGTTGATTACTTTTGATGTTGAGATTATATCTTGAAAAAACATTTTTTTTACTATCAACAGCAAACGCGATAAAAAGTTT
This sequence comes from Chironomus tepperi, assembly GCF_022539635.2. NCBI lineage: Eukaryota > Metazoa > Arthropoda > Insecta > Diptera > Chironomidae > Chironomus > Chironomus tepperi. The sequence goes on along the minus strand of NW_027226486.1, from coordinate 3,778,728 downwards.
TTGCGGGGGATATTTTTCTTTGGCGTAATATTGGGTCGATTGTTATTATTGATTAAATTTTCTTCATTGTGGATGAGCAATGTGCGTTAAAAATTGATGCTTGATGCTTATTTAATTTTGTTAATTAAGATTTCGATGAAGTTAGATGAAAATTTGGTGGTCTTTGGGGATTTTGGTGAGGATTGAGTCGATTGTTGGGTTTTTGGTGAGCATGGTTGTTGAACTGGATTAACGGATCCTCTAAGCGGGACTCTAGTCATGATTTGTAAGGTAGAACGGGTGGGATTCGAACCCACGCTCTCCGATTTGTTCATACATGCTCCTAACAATGAGCTATCCGAGGGTTCCTTGACTACATGGCATTGTGTCATATATAAGTGTCATATATAAATTATACATTATCTCTATCCTTCTTACTCCTGTACTCCCAATGATGCAACGTTGAAAGGTCATTATAGCAGTGGTGAGCAACCTGTGTGCCCTGACACATTAGTCTACCGCCAAATATCTTTGAAAATGTCATGAACCGTATGTCGTGTGAGGTTTTGGTCGAAGCATACCATCGAGGTGTGCCGTGACACAAAAAAGGTTGACCACCACTGCATTATAGGAATCTAATTCCCAGAATGGTGATTTACCGTTAGAAGGATTCACGCTTAATTCCTATTGACCAACTGCAAATCGTAGAATTTTAGTTGCATTGTCTGCATCTCTACGGCTGCTCAGATTAACAGTAACATTGTATGTTACTAAGCTGAACAATTGAAACATCAAACAGTTTTCCGATTTTTCATCATTCAAAGAATTTCCTGAAAGTTCTTCCCACTGCTTTGTTGTTCATTCTACTCATCATGGATCAAAATACCTCAATTTTATTACACTTTGCTTTATCCTACAGGAGCAATCTACAATATAATAAAATCAGCTTTATATTTAATAATACCAAGAATTTAATCGTATTCTTTCATATATGTGCTGTACTGAAGATTTTGCATCATATTTCTCAATAAAACCTTGATTTGAAGATGTATGATTCATTGTTTTGTCATAGATATCAAATTGCATGATGACAGATACAGATGTATAAAAAAAAGTTTTATTTTTCCTGCTAATTCAATTAGATAGGATGAAATCAATCAAAAATAGAAATGCGATGAGATTAGAGCCTTGTTGCGGAGTATTAACGATATCAATTAAATGGGAGATAACGACAAAGAGCAGATAGGTCTAATCAGTGACCATCTGTTTTATTTGTATGATGGATAGACAATTAAAGTGTGTGTCACGGTGTTAGAGATCTTTGTGGTTGAGTGGTATGGATAGTGTAACCGCATTTTGATGGATATTGCTGGATTTCCGTGTAATTTGGGTTGTTTGAGACTAAAATATAATTCTCGACCTGCTTTCTGCACAAATGCTTGACCACAAATCCTTTAATCGGTTAAAAGTGCAGCCTCAGAACGGTGTGACTCTGACGTGGTCCTGGATTCGGTATTTGCAATCTGGCACCATGCCAGAGTGATACTGTCCAGATGCCAGACTTTGAATCGATTACCGACTTGAGTTATTCGGGACTGTGTCAATTGGTATTTTTGTTAACAAAATGTAAATTATTGCTGATTCATTATTTCAACATTCATTTTTTACACCCCTTGTATTGAACAACTTCATTGATATTCATGTTCATAGTTTTACACCCCTTTTTAATTATTGATTCATAATTCATAGTTTTAGATCCTTTTCATAATTTTTGATTTCATTTTCAATCATCAAACGGTCGTTTACTATTTGAATATTATTGAGCAACTATATTGATTCATATTCATAGCTTTACACCCCTTTTTCGGAATTTCCATTCAATTTCCAATCATCAAACAATAAACATCTTTTACATTGTTATTTAACACTAGATTCTAGAATTTATGATACTCAATATTCCTAGACTCATAAAGTAAATACTACATAGGTGAAATCGAGAGTGGTATAATTACTCAGTGGTTAAGTACTCAAAGTGAAAAGAACATTCCCACATTTATAGAGCCAGTTTCATATTCTCCTAATAAAATTTCATACAAAGCCATGATATTAGTGGTTTAAAATTCTCTTACCTACATAAAATATAAAAGCACAAACCATACAATGTTCCCATCACACTTTATGTCTACTAATTAAAACAAAACAAAATAGAAGTTTTTTTTTCGTATAAGCAGAATAATAAAAACTTTATTCAAGAATTATAAAATATATTTTCAAGTACAAAACCGAGAATGTTTGATGTTGATAAGTTTTTTTTTATGGCATTTTAAATAGTTCAATAATTTCTTTGTGTATTTTTCGAGAACTTTTCATAGGTACTTTATTGATTGCAATGAGCTTTATGACAAAAATATGAAGATTGGCACATTAACTATCCTTTTTGAGTTGGGGGCTAATTTGTCTATGATGTCTAATGTAGAACTCGAAGTCGACTATTCTATACAAAATCCGAATCTACTTGTTTTTAAGATATTGTCAGAGAATGATACTAAGTGATACTTTAAATCAAAATTTACTGTAAACCAGTGATGGGCAATATTTTGTTTTTCAGGGCTCATCTGGTTGGGAAACCATGACTGAAAAATCATTTGACATTATATGGCGCATGGCATTTCCAAACCTTTTTCGTCACACCAGAGTGATCTGGCATACAGGTTGCCCACCACTGCTCTTTACTCATTTCTCGAGTTATGGAAAATCGATCAAGTATCAATTCCTGGCTATGTCTTTTAGTAAGGCATTTTTGGCACAAATTTTGTAAAAATTCAGAATCATTCTGAGACAGAGTATCAGGTTTTAGTGGACAATGATGCATTTTAACTAGACATCAACTGGACATTAACTAGTTGTCATTATATACTTTGTCCATTTTCAAGGAACATCATCCAACAGTCCAACACACAACAGGCAAAGAGTGTGCTTTCATGAAACAGAAACGCCACTTCGGTACCTAAAAGCGGTCTCTTTGCCTGTTAGCCTACATCACATAGAAATCACTAACAAACAACCCCCAGTCAGGACTAACATTTTATTACTAATAAAAAATCATATATTTCTTTGATTTATTCTATACATTTTAAATTAACTGAAAACGAGGTTCAATACAAATTACATCCGATAAAAAGTTGAATATTGAGCAATTTTAAAATAGAATCGATTGTTCAAAGATCTAATCAACATAAAAATATGCATAACAATTTTCATAACCATATGCATCATAAAGAAAAACAATAAAAAAAGGAGAGAATAATTTCAAGTCTTTTTTTGTGTATAAAGTTTGCTAGAATAAATGATCCCATTATGCTGAAAAATCGAAAGAAATAAAATAACAAAAAAAGAAGGAAGTTAACGTTCGTATAGAATTGGGAAGGATTCTGGTGGCTGTAACCAATTGTCACTAGCATATCGTGTTCCTCTTGTTTCAATAACATGGAACGTATAAGCATCGCGGCATTTTTTAGATTTGTTGGATTCACTGCGATGAACAACCTGAGAGTGGATTATGACTAATGTTCCTGTAATGTTGAAAAAAGGAAGGAAATTAAATTAAGGTAATTGAAAAATTTTCCGGACCGTTTTTAAATTGCATTCCAGACTTAAATTGCTTGTTAAGGAATGTCTCCGAAAAATGGCAGCAAAAAGGTTATTAGCCTTAAGGCTGTGTCTAAATTGTCTTGAGAAAATCTCGCAAACTTTAAGTGCCATTTTAGCTTCCTTTTATCCTAACATAAATTAATCATCCTTACCCTTTTTGACTGGAACTGATGTAAAATTTGATTGCTGATAAATTGGGGCTGGCTTGTCGTAAATCAAAAGCTCAGATGAACTTTTGTCTGGATTACGATAGAATCTACGATGAATTCCATTTTTATGTGATGCTCGAATGAACTTTAAGCATCCATTTTCTAATGTTGCATCCTCAAGTGCAATCCAGAATCCAATGACTGATGTTGGTTCTGTGTAAAGATAACTACCATCTTGATGAGATTGTACTTCATCTCCAATACCTGGGTTTTTGAACCTTTTTTGGAATAAACATTCATTATTATGTCGCAAGTACAATGACTTCATGTTACTTACATGTACATGCTTTGTGCAACAGCTGGCTTCTGAAGTCCCAATTGCCAGCATAATTCTCTAATTCTATTGTCAAAAGTGTATTTTCTAAAGACTGGATGGTCGACATGAAGTGAATGACCGACTTTGTTCAAAGAATGTTCTTCTGGAACCAACAACTCATTATTTGGTCCGATTGCATTTTTCTCAAAAAAGAAACGAATTTTATCTCCAGATTCTATGAAATATTGATCTGATGCCTAACAGGATATGACAGAATTAATGACATTGCCTCAAACTGTTTAAAAATATACATACCTGATTCTGAAATGAGCAACGATCCTCTTTGGGTGCTTGAAATGGAAAAGCACGTCCAGCCTTGCGCATTTCATCAACTTCCTCGGGGCTATAAAAATCCTCAAAGACCATATATCCATCACGATCAAACTGAAATTAAATTATGTCAAACAAATTTGATTAAATTTATGACATTAGGCAATGCTGATAAGGAGAAAATGCTTTTTCAGTTTGAGTATTTTAAATTAAATAAATGTTTTGTGAAAATTGTTGACCGAGCGACACAGACAAATGCTTTTATTGCGGTGATTACAAATAGAGCAGATGGAACAGGCATATGAAGTTAGGGTGATTTGCTGACTAGTTTTATGTAGCTTAAGTGGTCTGAAATTCGTTCTTAAGGCAGAATTCTTGGTATAATCTAGTGTATACTGTAAGAATGTCATTAAGAATGTCTTACACTTATTGGTACCTGAAGTACTCACTACAGAAAAGTATGTATCTAGTACAGTGGTGGGTAACCTGTGTGACACGATCCATCTTGGTGGTAAATCTCTACCCAAGCCGCATTCGCTTCATGGCATTCTTGTAGACACTATTAGGTGCCGCGGCACACAGGTTGCCTACTAATGATCTAGAATAATGTCCAAAAATAGGATCCATCATAAGCAATGATTGATACTTTACTCATGCATGTGCAACTACAATACTAAACACATGAGTCCGGGTAAATTAATTAATAGATTCTGGTTCTTTATCCCCAAAAATACATTAATGACATTACAGCAACTGTCAGCACCGCTCACACAACTGTTCTGTGTCACTCGGTCTCGACATCCGCGTCACATTTCATTTTATGACTAAGAGCGAAACAATTTTTGAATTAAACGAAATTAAATTTAAGTAGCTGTTCCTACTCTGTAAAAATATTTATTTATTTCGTATGATTAATAGACGGCTCAAGTTTATATTATGTCATGTAAATATAGTGAAGTAAAAATTTTCATTATGAATTTTTAATTGAAATTTAATAGCCAAAAAATGTCTACAACGGACAATAAACTCGATTTGCAAATATCGTCAAATTTATGAGCATTTAATTTCAGCGACTTCTTGCTAAATGTAAGAAGTCGTTGGCTGAATACTAATGATACACAGAGACATGTAATTATTTTCAAAATCATGTATATGCATATTTAGCCTTGAACTTTTCTGTTTAAGTCAGACATCAAAAAATAAAATTTTTGTAGCTGAAAAGGAGCTACATTTTCAACATGCATGTTCACATTTTCATTTCGCTTCTGTCGTAAGCACAACGAGATTTTTTTATTTCTTATTCTTCTGTTCGCAACGATATGTGAAGCTATAGCAGAACCGTTCAGGAAATCTTTTTCGATATTAAGACGACATAAAAGAACATAACATGCAGTACACGATTATTGCACAATTTTTTTTTACTTTACTATAAAAAGTTAAAGAATTGTATAATGTGAAACTGTAATCAATACTAGATCCGTTGTGGAGTTTTTAATGAGAAGGAAGCATGAATCTTTTATGGAATTGCTTATAATTAGTTACTGAAAGTAAATTCTGGCACTTTCTTGGTTTAAAGTGGCGTTGTTGAATAATTGTGTGCATTTTATTAGGGTATCAGATACCTAAATTGCCAAGAGTAACTGAGAGACTTCGGATGGAATCCTCGTCTGAAATCATGTTTACTCAGAAATCTAAAATTGTGTCTTTTGGTCAGGTCTCATAAACACTGTCAATATTCTAACCAGGATCAGATTAACTAAGATGACAAGCGATAAAAGTGAAAATCTTCGTCAACTAAGTTGATCGCTTTCTGACTCTAACTGTCACTGATAGATGTTTCATGACTAAAGTATTGGTCATAGACTTAGGGTAGATACTAGGGTAGGCTCAAACGATTCCAATGTTATGAGAATTGTCCAAATTCTTGACATATTGACGAAACTCTGAGTAATAGATTGAGAGATCAGCTTCTGATGGGAAATGAACCCAAAGTTTCATAAATGAGAGGGCTCAATATCTGATGCCTAACCATTCGGCCACAGAGGCATGATTCTCTTGCTTTTACTTGGCTCGAATCGTAGATTGCAATTTACTCCAACACTTCAGGGATAGAAAGATAAATATGAAACCAGTCCCTAGATTTTACAATCAGAAATGAAGGATTATAACAAAGTCTTGCACATATAGACAAGCATTCTAAACCTAACACAAACTAGTTCTAATCTCAACCAGATTTTCACCATCCTAACTCTAGCTCTTAGAATAAAATATTCAGCAACAAAAATCTCCATCAAAAAACAATTCAATAAATTGTCACAAAAAAGAAGCTAGTCTCTAAGCATTTATATCACCTCTCTTAGCTACTAAGATCGATAAATCCATGAGAATTGCTTTCCAAATATTTTTTATAATGAATAATTCAACAACTTTAAGAAGAAATCTGAACCATCTGATTGAGCATTATTGATTTTAGATTAATGACTTATCAGAAGTAGCTGACACTCATTGAGATACTGAATATTTATAGGCAATCTAGCTGTATATAATAAACAAGAGATATGTGGATAGATAATGTAGTGCTACAAATAGCTAAATGTTTATAGTAGACATTTCCGTAAATAGAAAAGAAGTTTAGTGATAATGTAATGAGTCACTTGCTGTAAATATCTTGAGGTGGATATACCGGATGGCATGTGATTTTGTTGTTGGAAACGGATGGTAGGTGTTGTTGTTGTTTGAATGATTGAGAAGAAGTGATGAGTTCTGATCTGAAAAGTTAGGGACAAAGCTTTAAGTCGACTTGAGTTTTATATGGAGTCGAGTCAATTTAAGAGCCGATTTTAGGGACTAGACTAGATGTCGGGGTATGCCATGTTGGATGCACAAGCAGCTAGCTTGATACAACACAATGATAAGAGCTATGCAAATTGTACTGCATGGACAAACCGAAAATCAAAGTCTACACCAGAACAACGTGATTCTTACATATTACCGGATTAAAACCGAGTTTGACACCAAGTCAGAGCCACATTGGCTTTGGTCCGGATTTATGATCGGATAACCGGTATGTGCTTTTCGAGGAAAGGCTTAACTGAGCATTGTGTCAAGTTCTCTAACAACCCTCGGTACCTCAGTAGATAAGAGCGCATGAAATGTTATCAAGAGGGTGTGGGTTCGAATCTCTCGCGGGCTATAACGATCTTCGTCATTGGATGAAGCCTGGACCACATTCTAATTTAGAATGAGGGGACTACCCACATCATACCACTTTATGCATGAACATTCCAACATTCATAAACGTTCTGGATACTTCCAAACATGTACGAATTGCGATTCTTTATTAAATGGGTTCTTTGAACTGATAATCATATACATAAGTCTGTCATGAACGGAAGGGAAACAATTTATATGAAGCTGCACAATTTTTAATTAACAAACGCGTGTTGAAAAATTTCTTATTTATTCCATTAAAATCTTTTAAAGACAAAGAAAAAGTAAATCCAAAGTTTATAAATAGACATTGCAAAAATTTTTTCATCAGCCCTCCTTTAAATCCACAATTAAGGTAGACACGGAAACAAAGAATTGTAAATTAAATAAATTTTAATCCAATTCCATTTCGTTTCTTTATTCAACGATTACAACTCATTAAGCCCATAGAAATTTCCTGACTGTAAAGCGCGTCAGAGAAGAAAAACGAACCTCCGTGTGAATATTCAATGATTCACTTGTTGCAGTGAGTGATTTTTTATTTTAATAGACGAATGACGATATGCTCTTAAAATCAGTTAAGTTTTTCCTTTTTCTTCTTCCTCTTTTTTTACTTTTCTCTCTTTCTTGGCTTGTTACAATTTCATTAGCACCGAAATGAATGCGAAAATGAGAATTACGGAAGCACGATAAAATTGGAATGCATTCGCATTCTTACAAACATTTGTAGTTCAATTTGTGATGCATTATCAAAAATAGTTTATTTTAAGTAGGATGTTTTGTGTGATTTTGTAGATTAAATTGTTGTTTTTGGGTGCTTCCGGTGATAATATTTGAGTGATTTACTGCAAATTCTGTTCTGTGTGTCTGTCGTTCTATCTAGTCTAGTTTGTCTGTTTGTCTGTTTGTCTGTTTGTCTGTTTGTCTGTTTGTCTGTTTGTCTGTTTGTCTGTTTGTCTGTTTGTCTGTTTGTCTCTTTATTGTTTGTCTGTTTGTCTTGTCTGTTTGTCTGTTTGTCTGTTTGTCTGAACTGTTTGTTCTGTTTGTCTGTTTGTCTGTTTGTCTGTTTGTCTATTTGCTGTTTGTCTGTTTGTCTGTTTGCTTTATCTGTTTGTCTGTTTGTCCTGAACTGCTTCTACTACAGCTAGTCTTAACCAATTCAACAATGTTTGTTTCTAAATTACACAAAAAATGCGCTTTATACCCCACACATCCAAGGCCTTTCTTACTTATTGACCATTTTTGTCTTAGAACTTGTCTATTTTGAACATTGAAACCTGATCGTCAACATTGATAATCTTAAATACCAAATAAACTCATAATTTGTCTGTTGATAGGAAGTCAAGATCATTCAGGTGAAGACAAAAATTTATATTTTATTTTTTCATCCGCAGTCATGCTTCCAACGTTTCCATGAATATATATATTTCTATAAAAACATTTCTCATTTCACTAATATAAACTTGAAATTGTGTTTCATCATCTAAATTTAGTTCATCTATATCATTCTATATTCAGCACATTAATAAACCGTCAACGCATTATTATAATGTCTCAAAAACTGAATGCATTAATCCTTTACGATGCAATCTGTTATGAATTTTATTATATAACTTGAGTGAAAAATTCTAATTTTTATTACTCTATCAACAATCTCGTTTGCCATAGCTGGAATTATTGTTGTTTTTTAATATTTTGCACGCGATATCACTGATCCACAACTGTTTACTGATTATAAAAAAATATGTCCAAATCTCAAACAACAAATAATATATGTATATATTCACTGTAGAATATGAGAGAATATAAAAGAACAGCAAACGATTCACTTTTTTGAAACTCACGTCTTCAACTCAGAACTTAGACTAAAAAAAATCACTAACAGGCACAGAAAGAAATAAAAAATTTTTTCTTCTCTTTTTTTTTGTCTTCTTTACATTGATCTTCTATACTTTAAATGTATAGAACGATCGCCTCCGCACGAGCGAACAAACAAGTGTCACAATGGGCTGAAAAAAGCTAAAAAATCTCACATTTTTTGCGAGCATTTTAAGGGGAAGACTTTAAGTCATTTTCGAATAGTTCGTTTTCTACGGAAATCTTTTTCATATATGCTATATAAAGAAAAATGATTATTAATAGATGACTTTCAGCTTCTCGGAATTTTTTTTTCTCTCATTTTCTATGTCTAAGTGGATATTTACTTAATTAATATAATTTTTGTAAATAACATTTCGAAACTTTTCGAGAAAAAAGTTTCTGTTTTGTGTTTGTGATGAAGTCTAAAGTCATGTGTTTATGGACAGACTTGGAAAGTTCTAATACAAACACTTGAGAAATGTAAACTGTCGATAAAGCATTTTGTATTTGAAAATTTACATATTCATGGTTAAGCGATAATGCTGTAATTTATTTTGAAAAATACTTCTTAATGATTGAAAAGTGTTTTAATAACAATTAAATTAAACCGAGCAGCACATGATTATTTTGTGGATGGATGGAAAAAAAAATTGTTTTCTAGATTATTTCACAGTTATAAGTATGACTATTATTAACTGAATTCGCTGGCTGTACAGATCAATTGTAATTCATGGCCTCTCTTAGATGGTGCCTAAAGCTGGCTCTATCCTTGGCTTCCGTCTCCCAATTTCCAATTCAAAGTGGAATACTGTCAATACAGTTTTTTCCAAGAGTTTATTGTCCACAGCTCTTTCAAAAGTCATTTAAGCATCCAAAAAGCCTGCTCACTTTGATTGGTCTTATAATGTAAGCATCTTTAAATTTGATTTAAAAGAGTATTATATTCAGTACAACTGTCAGGACGATGATGCTCGAGTGGACAACTTGACATAATGCTTAATTAATAACTACTTATTCGACTCGACTAATGATATTTTCTCCGGAACATTCAATAAAATATGTTATAAGTCGATCGTAGATTTTGTTATTAACTAGACATTATGTGAAGTGTTAAGTGAGAAGTTGTCCACTCCAGGTCGATCTAAGTAGTTAACGAAAAACTCTAGACGCCATTTACTTATTATGTCACAGAATAATGATTTTTTTTTTTCACAAATGAAAAATAGAATCCTCAGAGTTTCTAGGGAGGGGCCATGAAGATTATTAGAACGGTTCCCTAATAATCACACTGAATATGCCCCTTCCGAGCAATAAGCAAATTTCTTATTATTATTTTCATCTTTTCTTTTAAATCGAATGACATTGTTTTCTCAATTGTTTCTAGAACTCTCGTGAATTTTACATTTTGCAGTCAATATGAGTCAAACGAGCCTTTTTGGCATATTGCCAACACGCTGACGTAAAAGAGCTTTTAGCCGTTTGGACTGATTACCAAAAGTGCTAACTAACAGTTACTTGGTTTCATTAAACAAACCCTAACAGACAAAGAATATGTATTCATGATACAGAAATTCCACTACGATACCTAAAAGCGGTCTCGGCTATGAAACAGCATAAAGTCTACGGCGTGATTGCAACCTTATTTCCATATTTACACATGTACCAAATTTTACTTGAATATGTAATCCTACAAAAAAGAAACATTCAGTGAATGAAGTGTACAACAAGTATACAGTACGATTTACTAATTAAAGAGAGCATGTATAAAAATTCACACGAGGATGTATTCCCGTGAGCTACGCAATGGTGAAAAATTTCATTATCTCACATCTTTAGAACGGTTTGCATTTACATTCATGATAAAAATTTGAATCGAAAATGTTTTTTGTGCTTACAACAATTCAGTAGGACGGTGTAAGGTATAGTTGAGCGATGTAAATAATTTAAAAGTTCTCTATATCCATGAATTATTCAATAATTTATGAAATAATCAATATGTCATGTGATAATTATACACAAAAATTTTGACATTTTGTAGGTGTAATAACACATCAATTCAGTGTTATTTAAGGAATTTTGGAACCGATAAAAGAATTTGATATTTTGTGGCTTAATTCCATTTGGAAATGTGATCAACAAGTTTTAGAATGGAAATATTCTATATTTAACATCTTAAGGATATAAATAGTTGTGACTTGATGATGAAACTTTCGATTACTCATGTCTAATTCCAAATTTGGGATGCTTTTAAGCTACAAATCAAAAAATAGAATCACCAAATAAATTCCAAAAATATGACAAAATACCATTCGGTAGCCAACAATGTCAACTTCAACGTCAACTTGTTCCAACGTAAGCTTAGCATCCAAAAGAATGTGCCGAACTTCGACTAATATATCTAATATGACTATACATATGTGGGATCAAATGCTAATGTATTTATTTTTAAAATTAATAAAATGTAATTTTATAGATCAATTTGCAATAAAAAATATTTAGTCGCGGTAGAATCAGAGGGAAAAAAAAGAGACTAAACAAAAGCAGATTAAACACCTTCGAGAGCTGTTATTTTATGTTCTGTCGTCTCATTCATGAAGAATCATCTTTATGGCAGGATTGTAGTCAGGGGATGTAAGAATGTGTAGAGTGGATATAAATGTTGTTCCGACTGCCTTCAGGGGCAATGCTGCAAAAGGCATGTTTCGCCTTAAAAGATGGTTCGAAATAAGTCGTCGTAGTGTCGTTCTACGATGTTATCCTACCCTGTAGAACTCGTATGTAATAGCGACGTAGTGTCCCCTGGCAAATATCTGTTGTGCTGACTTTCAGGAAGCAGTTAAATATCTTGGGATAGACGTCTGGTTAATTAGGAATAGTCACATATAAAGAATAGTTGTAACTTAGAGTAAGGATTCACTGAGAAAACGCTAGTGCAATGCTAATACTTTGCATGGACAGTTGTACAATTTTGCCCTTTTTTCTGGATTCTGCCTAAAGCTGCTGATTCAGATGTGTCTCTAAGGAGCTCAGTATCAATCACACAGACATCTGAAGGGTTGAATCCTTAATAAGTAACTCTTTTGACCTTCTTTGATAGAGCAGTGAATAATCAGCTGTGGCGTCGTGGTTTGAGTATCGGCCAACTTCCCCTAACAACATGGGTTCGATCCCAGAGAATGTCAAGTCGTTTATGGACGCTTTTTCATTAATCAGACCATAAAAACTCAACTTGTGTAATTCTTGACATAAATATTGTGTCTAGGTGTATTACATAGGAATGCCCTGAGTCATGCAACTGTGCAGAATTGGAAGTCCATCACCCCTTCCTCTTGCAAACCTTCTATAGAGTGTCGCTGCTTAGTATTATCATCCTAATATGAAAACAATCCCCCTGAATACATCCCCTGTTCTATGGATTATCAGAGAAGCTATATTGAAATATTTTTTTTTCGGAATGAATCAACAGATAATAAACTAAACTTAGTTAAACAAATCTCTACCGACAGAGGAGAGGAGAGCGTGAAAATGATTATGATAACAACATGCAATAAAATAAAAATCTATTCCTAAATGGAAAAAAATGAAAAGGAATGAAATGCGATTTAGCGATTTTATATATATTCCATTGATGTCGGCGCATTGCTAAAAGAAACAAGATGTTGAAGTACAGATTAAACTAAAAATTTATGAACATTTATAATTATTATAAAGCTTTTGGCGTCAATACATAAATAAAAAAAAAATGCATTCTCGTACCTAATAGCTTTTTATTTTTGGAACTGAATTTCTTTTGGCACGCCGCAACGTAATTCAGAAGGAATTTCATACTTAACGAGATCAAAAAGTAAAAATTCGCCTTTTTTACTGTCACTGAATGGCGTCTCTTTGATATTAATATCCAAAAAAAAAAGAATCACCTGATTGAGAAAGACCGCCGTGTTGATTCCTTCTTAAAAAGTTCAAAATCCGACGGATTTAAAAGTTTTTTTTTACTGTATTTCTATTTTAAAATAGAATTTTTGCAAATTCTTTTGGATTTTACCGTATTTTTTTATTCACGCCGTTAAGGATGCTGTGGCTTTTCGTGTTCGTGTGTGGGATTTGATGACGACTTTGTTATTCACAAAGGACAAAAAGCTTATCTATTGTTTATAAAAAAAAAAAAATCTTTAGAGACACAAGTCAGCCGTTGCAGTCTTTGAAAACAATAATCAAAGAAAAGTCCGTTTTCAATCATCATTGTTCAATTTTGCCATTGTTGAGTTTGAATTGGAATTGACTTCCAGGAATGGATAAATGAGAAATTGAATTTTTCTTCACTTTACCCTCTTTTCTCTAATAGACAATGAGTATAACCATCTAAATGAACCGAGTGAGAATGCGGTGAATTCGAGTTTGTCGGAAAATGGTCACAGTGCCAAAAGCAACTTTGCATCTTTCAGGCAATAAGTCGACGTAGCGGCGCCCTAGCGAACACGGTGTGCTGTTCGGATGAGTATACTCAATCAATATAATCGAGCAAGTTTAATTTTGTCACTATAATTATAAGCCTGTTCAGGTTTCAGTGTGATATTGTTCTGATTGAGGCAGTGAAAGCAGTCTGGTATTAACTGGTATTGAAACATGTTTTGACTTTCAATGCTAATGATCCTAATTACTTCCTATAGAATGTCAAGTTAGAATCAAGTGTTTCTTTACAGCTTAAACTTTAATAACTCGATTTGAGTATTCACGAATTATACTAGAATGTTTAATGGGATCGAGTCTGAGTTGAATTTTCTAAACAAAATTCGAGTCGACTGCGAGCTCAAATCAAAAGACGTTCATGAATTATATAAACCCGAGTGTCGTTTGCGTTGGATCTTCGTTGGTTGTCCAGTCCTGTTTACCTTTTGTTGCTTTTTTTGTACATGTTGATTTCGGGAACTGTCGGTTGTAAGCCTTACAATCCCTAGTCTGATTGTAGGGCTGCCTCCCTTCAGACAAGGTGGTTTGGATAGGCTTTTACTCTATCCTTTAATGTACATAACCCGGCACATAGCTTTGGTTAGCTTGACGTTTGGTTAGTTTCGAAGTCAGACTTCGGCTTCCCCAATTCCCCAAATATAAACCCGAGTAAAACAATAAGACGAACTGCATTCCTAACATTTCACCATAAAAATGGGTTGATATCAGGCGTCTGTGAGTGGATTATAACTAGTAAAAGTGCATTTTTATCCACTCGAAGTCAGGACAACGTCGCATCTTACCATTGATATGACGAAAGCCATACCAAACATACAGTACTCCTTCTGAAATTCACATTTGGTTCACATTAAAGATGTAATCGTTATTCTTATTCAATTTGTGTAGAAAAGTGAGCATATGTGAACAACATGCAGCATATTGATACGATTATCGATTAGATTTATTGAAGAATTATTACATCCTACCAAGAGAATTACTTCCTATCATTTGATAATTCCATACTGTTCCAAGCATTAATCCACATGATTTATAACATACACAAATCATTTTTGTGATAAAAAAAAGCCACAACAGAACTCAACAAATTATAAATTAATTAACACATTATCTAAATTATTTCAAACAACAAAAATATATATATTTTTATTAATTCTTTTAACACATTAGTTAGCTAATGATACGACCATAAACAAACAATTATCGATTATCAACAATATTTTCGTGTTTAACACAAGACGGTATGAATATTTTTGTGTTAAAGGCGTGAGCCAGATAAAGATATTCGTGTTTCTCATTTTGTTCTGATTTAAATATACCGACAAAGAAACATTCTATCGCTACTTAATCTAACATGTCGCAATATAAAAGAATCAAAAAAAAAAAGAATAAAATGTTTTGGCTGGCGGAAGTATTTTATCAATCTGCTTTTTTTTTCGCGCGCATTATGAACTTTTGCGGTGTGAATTTTATGGGGATTTAATAGTTATTTATTTGGCAGGAATATTCTTGGCGATTCGGCTCGCTTTTGATGGTTTTAATGCAAACACCTTTTTCTAAATTCTTTCTTTATTTATATATATATATTTTGTTTAAAATAATTTACATCCGATTTATGGATATCTATATATCATTAATAAGTTTTTTAATATAGAAAGTTCTTTTTTTCTACATTTATCATATTTTATTAATTATTTATTAATTTTTTGACTGTCTTATTTAAACAAATTCGAGTCTCAAATTGATCATTGATTTATATGGATTTTATAGAATGGCCACTGCCGAAAAAAATGGGAAAAATTTGGGTTTTCAACAAGAAAATTTGTAGAATTTTAGAATCAGCAAGATTTGTGGCCAAATTCCTTACTTATTTGCTTACTGGAAAGACTATGGTCTTATAAAAAGACCACTACGGTACCTAAAAGCAGTCACATTGACTGTTAGGACTAGGTTGCTAAACTTTCTGGGTAGTCACTTCTAACCAAGTACGTCATGTTGAATGCTTTTTCATTGTGGATCCTAAAATAAGAGCTTGAGTCTCCCTAGGTACGAGATTAAAGGCAACCCAGGTAGATCTCCCACGACAATAGTACCTATAGATAATCACTAGACTAGTTTCAAAAGAACTAGAAATTAATAATTAATAATCAAACGATCCCAATATGTATTAAGTTATTGTATAACCGAACAAAGCACAAAGAAAGCCTCAAGCAACAAAAGCCAATTGTCGATTAGTAAGCAAAAACCAGTGACTGAACTACACCTTAGTCGTTATAAAATTTGATAAAACTATATGTATGTAATTCAATGTCAGCTCGATCATTCATTATTTTGCTTGGTATGAATTTGAAAAGCTTCAAATTTACAAATTTGTGGTTGCTGTCTTTCTCTCTTAAGACTACAAAAGATGATAGATTGCCGCAAGTCAACCACATCTAAAAAAGACGTCAATCTATTCTTTAACAATATGATTCGACCTTGAGTTTTAGTGCAATTATGAGAAAGTACCGATTTGAGAGACTTTGACCTATTTTTTTTAGCTTAATTGGAATAAGACATTATGGTTTAATGGCAATATTGGAGTTAACTTTGAGCTCTTCAGTAGCAATATTATGTTGACTCCAATATTGTCATATTCAAAATTAACTGTAATATTGTGTTGAAAAGTGGACTGATCTCCATATAGCATTTCAGTTGACTTTTAATTCTAATATCTTGCTTATATATAGTTCTACGGTATTAACCAAACAGATCAGGAGCATCAAACATAAGGAGCTCACAAAACTGAACATTCTGAATAATATTGATTGAGTATAATCGAGGGCATGCTCATTTAGATGAGTATACTCATCTTCTATTAGGGATAATTAGCAATAATCCTTCAAAACAGAACATAAAGAGTTACAATCTAAATGAAAGAATCCCATCACTTCCAATAAACATTCAAATTCCGTCCAAAACCCCATTCAAAAGAGCTTATAAGCTCCAAACAGATTAAACACTGAGATGAGAAGAAAATATGAAAAAAAAAACATCAACATGCACTCATATAACGTGATGAATAAAGAGAGAGAGATAGAGAGACCATACTCAGCTTAAGTTTTGCTCACCGCTATAAATTGCTAAAGATTGTGAAACATCAAAACACAGTAAAAAAAAATCAAAGAGGAAAGCCTTCTGCATAAAAGAATTTAAATTGTTTCACATTCAGTTTCTCGTCTAGTCTCGTTGCGTAAAGATGTTAATTTGAGAGCTGGAGAAATATCAGCCGGTGAAAAAAAATATTAAATATATTTTTGGAATAAGGAATTGAAAAAAATATTGGAAAAAATTTAAAGTGAACTTTTTGGAACTGACAAAAAAAGACAAAAAAATTTGAGATTGAATTAAAAAATTGGACATAAAAAAAATAATGGAATTATGGAAGTTTGTACTATTTCTGTGTGCAGGTAAGCCTGAAAATTATTTCACTTTTCAAATCACTCTATCTATCTACGACATAAGTGGCCTAAATCTTAGACATCGAAAAATAGCTGGAAGAAAAGAAAGTAAAATTTTGTTATTTATTTTTTGTGTGTTGTGATGAAGAATTTATAAGACATTAGCAGTGGATATACTTATATTTTTGATGGGATCAGGACGGAAATGACTTTTAATGTCCATAACATGAGAGTTAATGGAGTGAAGAAATTGTAAATTTAAATGACTTTATTTTTTGATCATTTACTTATTGGCTGATATAAAAATTATATATATTTAATCTCTCTATGGATGTACATATATACTATGTACTGTTATGTTTCAGTCTACAAAAAAATCAGGTTCGTGTTATTGAAGAAATAATAAAAAGAGCCACAGTTTTTTTTCTTTTTTTTTTTCTTCAATAATTTTATATCTTCTGAAGCAGTGATGTGCAGTCTGAATAGAAAACTAATCGTTTCATTGATGCTGCTTGTTGCTTGCTACACAAGATACATTTCTTGACGCACGAGAGTGAAACAGATAATACAACAAAAAAATTAAAGACATGAAAGAAGATCAACATTCCGTTTTAATTGAGTAGAGTAACTAGTTTACGATACTTTTTGCTGTATAATTGTATATTTATAACTTCATACCTCGAAAGTCCTACACTACATTATCGCACATATGATTTACATTTTAAGTACATATGTTGATATTTAACTTCTTTTTTTATTTTCTCACACGCTTGTTAAGACGTGATTGTCGAGTAAAAAAGAGTTTCATGAAATTATAAAAAAATTAAAAATTCTTCAAATTAAGACATTTGACGTAAATCGACATTATGATAAAATCCTGCATGACAGAGGTGGGTTTGTGGGAATTTTCTGAGTGATTTTTGTGAATATTTTGGAATTAGACAAGTCATGGATTCTTTTGAGATGCTTTCTCATTAATATTGCTGATCACACTGATAAAATTTGTTTAAAAGTTAACACTAATTGCTGATTGAAGCTATCATACTCGAGCAGCATAACATAATTACTATAGAACTAGTGCAAGTCCCTTTGCGACTAGCAACCTTACCTTCTAGTCGACAAAACGACAAAGATATGTCTTGATGACTCTGTGATGGTTGTTTTATGTCGCATTTTAATGAGAATAAATTAGATTAGCTTCAGTGAGCCTCTCGAGATAGTGCAACATTGTATCTATAAGAGTATAATCAATGTACTGATGTATATAAAGCTCTCTAATGGCGCTGAAGCGGATATCTTAAAGCAAGAAGTATGATTTGCTACAGTATATACTGCAGTCAATTTTTTGTCGTTCGAGGAGTGATTTGTCTGTATTTAGAGACTGTTGCATAATTAAGGATGATCCAAAGCAATCCTTCCCTAAGTGGACAACTTCAAGTTAATGACTAGCTCTAATATATTTTTGTCCACTCGGTTTAGTCATTCAAGAAAATGACTTTTTGAAATTCTGTATCTGAAAATTCAAAAATTAATTTTTTTGAGCAGATCTTTCATTTTCGAAATTAATTAAGGCTGATTAAGCATTTTGGATCATTTCTAAGCAACCGATCAAAGTTGACATTAGATTCGACTAAATTAAGCTTAAATTTGAATTTTTAATTAATTCCCGAAATGCACAAGCGGAATAATCTGAGCATAAAGTTGAGCAATAGTCAGGTTAAAGTCGGCTACGATGGGGATCAAAACTCGTACGATACTGTCTTCAAGCAGCCATCCAGCCTATATTTAGCGTGTGTTATCCCAGATTCTTCAAAACGCTGCAAAATTAGAGATTTAACTACCAATCGACAGTTACAAATTGTCTCTAATCACGCTTTTATGTCATGAGAAAATTTCTATCATAATTAAGAATTTAATAACACCTTTAAGACATCATTCAAAGACCATCACAATTTTTTACTTCCACCAAATTTTCTAAACAATTTTCTCAAATCATATCAAAAAAATTTCCAATTTACTCTTAATTTTTAAGAAAATGACAGCTTTAGGTATGAAAGCATTTTTCTGGAGAAGGAAATGAAACTTTTGTTTAATTGATAATTTGATCAGAGCGACAGACAGAGAAATCTTTTTTATTTTTTCAAATGTGTCCGACTTCTTTGATGGATTGGATTTGATTTTGGTGAAAGGCGCTGTGATAATAGATTTGTTTGGGCTATTATCGAATGGCATTTAGCTTTTTTTGGGACATAAAAATGATGATTTAATTTGCAGACGTTTTTTGGTGGGAATTGAGATTGGACTCGATAAGATGGGTATTGTCCCAAAATCTAAGCTCTAATCCATTTTGAACCACGACGCACTTTGAATTCGGACTTGAGCTTGTTCAACGACTCACTAGCATGTTACGGCACACAACTGCATGTCCACAATCTCTGCAGATTTCCCACAACTACTCAAAACCCATCCAACTTCACTCCAACACCATCTCTGCCTTCAAACAATTCAATCCAAACAATAAAAAACTCATTAAATTAAACGGACCTAAACGATCAAAAAAAAGGCTTATAATTTAGAGACACACATTACGTTAACGCTAGCCAGCTTGGCGTCATTCTCTTTATTATAAATTATTTTTAGCTTAATCTGTATGGATCTGTGACAAAGAACTCTTTTTTGTCATCATATACATATTCAAGTTCATTAAGAACCAAAACAAAAAATTAATAAAATTTATAAAAAAAATATCTTCGATCGAGCACATTCAGATGTCCATTCATGGATACATAGTAAGAGATTTAATCTCTTTTATGAATCACGATTGTCCACTTGAGAATTTTTTTTAATTTTGTGACTTCATAACAGCCAAAAAAAGGTGTAAAAAAACAAGAATAAGAAGTGCATTTGAGATTTTATTTGAATTGCTATAGCAGGGGTGGGCAACTTGTGTGCTGCGGTAGACTGGTAGTTACTTACTGGAACCATGTTCCGATGTGCAGCCTAGTTTTTTCTTCCGTCTGCCTTTATTGCTGGCCATATCACAAAGTTTGTATGGCAGACTAGTGTGTCGCCAAAATACCAAGAACCATATACCGTGTAAGGTTTTGGTCAAGCCATACCACCAAGCTGTCCCGGAAAAAAAGGTTGCCCACCACTGAGCCACAGAAACGTGATATATAGTCAAATATGATCATTCATTCATTCACTTAATTGATTGCCTTTTATTGCTTTGTCTCGTTGGCAGGAATTATAAACAAAGTAGTCAGAAGTGTTTGACTGAGAATACTTTCCTTGATGATACTTTAAGTTTCATTATATATTTTACTTCTCTTTTTTTGGCAAACAGAACTGCATGCTCATTTATTCATTTTGAAGTTTCTTCTTTCGGTGATCGTATAATATTATGCATAAATCTACTTAATAAAATTAAGAAGCATGCTTCAAGTTTTTTTTTTTTTGCTGAAGGTTACATATTGCGAGGTTTTTTTTTTGGTGGAGCTTTCCTTTCGCCTTAGAGTAAAATTTATGCAAAAATAAAATTTATATAAGCATAAAGATATGAATATAAAATACTATTATTGCATCTTGTTGAACTTTTTGGTTGATTAATACTTATGAGGTAAAATGTTTTTAATGCTCTGATTTGAACGGTATTTTGAGTTCTTCAAGGTATTCATACTTACTTACTTGGTCTGGGGCGTACAAGGTCCATTGCCGCGTTTAGAGAACGTCTATTCTGATATTATTACTAAAGAGCAGCTCCAATTGAGTCATGTATTCAGGAACATAGCGTTATTTTGTTTCAAAAAATCATATAAAATTGAACAAGTTTTGTCAATTTTGTAACATTTTGATCCTTAGCCTCCTCCAAATCACAAGACTACAATTCATGTCATTTCCAAATTTTGGCGGTACTCCAGTGTATCGCGACACACAGTGTGATCCAACACTGCTTTATTAAGAACATTCACTTATTAATTAACGCGAAGTCGATCGTAATAGCCTCAGACTCCCTAAAGAGTGATACTTAACAAGCCTAATATGATTAACCAAAGGTCGACCTAAGGATTTAAGTCGAATTTTTGGCAATTTTTCACTGCTGAATTCATTCAAATTGGAGCTTAATCCTGAACCTTTTATTAAGGTCTTATGAAGTCTTTATTCTACTTTATACAATCATATTCTGTTAACTGTTATATGCCAAGTGCCAAGCACTAACAATATTTCATCTGATTCATCCTTTCACATTAAGATTTCCTCCTTTTTCAACAACATGAACTCGTGTCAACGCCTGAGTTATTTATTTATAAAATTAGTGTCATCTTCAATAATTTCTTAGAATAATCCAAAATTCATATCAGACCTCCCAGTTTCTTATTACTTAAATATGCAGCTCAGACAGATTTTAATTCCTGGATCAAGACATGTCTCAAAGCTCAGGCGCCGTCTGGAAACGATAATTCATATATTTTTTTTTTTTTTGGCGGAACCGGTGTATAAGTTTATTAATGTATATGATAGCGGCTTCTTCAATCTTTTGGCGTCCAGGAGGTGCCAGATCTATAAACTATATTTTATCTTAAGCTGATCAAAATCTGTTAACATTATAAAAATAAAAGGAAAAGACACGCTTATGGACTATACAATGTATTAAAAATAGCATCTTTCTTTCATAATATCTGCAATAAATGGCAACACCCTTGAAATAAATTTGGTGACTTTTATGAGTGATGAGCTTTTAAGCTGTTCATCTTAATTACTATAGATGTGAGAAAATTGACAAAGAAATTAAGCCAAATTCTACTCAAGGGTATCAAATTAAATTTTTCAACACCATCAAGAGATTCCAAAATTAGCAAATAATTTGCCATAATTAGCAGTGTCTATACTAGGCACTGTCACATTAAAATACAATTTTCGCTTCTTTATTGTCTTCTCTAAAAAAATTCACTTGCGATGTGTTAAATATTTATTTATTACTCATATATATTATTAAACACATAACTGGGCAACCTCCAGGCTTGGAACTACTTTTACTTTTCATTATAGTTTCGTGTTTAAAGCTATATGTATATATTTTTTTTTGCATATTTGTGATGTGGTGCCGTTAACTTTTCTTTCTCTTTCTTCGCATTCTCGTGATATTTTTAAAATTCTGTTGGTTCTGTTTTGTTTTTACGGGCCAAAAACTGTAGCAAATGAAGATATTTTTAATTGGGTAGAGGCGATGAAACTGTTTTGGAATTAAGATATTGATGACTTGACCTGCAAATTTTTGGATGGAATTTGTGTGTTTGAGGAATTAGTTCAGTGTATTTAGCTTGTTCTATTTATGGTAGCTGTGAATATTTAAAGATTGCTAATGTAACGCTGACATGAATCTAGTCCAGGAGTTTCTTAACTGTGTCCCGCGGCACAATAGTGTGCCGCCATAACTTCATTGAAGTGTCATGAACCGTTTACGTGACTTATCACCATCTAGTCAATGATCTTCAATGGTCCTACTAGATTGCAAGCCGAATACAAAGTCCACTAGACCTCAGAAGCTACATCCCATCTTCTACCATTCATGTCCATATCAACAAACACTTTAAACTCTACTCAGCTGAACATTTCACCTACTTATTCACTAAACCTAATAAACACTCTATAAACATCCATCAATCGCTTTACAAATTCATCCAACTCATATTCAGGCTCATTAAGCACATCATTAAACCTCATTGATGAATAGAAAAGTGAGTAAAAAATCGATCGTTAAAAAATCAAGTCTAGAATATTATTACTGGGTAAATATATCAGTGGGTTAACAAGTATTGAGCTTGTTTGAAGCTATGCACATCCCCATAGCTTTAAAGCGTGAATAAAATATAGACTTTATTCTAATTTTTCATGTGCTCGTTTGTGTGAAACCAATATTGTACGATAAAATGTTCAGTAGCAATATTCCCTGTGCTGTTTTTTATGATTAATTCATGAATAATTCCATTGTTTGATTTATGGATGCTATTAAATAAATATTAGAAGTTTCTACTAAGCTATTAGTTTGCATCTAATTTGCAATTTTACTCCCACAATGAATAAATCTTTGAATTCTATTTTCCTAACATGGTAATGGCTTCTAATGGAATCGGATAAAATGAAGAGATGTATTTTACAAAGTATATTCATAAGTGGCAAGATGCAAGCTTTTAAACACGTTTACACTTCAAACAGTAGCACTTCTGTAACCGTAAATGGAACAAAATATTCTTCACGGCGCTAAGGTGAAATGAGACTTCTAAGTTGTGTATTTATGTGATTTTTAATTCCTTCTGCAATGGAATTGAACTGTAGTTTCTGTTGTAGAATTGATGGAACTGCGTAAAATGATAATTATGGTTCAAGAATGTTCATGTGATGATTATAGACTAGAATTGAATGAGAATATAGTGCTTTTGATGTTAATTGGACACTTATTTGCTAAAAATTGATTTCCTGATTTTGAATCCTACTCCACAACTTATTTGCCAATATACTTACTTATTTTGTGAGCTATGAAGATCAATTATGTTATTTAGTCGTCTTCCAAGTGATCCAGAAGTATTTAAAGTCTAGTTTGATGAATGTTAAAGTGTAAAAGAACAAATTTACTAAATTTTGCTAATTACTAAGTAGCCAAAGGGCAAAAACTATGAATTTGTAAAATGTTGGGAAAAAGCTATGAATTCAAATTATGAAAAACCGTTGCAAAACTGCCATTATTCATTACTCAATCACAGAGCTTTTAAATTGAGGAATTTATTAAAGATGTTTCTTGGATGTTTCTAGTTGCTTCAGAGTGACGAAAGCCTGAAGACGTTTAATTAATTTACCATCTAATGCTTTCATAAAAAACTGCAATAAAATTGTCGTGTTTTTATGGACAAACTTTACTCTTTCTTAATTAAAGCTCAACTTTAGCCACTGCATCTGTTGCTTCATAAAAACCACTCTCTTTAGTATAATCATATTACGTTTTGCTAATTTACATCAACCTATTTTACGATTATGACATTTGAAATTAAAGGTCTTGCCTTCTTGCTTTGAATACATTAATATTTACAAAAATTTCTTTTTAACTAGTTCCATCTGATTAGTTACAAGACAAGACATAAGAAAAAAGTCATTAAAAATTCACGAAAGACCTAATTTTTTCAGCTTCAATCAAAAAAAGTGAAATTATAGTTCCCTTTAACTATCATCGTTTAAAGACGGATAATAATATCGAGAAAATTAACAAAAAAGCCAATCAGTTTTGAAGCATGCGAAAGAAAGCGAAAGTTCAATGACCAAATCTTTTTTTTTTATATTTCATAATCCGCAATACATTTACATAACAAGCAGATTTGAAGATAAATGTTTGGACGTGTGGAATCGATAGAGCTTCTTATTGATTATTTTCGGTTGATTTAAGTTGTTTTGTTTGGGAGGTTTGGGGGGAATTTTTTGTGTGCGAATGGATTTGTAATGGATTTTTGTTGGTTTAGAATTGAATTTAGATTTGAATGTAGAATAATTCTGGATATTTGGATTTGATTGAATATGAAGTATTTGAACTTGACATGTAGATTGTTGAATTAGGCTGTAATGTCCAAAATATTCATATTAACCCGGTTGATACATGATTCTATGTGATATCCATAAGAATTCGAAACTCAATTGGATTTCTCGAACTGCACATCATGTTTGCTAGGACAACATCGTCTTGCCATATTCACGGTAAGACAAGAGGTTGGTCTGACGGCTGAATTCGATCCGTCCTTTGAGATTTGAACCCTACTTAGTGTGGGTTGGGTAGTCGTTATTCCTTGAGACACATGAATTCATGTGACACCGTTTAATCAACTACACAGAGTTCAAGTACTTTCTGAATTGATTCATTGTGGCAAATATTGGCTACTTTATGTCACTTGGATTAAGTGATTGAACTAATCTTCATGAATAACTTAAGAGTATTGTCGACATTATGTCTGAAGCTGATCAATCCTTTCCATTCCAATATTCGTCATTGTAATGTTATCTCCTAACTTAAGTTGGTTAGAATCACAATTATATAACATTCCAGCTATTGAATCCTCTTTTCTTTGTGCTATATTTGTTAATTCTATTAGAAATCAATAAATTTTCTACACACTCGATCATCCTTAACGATTTCATAGGCTTTTTTACCACGTTTCTCTTAATTCATCTCAAAATCCAAAAGATCAGACCTTTGCTCCATAAGATGATATCAAAAATATATCCACACAATAAAAATTAATTACATAACTTAGGCCACTTTTGAAGCATCACCTTTTAAAATTTAATAAGAATATATACCATAATTTATTGACATTTAACATAATCTGACATTTAAAAAATCTCTACTTACAGTGAATCTTGTTGCTGCACAACAAAAATACTACGGAACACATATCAGTCGTCTGTCTGAATTACATCATAGTGTATCTGGTGATGTATATGCCGTTGATTCTCGGACATTATTTATTAAATCATTCAATTATGATGGAGAGGGACCAGCTGCGTTCTTTTATGTTGGCAATTCTCGTACGCCAAGCAATACAGGTGGTTTTAGAATTCGTGATGAGCGCGGCAGTAGTGGAGTCTTGAAACGTTATCGAAATAAGGACATTACACTGACATTGCCTGAAGGAAAGACACTGCGAGATGTTAAGTGGTTTTCAGTTTGGTGCGATGAATTCTCTGTCGATTTTGGTAATGTTATGATTCCGAAGAACCTTGACTTTCCGAGGCCACAGAAAATTGCTGGATTAAATGGCATCCATGCTGTTCATTCGGACAATATTGTAATTGTTGATGCTCAAACATTACTGATTCCCAACTTTTCGTATGATGGAACTGCACCGGGTAAATAAATAATGATGATTATTGCAATTATATTACCTTGATATTTTCTAACATCGCTAAGAAATAAGTCTTTTTTTGCTTACTTGATTAATTGATGGCTTTTGTGGTTTACTCAATTGAATGAAATTAATGGTTGGCACTTAGACCGGCATTTGCAGATGTTAAAATCTATGATGTCATTACACAATTGGATATAAGTGTTATTAAGTAGCTTGAAATTACATTATACGGTCTGCTTCTTGAGAAGTGGATAAGTCATTAATATTTTTAGTTTTTGTATCTTGAATATTCATCCTGAAATATTAGATTTTTCATCAGTAGCAATCTGAGGACATTTTGTTAATCTTGTTAAATTTGATGATATTCAGTTTTGAGGGTTCATACTTTGTTGTATTCAAATTAATGATTCAATTCTTGATTGGTTGAATTAATGACTTCATTGGATCTTAAGTTCAATGTGTTTTTTTTTCTTGATTTGGCGTCTTTATGGCTGGTAATGAGTTTTGGGTTTAAATTTCAGAAAACTGAATTTTTGTTAAAATTTAAGGCTGTTGATACAGTCGGGAATACATGAGAACACTCATATTGAGTAGATTTTAAACATTGACTTTGTGTTTAGAGTTAGTTCGATTCCTATCAAATTCCATTGACATTTTTAATGCAATCATACTCGATTCGGATGAATTCAGGATCTATGCTTGATATCTTTAGAATCTATGCTTGATTCAGTTCACATAATAATATTAATAACAGAGATCAAAAACGATTCGAATTTAGTGCAGATCCTCTTGGTGACGAGTTAGCTATTCCAAACAAAATCCCTGCCGATTTCAAGCTTCCAATCGTCAATTGGTCATTCAATTGGATCAACTTAAAGATTCATGCAAAACTTATGACAATTCCATAAAACCCATCAAATTAACCAAGCAAAGTCACAAAATACCATAAAGCATGTAAAAATATAACAATAATTCCATTCCTACAGACGCAAAATTCTGGGTCGGACGTGGTCAAAAGCCCTCACCAAGTGGCATCAAAATCCCTGATGAAAATGGCAAAGAAGTCCCATTGAGACGCTACGACAGAAAAACAATCGTCTTGACTCTACCCAATGACTTGACCGTCTTTGATATCGGACATTTTGGCGTTTGGTGTGAAGGTAAGACAAAAAAAAGTGAATTTAAATTTAATTTTGAAGCAATAAAATTAAATATTCATAATTTCTCAAAAAACAGCTTTCACGGTTGATTTCGGGCATGTACGCGTTCCGGAGAAAATCAATGTGCCGCCATCATTAAAGATGTTAGGAATAAGTCCACAGGTAAATAAGAGAAAGAGACCAAATCGACGACAGCCACAATGATGATCCTTTCCATTATTTCATAATCTCTCCATGACATTCTCCTTACTTTTTTTGTATTCAAAATATTTATTACACAACGAGAAGTTACATAGAATAAATATATATCATGCATGCTTTTAAAATCAAACTGTTTTATTCTTTTTTGGACGTCCAATTTTTTTGCCTTTCATGACTTGATTAAATTAAACTCCAAAAAAGAATAAAACTCGATTAAAAAAAAAAATATTGAAAATTTCATTAAAAAGCATATCCATCCTCTACTTTTTATAGTCAAAACTCAACTGTGAAGTCTTGCACGATGATTTAGCATTCGAGGTTCGATGGGCTGTTGCTGGCGAAAGTATTGTGATTCAATTAGTGGCAAAACTTGGTGAGTTTATTCAAGCATTTTTTAATAAAGTGAATGTGAAGCATGAATGGCAGTTTGGGTGGGATTTTTTTGCAGTTGATATATAATATGGATGGCAAAAATGTTGTGCATAAATTTATTGAACTATACAGAGTCATCTTAGCATGCATAATCATTTGTTGAGATACCATGTTATTGAATAGAGTTGTTTAGCTTATGTATATCCTAGACAGCAAAATACATAGTGTCACACCAGTACCATGCCGTAGATTACTACCACCGGATCTTTATCTTGGCAAACTAAGCAAGGGTCCCGGTGTGTTGAATATCTTGAGTCTATCCGAAAGCACAAATCGGTTAATCGATCAAAAATCTGGTCCTGGCGAGGCATGGCTCTGATTTGGAGCCGAATTTGATATAAATCCGCTTTTATGTCAGAATCACGTTGCATATCGCATTTTGGAGGGGTTAACCGATTATTGCTATTCGGGCTAGTTGATGCTTAGGAAAACTTAGCCCCAGACTTAGCCCCTTTTCCAAAGCTCCTATCTGCCAACTCCTAGCGTTACCTTCTATCCCATACTCGAATACCCAGATTTCCATCAATTCTATTAATGTCAAATGCGCCAACTCACATTCTCAATTACTTACTCTAAATTGTATGTTGATTCAGTTCTCTATTCTTTGACTTCTCTCTCAATGTGCATGCATACAAACAGTCAAATAGACAAAAACTGGTTTTCGGGTGCAAAAAAAAATTCATCTATTATTTTTAAAGAGCAAATATAATTTGTTACAAATTAAAGCTCCAAGGATACGACACTTAATTTACAAGCAACAGGCGACATAAATCTTAGAATGCTTGTAATATTGATGAATGTTACAAATTAGCATGTGACAATCTTAAGTGTAAGAGCAATTTGTCTTCTTGACACGTCTATTGTATTTGTTATTGGCACTTTACTATAACAATATTTGATTGTCTTCTGGAGTGTGCATTGGATGGCAATTGAATGTCAATAATAATTATGTTGATGGCATTTAATTGTAATTTTTTTGTATTTTTTTCCTGTGTGGGACTATTTAAGAGGGGAATTCACGTTAATATAATTTTTTGAATGACTGCATTCAATGTATGTATATGGTTTGGATGCATAAATCGAATCGTTTAATTCATCGATGAGATTGTGCTGCATATAAACCGATTAGTTCATATATTGTATAGTTATTGTGTATTCAGGAATTAAATTTTATTTTAATCCATGTGGCATCACGTACGGGTAATGTTCGAGTTAGGAGTTTAGTTGGTGTACCATACCTAGGTTGGTCTACCTTAGTTCTACCTAGTTGTGTACCCTAGGTTGGTCTACCTAGTTGTGTACCTTAGGTCTACCTAGTGTACCTAGTTGTGTACCTTAGTTGTGTACCCTATGTTGTTATACCCTAGTTGTGTCTCCTAGGTTCTCTAATCTGGTTGTGCATCTTAGGTTGATTTACATTAGTTGTATACCCTTCCAAAAACCACCCCTAATCCTATGCTTCTCGGTCGTCAAATATTCACCAAAATTCATTATTATTTAATTGATAAAATGTCATGACTTGGATGCAAAAGCATTTTTGGCCACTATTATGATTGCATAAATTACGATTTACATAATATGTCAACTGAATTTTAATTATATTATTTAATTCATTCTGATGATTCTCATTATCATAACAATTTATGCCAATTTCCGCTTTTTTCCTTTACAGATGATAATGAATATATGTCATTTGGTGTATCACCCGACACACAGAATAGTATCATGGTTGGAGGTGATGTTGTTGTGGCATGGGTTAATCGTGTTAATGGAAAAGGATACGCACAAGATTATTTCTTGGATGCTAAATCACAATGTTCAGGAAATCGTGGGTCATGTCCGGATACACGATTAAATGAGAATACAAACTCAATTCGCCTGTTGAATGCGGCAATCGTAAATGACTACTCAATTGTGACATATCAACGTCCACTTAAGGCTGCTGACTCTTTCGATCGTCCAATTCTTACAAATGGATCACAAGCAATTATTTGGGCTATTGGACCATTAAATCAACGATTTGAGGTTTCATACCATTCGAATTATTTGAAGAAGAACAAGCTTATTGATTTTGGACGTCAACCATTCTGGAACTGCCCAATTCCTGACGGTGATACAAAGCCATTCCTTACTGACACAGGAAGTGAAAAAACTCGTCCTCAAACCCAAAAATTAAATCAAAATCAAACTAACAACAGGAAGCAAGTAGGAAGTCAAGATAGAGTCGACACTCCACCACGTCGTCAACCTCCACCTACACAACCTCCAGTTACTACTCAACGCCCAGTTCCAACACCAAAAGCTGCATCAAAAAAAGATGCGTGGGAAATTCCACCAATTCAATGTCACGAACCTGAGGATGGTGTCTTCTGTGAGTATTTTAAGATTTATTAAGTAACAGAATCTATTTGAAGACGTCAGAGCATTGGAATCAAATTTGTCAATTTTCATGTGACATTAAAGCACGATGGCACGATGCGAATATGTAGAATTTAAAGAGATTGTGTAGACGTGCTTGACTCAAAAGATTCTGTGCGGATTCTTAAGATTTTGTGGATTGAATACATAAATAAATTTAAATTTATTACAGATGCGCAAATGGGACCTACTGGTGGAAAACGAGGATATCCAGCCATTACAGGTAATTATGTCAAACCTTAATATTCTTAAGAAATATCAATTAAGTATTCATCTTCAACAGGGCATGTCGGATGGGGTATCTCATGGTACATCAATGGTCTTTTGATTCCTGAAATCAATGTCGTTAGAGGAAAGACTTATACTTTTGTAGTTGAAGGAGGAAACAACCCAGACGTACCTGCTAACTACCAGTAAATACTTAAACTCTTTTTAATTCCAAAAGCTTTGTTAAATTTAAACTTTTACAGTCCATTCTACATTACTGATGATCCCATTGGAGGATATGAGTACAAGACGAACGAAGAACGTGAGGTAAGTGCTGCGACTGTCAATATATGAATCCATAATATTAAATCTCTAATTTAAAATCGTTTAGAAAGTGAAAATATTCGCCGGTGTTCAACGCTCTCGTAGCAATGGCAAAGTAACTCCATCAGGCGTCGGTAGAATTTGTAATTGGACACCAGATCAAAAGGGACCAACAGCTGATGAATATCCAAGCTTTGGAGCATATCAGAGAAGTCTTACATTGAAATGCGAAGAGGGAGAGCCAGGAATTATCACATGGACACCAGATAAGAACACACCAGACACAGTTTATTATCAATGCTTTACACATCGTCATCTTGGATGGAAAATTAATGTCGTTGATGGATGTGATGGTGAAGTACAAGCAAGTGAACGAAAAGAGATTGTAATTGAAGATTTTGAAGCAGAACCATCGATAAGACACGAATCTAAAGTATATCCAAGTGACAATTTTCTAAAGCAGCACGAAAAGGATTTAATCAAACATCATAATATGAATGAAGCACCACCAAAAAATATTAATGGAACTGAAATCCCAAATGAATTAAGTAAACTTATTGCTGAAGGAATCAAGACGGCAGAAGCATTGGAAGCACAGCTTGCTCAGGATCAACAAGATAAAGCAAATAAGACTAGATTTGATGGTGATGTGCCAAATCATGAACAAAAAATTCCACCAACAGAAATAAAATATCAAAATCTTAGAAGACCTGTACCACCATTGGGTCCAATTCCACAACTTGCTCCACGTCCACACTTTTCCACATCTCAAATTCCAATTTATTTAAGACCACCACAATCACAATTGTACCAGGCATATCGTCCAGTAAAAGTACCAACTTCAATGCAGCAACAAGGTCGACGACCATTACCAGTTCCAGTTCCTATCCCAGCAGAAAAGAATCCACATCGCAATCATTATTTACTTCCTCAACAATCCATTCAAATCAATCATTACAGGAAACCAGTTCCACAAATGAGCAATCAACCCCATTTAGGTAATAGAAACTACAATAAGGGTAAATTACCTCCACCACCACCACATCAACCAATCTCTTCAGGTCAACATAAACCAATCAACTCAGGTACACACAAACCTGTTTTACTTCTTGGAGAGCCAACAGAAATTAAGCCATTCTATAAAGGATCTGATGTTGTTGTAGGAAAGCCATCCAAGTCACAAATCGAATTGCAGACAGCATTTAAAAATAAGAAAATTAATGAGCAATATTTATTGAAAGGAAGCAACAGAAAGCCTGAAAAAGCTCCAACAAGATCACCATTCAAGGAGCCATTCCAAGCAAAAAATGAGACAAAACCAATTCCTGATTTAGCTACAAATTCAGGATTCAAAGCTGATTCAATAATTGTAGAAAGTGGATTCCGTCCAATATTCAGACGTGAAGATGTTGAGAAGCTTAATGATGACGATACATCTATAGAGTATGAAAATGAGAACGATAAAGTTTCATTCACAATTCCAAGCATATCCCGAAGAAGTGATTCCGATTTCCATGATGTCTACGAAGGAGAAGGTCAATTTGTACAAAGTGATGATCCACAAAGCTTTGAACCAATGTTTATTCCATCACCTGAAGATGTAGCTGCGTTAGCACTTGTAAATTCATCATCAAATGATCCAACTGACATTATGATTGCAGAAGCTAGTGATCGACAAGGAGTGCTGTATTTACCACCACATGAAGTCAAGAGATCAGCAGTGCTCGATCCACTCGACTTGAAAGATCCACTTCCAGCAGAGACATTCCAAAAGCTTTCATCAAAAACAAAAAAATTCATTCAAGATAATCCACAATTTGTACCATATTCAGGCGAATTGCCAAGAGATTTAATGCTTCAAGTATATCGTGATTCATCTACAAGTACACGAGAGAAGAACCAGAACCTTCCTGTTATATCAACTAAGTTATCAGCTGTTAATTCAAATATTGACACCATTTAAGAGGGGTTTAATGTGTAGTTCTAGTTTATAAAAATATTCATTAATAGATGAAGATGTACAATAGTTGATTTTGACTCATTTTTTTAATTTATTTAATAAGTATATCATTGCAAAAAAGATTTCAATAGATCATGTTAAAAATATGACAAAAAATTACGAATTTGATATTTTCAAAAAAAAAAAAATCCTAATAAAAAATTGTGAAATTTGAGAGTAGCTAGATAAGAAGATTTTAGGGAAAGATTGCGTTAATATAACGATACAAGGAATTTTTCGGATACGAAATAAATTAGATGATAAAGTTTGTTGGAAATATTTTTTTTAAAAAAATTTTATATTGTTATACAGTATTAATGTATTAAATTCTTAAACTATCGTCCACGACTCGAAAAATTCGTGGATATTAATATTATTGTTAAAAAGATTTTTTTGATACGAGAATAAGAGACGAGAAATTGAAATAAAGACGAGATTCCACATTCCATAACATAAATAATACCTAAAATTTTGGTAAAGGTTGGAAAATTGATTTTGAATTGCAGGTATGATCGATTTTTGGTTTACACTCCCTATCAGATAAAAAGCTTGCTCTCTAACGCAGAGATAACTAAGAATAACGCTCACGAGCATGCTCATCTAGAAAATTTAAGGTGAGCAAGCTCCCGAAAGCATTCTTTATCTGTTAGGGGCTTGTGACATACACCTGGTGGTTTTTGAGTTATGGCCGTGCATAATAAGATTGACACAATTATGAATGCTAGTCTAGTAGACCTCTATAGTTTAGTTAGTGACTAGTATTTAATTTTTCGAGTTTTTGAACATCTCGAATAGTCATTAAATTGACACAACAATCCAACATCAATTTTCCAACTCATTTCTTTAATTTTCTTTGACTTAGAATTTTCATTTCCTAATTAAAAACATTGATTCGTCTATCTAACGTCTAGATGTAACAAAAATTCTTCCAATTTCTGAAGCAACTGTATCTGTTCAGACTTTTTTCTTTCTTAAACCAATACTCGGTTGATGTTGTTCCTTTTGATATCAATATCAATTGCTGAATTATCACAAACAGCAGTACAACGGACATTTCAAGTGCATAAATTGCTGCCACAAAACACAACGAGATTCTAAAATAATAACAATAAAATACAGTAAGTCAATCGTAGTAATCTTATCATAAATTGTGTCATAAAAAGTTGAATTACTTACTCAATATCATTAAAGACTTCACTGCAGTCATCGGGCAGAAGAAACATGATCCCGAATAATTGAAATATAGCAAATGGATGGCATATTGATGTCAATGCAAGATTTGCAAACAGCAACAGCGTAAATAAGCAGCTTAAACATCCAAGGAGAAAATATTTATGATTAAATCGTCCAATACAGCAGTTGAAGAAATAGTTATGATGATCACGTCCTATTATGCAACTTTTGCATATATTACAATGGAAAGTTCGTGCTGGGATATATTTTTTGCAACTTGAGCAACTATTTCTAACATTTGGTAAGTCTGAGTCTTGATCATCTGATTCAATCAGATCTTCATCCTCTGCATTAATCAGCGTGACTGTAGATGAGTCAAAAGTCTCTTTCGATGGTTCTGATGTGCCTAATTTATTGAGTGCAGATTGATTATAAGTCTGGAACATAACATAAATATTTAATTAGCATGTATTCTTTAAATTGGCACAGATCCAAAAGATCCGGTTCAAGTTTACTCACTTTATAGAAGAAATACACAGTCAGGAATATAAAAGTAACAAATATGAAATTTTCTTGTGGTAATAGCTCCAATAAAGGAAGCGTAAACTCAAATATAAACACAATATAAATGCACGAGATAACCGATAAGGCCAAGAAGATATTTGTCCTATAAAGAGAAGAAAAATATTGATTTTTAAAATTTGATGCGTTTTATCACATTTTAATTGCTGTTTTACAAGCCAGACATGACTGATAACAGCAATTAAACATACGTAGGCACTTACCTGGATTGCTTCTTAGCGAACCAAATGTAACAAGATGAAATAATTACAGGAAAAACTAGGAACGAAATTATGCAACATTCTAAATTGATGACTGCGATTAAATTAAGTGCTATTAACAGAACAAGTGGCACTATCAATTCAATTTTGGATCCTTTAAGCCTAGTATCACTAAGTAACCTCATATTTTTCTGTAATACAAGAAAGAATAAATTAGAATTTTTAATAACTTAATAATTTGCAATAATTTAATGCTCACTTACCGGTTTTTTCATTGATTCACAATAGTCTCATAAGTACTTGTTAAATAATGCACTTGTTCTGTTAGAAATATCCTTTAAATCAATTATTTATAAAATTTTTATGTGACAGACGAATTTTTATTTTTCTTTTGTTTTGATGAGAAACTGAGCAAGCTGAGCTACAGGGTGAGTGACTGAGTTTTTGAACGTTAGGGAAATTATTTGAATTTTTGATGACGGTTGGTAATGGGAATGTGTCTAGGCTAAGTAGGAGATTATTGGTTCGTCTTAATGAATTTCTGTATAGCATGTTTAGCAATATGAAGGCAGTTTTAGAACATAAGCGACAAAGTTTCGTTTCTCTGAGACTAATAAGCTTAATTCGAAAAAATGGACGATTATTATGCATGGTTATATTTTTTTTAGGAGTTTCAATGGAGAACTATATGGATTGAAGAATGAGGAGGCTTAGGGGATGTTTTGTAGTAGGATTACATCCAGCATTGACTTATGAGCATGAAAAGATTCATTTTGAATCAATGAAATTTATATGAAATCTAACGTACTTTTTTAATTTGAAAATTTGTAGCTCTTAGTTTCAATCCCCTTAATTACTTCAAAAGTGACAAATTTGTTAAAAATTCACAAACAAGCTTAATTAGAGTAAGGAATAAAGTTTAAGTGGTTGATTCAAGAAGAACAAACTTTTTTGAATATAAATATATTCAAGTTTTGACCTAAAAACTACTCAAAATTGAAGAATTCAGTGGAGT
The DNA here is from genome assembly GCF_022539635.2 of Chironomus tepperi. NCBI lineage: Eukaryota > Metazoa > Arthropoda > Insecta > Diptera > Chironomidae > Chironomus > Chironomus tepperi. The sequence continues at coordinate 3,742,730 of NW_027226486.1, read as the reverse complement.
TGACATTGCATGAAAAAAATCCTAAAAGATCCAGAAGGGGTAAGTTTGCAATTAAAATACAATTTATTCTCATTATTCATTACCGTAAAAGACCGAAACTAATAAATCTGCATCCTTTATTTACACACAACCTGTCAAATTCTGTCAAACATACAAAACAGTGATCACAATCCCCCTTTCGTTGCTGCATTTTGTCACCCTCTCAATTTATTTATGTCGATTCCATAAACACATGTAAAGACACATAATAATAACTCAAAAAAAAAAAATTATTTATCATTTTTGCAATCAGCAAATACAATAGACGAAAAAAACACATTTTTATCGTGATTATTGCTTATTAAACTTTTGAAAGTGCATTGCGGGTAACATGACTTCCTTAGAATTAAATAGTACGTGATCGGAAAAATATTTTCAGACATAAGGAAAATAAGGAAAAACATCATAAATGTAACGCGACAATTTTATGCTAATTATATGTCACAATACAGTACAAATGCAATTGTTACAAACAAAAATTACAATTTTACAAGTCAACGGCACTGAAAATTACAGTTGAGAACAATAAATTCAGGTGAACATGGTCAGGCATTATATCAAATCTGAAGATGCAAATTATTGAAATGGTATTTGAATGTAGAAACTATGTATGCACTTTACTAAAATGAAAACAGTAAAAAAAAACTAGTCCTGTGCTACTGACGCCATTCAGACGTTCGCGTGCACTTTCGTAATTAAATCGGAAATGAAAATTTTACCAAAATGAAGACAAGTAGTGAATGTTTTTATAGGCAAGTTTGTGATTTTGTGCAGAAAAAAGGAAGTTGTGATTGTTTTTTGTTCTATATTTACTTTTTGTTTGATTGGGTGTGGAAGTGGATGAACTAAATTGGGGAATTAGATTTGAGGTTAGATTATTTATGGAACGTGGTTTTTGCGATGTTTTTGAGTTGCTTTTTTGTATTGAATGACCTGGATAGTTAGATTGGTTTGAGAGTTGACAATTTTCTAGCATTATTGGCTTTTATTGATAGTTTTAAAGTTTGGACAATGTTTAGAATATGTTAACGGTTTTTTTAGATTTGAATACTTATTAAAACAGTTGCTTACCCCTAATCTTCAACAAATCTCAGCAATCTGAATGAAAAGGAACAGATTTAGAGGAGTCGGGCATACTATGCATGTATCGAACCTGTGAAAGCTCCGTAGATTTTAAGAGATCACATACTTGTTATTGGAAATATTGACAAAGGGTAGCTGTAGATATAGAAAGCTTGAGGCAATATATATTGGAGATCATAAATCATAATCAATCTGAGATGCCTGCGAAATAAGTAAGTAAGCCGTATTGAAACAATGATGTGCTAGTCCACAGTTGGATTTTCACTAGAAGTCCATTAAAAATTAGAAGCCTAATCTATTCCAAAAGGATATTCTGTCAAGTATCAACATTTAGTAATGAAGTGCTCTCCTCACTCAGTAATATAACTCCAAACCATCCACAACCAGATACCACAGACGCTGCAACTCTCAAAACAGAACCGAAGTCAGACAGACATTAAAATAAATCAATCCTTTTGTTTTAACTTAATGGGATAAGTAAAGGCCTTAAAAAAAAGTGGGGTTCAATTGTCGACAAAAACTTTTTTTTTAAATGTACAATGCATAATGGTGTCGCCAACGCGTGTATATATAGATGCAAAAAAGAATAAAAAAATATAAAACCGAGCAAGTGAGCGAGAGAGATGGGAATAATTGGCAAATTTGTGCAAGCCACTTATCCAACTGCGTTCCAAATATATCAATTAAACGTTCTCACCATAAATTTTCCTTCCCTTTTAGTCATAGGAAATGGCAGTAAAAAAGTTTTTTTCTTTCCCGCCCCAAAAATGTTGCAAAATTATGTTCACAAAAGCAATTTGTGCAATTCTCACATTCTGGCGACAAATATGCTTTAATTCTCATCCAATTCCAGTTGCCTGTCGACAATGATCTAATTTTATGGAAGAATTATGAAAATTCATGAGAGGGAAAACAACCTACATATGACTTGATTGTTAATTTGTTGGAAATTCAATTAAAAACTTTTATTTTTTACCAAAAAAATTCATATTTTTGAACTTTCCATGTTAACAGAAAGTCAACATATTTTCTTGGCTACCCATCCTTAATACTAGATCATTATGGCATGAATGAATTTGTTCTCATGGAAATTAACTTCCATTTTCATGTTGTAGAATAATTTGCAAAGTTGAAATTGTACTGGATTTTGCATATTATTAGTGCTGTAATTATATCGCTTATGATTTAGAGTTTGGAAAAGTTTAAGGCTTTTGCTGAAAGCTTTAGTAAAGCAGTAAGTGCTTTATAGCAAGTTTTATGTCTAATAATTAAATTAAAGTAAATTTTATCGCTGTTTCCTGTTTAAAAATGTTTATGAGACTGAAACGTAAACAAATGAGAAGGGTATGCAACTATGAATTTATGAAATTTAAATTTTATTTGACCGTTATTTGAGTTTCTAGAATTTGAATTGAAATTCCATAGAAATTCATCCATTTTAATACCGTTTCTGCATTTAATCCTTAATAACAACTTTTCCATAACCAAAATCCAACATCTCAGTAAGCATTTCCGACGGAATAATTGTGTTTCCAAAAGGAAATCATCTCAGCACGTCTTCCATCTTCTATCATCACTTAATTGTTTCAATGTTATCTCCACTCTAACACCAACACAAAGTCAAGTTAAGCTCAACATCCAACAAAAATTAACATTTCCGTGTTCTTTCCTTGAACAAAAATTATGCATTTATGTTAATTCCTCATTTTCGATGTAATGTTTCTATTTAATACATCTCAATCCATATTTACAGTCAACAAGAGAGTGAATGGAGCACCGAGAGAACTTATCATACTAATCTTAATCTAAAATATCGTAAAATGTGAAGCAATATTGCTTGACTTTCGTTCGAAGAAAAACGCACAGGGGGATTGAAAATTCTTTCCTATTCACTTAGAGTTCCTTATCGTTGCTTCCTTTAAATGTTAGTACTAAATTACTAAATAGATGAGAATAGAAAATTCTCTTCGTATAGCTAGGCTTATCGGATTAGGTTGCTTCATCAGCACCGTGTGTTCTCCTTTTACCTTTCACATACAGTCACGCAAAAAAATGGAAGCTGACATAAGAAAATATAATAATAAACTAGAGTGCGGTTATCATTAGATTGCTGATAATGATTCTCATTTTCACCGTTTATTTTTTGTACGGTGCCATACCTCTCTATCACATCATGTTACTAAGTCCTATTCATATCATTTAAATTTTATAGCATTTTTCGCACTTTATATGCTCACTTTTATCTTTCTTCATATATCTTCCGAAACCTTACGCTATTGTCAATATTACCGGGTATAGAAAAAAGAATCAAAAAAAAAAATATATAGGAATATTGCTGACATGCTTAATACACTGCATTGTTATGTAACCATATGTATTTCCCTGTATGCATTATTTTCCAACCGTTATCAGTGATCTATTGTGTTATGCCAACATTCAAGAATAATTTCTGTTAAATTTATTGTAAAATTATTCATCGCATGTCTTTTAATGAAGGAGGGTAATTGAAACATTTTCACATACATGTACAATTGTGAAAGTCTTGAAGCTGACAAACTATCATGCACAAAAATATAATTTTTTTTGCGAGCAACAACAATGTCACAAAAAAATTGTTACATGCTAATTTTAATGTCGCCACCAATTAAAAAGGAATAATTTTTATTTTTTGTGTAAGAACTGAATTTTATTTGATTTGATTTGTTTCCTATTCGTGTGTAGTCAGGGTGATGTTGTGATTATAGTCATACAGATCATGAATGCTAATTACTGTGTTTAAGTTTTTTGTCATGCTCATTTGGTAAGCAGTTGCTGTGAGTTATGGAATAATAATGATTCATGAAGTCATGAATGAGGTCTAGTATGTGATGGCTTAATTAGGTGGCTATTCCAATATGCACACGCTTTTTATGGAAGTCAGGTTGTGGCCTACCACATGTCATTCAAGTGTCTTTCACATGGTATCTAAGTGACTACGACATAGCATCAAACTGGCTACGACATGACATCAAAGTGACTACCACATGACATCCAAGTGACTACCACATGACATCCAAGTAGCTGTCACATGCCATCTAAGTTTCTGCCACATGACTTCTGCCAAGTGACTACCACATGGCTTCTAAGTGGCTACCACATGACATCCAAATGACTATCACATGACATCCAAGTGACAACCACATAGAATCCAAGTGACTATCACATGGTATCTAAGTAGCAATTATTATGGCAGCTAAAATGACATACATTATATGACTAAGCTGTGAGTGGCTCGATATGAACATTAAAACAATCTTCATCCCCTCCAGTCATCCAAAACAAAATCACCTTCTTACCACAATTTTCAATATCCATTCAGCTCCAATTGAGGATCCAAAAAGGAATTTAGTAAGCTTTGTCCCATAAGTAAGTCAATCTTCTCGAATGGTAGATAATGTTAGATAAGTAAATAATATGAAGACCTTGTATCCCATACCGAAACGCTTGTAAGACTCAATAATAAGAAAGGAAAAAAAAAATGCGGAAAAATGTACCTCTTTTTGTTTAGACAAAAAACACAAAGAAATCGAAAGAAATCCCTTCTTTGCATAAAAATCAAACAATTTTCTGTGACATAATACAGTGAATGGGAATAGCGGGTATCAAAATTCGGGATTTTGGATGAAGTAAACTCTTTAGATTGAGATGAGAACGAGAATTCCCGGAAAATTTTAGTCTAGATGGGTGTTGCTTGAACGTTTTCATGTATGACATACTTAAGTTAATTTGGAGTATGAATTTAGAAGATCTCGTTGTAGCTTGCGACATACTTTAAGTGTTTGGTGATACGCTAGTGTGTCATGGTGTGACACAGAGTATAGTTTGAGTAGGACTGCTCTAAGTCTGCTTAGTAAACCTTAAGTTTAGAACTTCCACGTTCTACAGTAGTGTATCCATAGCCTAGTCGCATAACTTAAAGTGCAGCTTATATCTAACTTAAAGTACAGCCAACATTTTTGTAATAGAGATCATTAGATGAATCCAAATGTAAAATTCGAACAGAATCCCTATTCTCCAGCTCATATTCTAACATCATTGCCAATGCCACGAGTAGACAGTTAAAATTCCAAGAAAAAAGGAAAGAACAAAAAAAAACGAATCATTGGATTAAATGATAACTACATAATCGCATTGGTAGCATAATGTATTGTATGATAAGCGAAATAAGATAGAAAATATTTATTTAATGTTTCTCTTTTTTTTTCTATCTTCTTGCCTTTACATGACATCTTTTTCTCATGTCTCTTTCACTTCATACCAATATGATGTCCTTTATGCTTGGCTTCAACATTATTACATGAAAAAAACCAAAAAAAAAATGGCATTTATTTATGATTAAATCTCATTTTGTGTGAGAATCATTTACTTTTCGTTCCTTTTTCTTGCTTCTGCATTTATTACATTTGTCTGATTTATCAAAACCAAAATCACATCAATTTTAATACATCTTTCCCTTCTGTGTGTTATACTTTATATGTGTCGGGGGGTTGCATATGAATGTTTAGACAAAATAATAAAAACAATGATGAAAAGCGTAGTATTATTACAATAGTAAAGAATAACAAATGATATACTCATGCATGCGCAAACAAATAACTTGATTTTTATCTTATTTCGAAAAAAAATTTAAATTTAGTTGTGCTGTATTCGTTCTTACTGCTCATATTATTTTATTGGTATTAATGATGGGTTTTTTTGTGTATTTTACAACAGATTCTCGTGTTTGATTTTAATTAAGATTCTTTATATTTCTATGAAACATGAATCAGACATCCATTGAATGACTTGAATGGATTATTATGAATGAAGAATGTTGAAGCACATGGCAAATTAAGTGAGGTTAGTAATGGCAGAAAATTGGTTTTAATGAAGCAGAAAAACGAATTCTACTCCTTATTATGTATGTAAATATTAGTTTTGAAGCTTTTTATTTGAAAATTCCATGAAATCGAGACAAATGGGGTATGAAGAAATTACTGTGGGAATGAACATTGGGTGTACAAGAAATTCTTAAAGCACATGATGTAGAAAAGGCAAAAAATAGTGTCCTCAGGCCTTTCTGACTCAAAATTGTATCGAATTCGACACTAGACTAGAGTCACACTGGCATGCGTCTGGATTTTTCTCATATTCCTTCGTTATGGCTACAAAGGGATTAGGGTAGCCGACATCTATTACGAAGAAGTCCAAATGTCAAATGTACACCTTCTAGTCATATCCAATCGTTACCACTGAATGCACCACTTGAGATTGAGCTCTGTATTTAGATATGCACTTGATATGATAGCAATCCACAAACCTGAGTAAACAACTTGACATAATGTACAGTTAATAACTAGACCTAAGGTCGACTAATTTTATGGAACGATCAGCAGAAAATGTCAATAGTCGACCATAGGTCTAGATTATAACTGAATATTATGTCAAGTTATCCACTCAGTAAATAATACTAACTATGAATTAAAAACAGGTTTTTTGGGCTCTTCAGCACAATATCTTTAGTCTAGATTCTTGACATCGAACATCTTCTTATATGCTTTATTCGATCAGCATTCCCTTCAAATATTCCCAATTTATTTCAAATTCTCAACAAAATTAAATTTCACTCCGATCTTAAATTACAATCCTAATATACACCAATTCCCCAAAAATTCATAACACCTATAATAAATTCAGTGAGAAAATCAAATATAAATAGCATATTATTGCTCTAAAGTTTACATTATGTTATGAATAAGAATTTGTCAATATGCTTTTTTTTCGTAAAAATTATTACGAATTGTGAGCAGAATTATGAATCGAATTTCCTTTTGGCATTGTACAGCACAGTATGAAGATCTTCGAACATTATCAAATAATAGCAAGAACATCAACAACAATAATTTAAAGAAAAAAAATATATAAAGGCAAAGAAGAGGAACGAGAAGATGGAAAATATGCCTTTTTCGTATAATGTACGAATAATGTTCGTATGATAAAAGTCAGCAAGCATGCAAGACAAAACGTGTGTCACATAAATTAATTTGACATTTTTTCATGTTTTTACTTTATATTGGAAAATGGAGCAATAGAAAGAAGCGCAGGGGCACATAAAATAAACATGAAAATGAATGTATCGTATGTAGCGTAAATGAACACATATTTATTTCCATGCATTGACATGGATGGTGAAGAGATGTTAAAAAAAAAGATACATGGAGCCAAATAAAACAGAGACAGAAAAAGAGAGAGAAACAATCTTTATGGGCTTTCATGTCTTAAGCATCATGAAGGAGGAACGTTGCTGTCGAATTACAATATGGATGTTGTGGACGAGTTTATGGCGTCTTTTGGCGGATTTTATGTAATTTTAGGATATTTTGAGTTTATCAGGATGATCACTTGGGATTGATCAAGGAAGAAGCTTGGTGATCATCATTAGGGCTACTTCTTAAGATCATTAAGTTAGTTTTCAGTAGAAATTCTGATCTAAAGCTTATTAAAGCTGAAGTAACTTAGAGCTTGGAATTATCAAGTTTCTAGGTATTGAAACTAAAGCTAAAGCTTCTAAATAAAACATAATATTGGAATATCAACTTACTTTAGCTTGCCTAGTCTTTTGCTAGTCTTTAACTGACCTAAGCCTAAGTAATATCTAAGCTAGTTCTAGTTCCCATGAGATCTGAAGAGATTCTTCCCAAAAATCACAATTTCAGCAACATAAATCTAAAGTGCAATCCCAAATTGTCACCATAGCACCTCCTTTACATCCCACATGTCCTTATCCCATGACTATGCAATATAAACTTTTTTCTCTATCATTTGTTTTAAGTCATAAAAATCACATAAAATATTTTTTTACATCAAAAAGTTTGCTTCCTTCCTGTTGGACGTGATCAGACAATTGCACAAAATACCGACAAGACCTCCATCGTCTATTGAAAATGAGATTGCATGAAACACGAGGAAGAGATGTCATTGGCAAGCAGCATTCAAACACTGCTTTTCTCGTTCAAAAAAAAAAAAGTCGCTATAATGAAAATTATTTATGTATGAAAGTAATGACGTGAGGAGCAAGAGTAAAAAAAAAGGAAATGCTTCCTCTATTTCCACTGGAGCTACGCTTAAGCATTCTCATCATGACTTTATTTAATTCTAATTTTATGATTATTTTCTGATCACATACAAATGGGAATCATGATAATGATGGTGATGGGTATATAGTGTTAAAGAATTTCCTTCTTTATTTCATGTCAAATGTTTGATATTATTCATCATGAGTTCCGCAATATCCTTCATATTTTTTCTTTTTTTACATATATATTTATGTAATATACCATCGTCCATCATTGTCGTCAAATTCATGTCCTCGCAATATAATTCACTCCCTTTTTGTACGTTCTTATCACATCCTCATCATATTTTCATGCATCTTGCGTCAAATGGAAATCATCATCATTTACATGAGAGTCATGAGAGTTGATTGATATGCATAGAAATTGAAAATTATAATTTTTTTTTTTCGATTTCACTTTTTTTTTCGTCAATATTTCTCGGAGTCACTTCTTTTGGATGTTTCTTCTTGATTTTTGGCTTCCTTTTGCTCTTGCTTTTGTCATGTTTATTATTATTACATTCATATTATGCTCAATGCGCATTCCTCTTTACATTGGTGTGCTGCAGAGTTGATGGTAGGAAGAATCGGGTGAATATCGTCATTGACTGAATGGATCATATAATCGATATGTTGTGGTTTTGATGCTGGTTTTTAATTGATATCAATCTTGAAGGACTAACAATCCCTAAAAGGCAAAGCTCATGATTTTATGATACAGAAATATAACTACGGTATCTAAAAGCGGTCTCTGTGTCTGTTAGAGTATTTAAGGCTCAATAGCTGGAATGTGCTGACGCTCGAAGGACCAAGAGTGCTGTGCTTTAGCTTTGAAACTACAGTTGCAATGTCACAGTCATCTAAGAGACAAAATAGACCGTAAATGACAAAAGATCATTAGATAGGCTTAACAACTCATCGAGAGAAGCTGTCGATAGAGATAGTATTGCTTTTGGTATCGGTAATAGGCAGACAGAAGCCAACTATAGAACAAACTCTAAGAGACGTCTAAGGAAGGTCATCGATTGCAATTATGGTCAGTGAATTAAGTAACCATATAAATGCTAAGGTATATAGTGGAATATTCACAGCTTGTTCTACTGATATCATCACGAGACTGAATTTCTGATAATTCTTTTGAGATCGATCCAACAGAAGTCCTTTGTCCAGCTTCAACTTTGATAGGCTCTTACACCTCTACTGCCATCCACTATCATACCACCTCTGCTTATGTAAGTTTATTAAAAAGAAAAATGCAAAATGAATCTCAAGTGAATACAATGAATTATGTTTTGTGTTATGAAATTCATGCTCCTTAACATCGTGATAATTTTTTATGCTTTTTTTCTTCCTTTTATCTTGATAATTATCAATTCTATGATGTTGTTTATGTAGGTGTTAGGCTGGAAATCATTTGTGATTTCATCCTACAGAAAATAAATTCGATGCAATGTCTGTTATGGAATTTCATTAAAGAAAGTCTTTAGAGGATTTTCCGAGGCGAATCTTCCAGGAAGATACTTTGTTGAGGATGGGGGATTTTGACACTTTATTGAAAGATTTTCATGCTTGGAAATCATGAATTATTCATTTGTTGTAGATTTATGTCAACTTTAGATTAATATCGAATTGAGGATTAGATTGTGTAAATTTGGGAAGTTTACATACTTTTTGTGTGGATTATTAGTTCGGGTATGGAAGTTTTTATAGCAAATAAGTGGAATTTTTCAGTCTGACAATGCAAGGAACCGCTTTTTCGTCTTACAAATGGGTCAAAATTAGCCGTCACCGGTAATTTTGCGTCTTACCGTTAATGCGGCGACAAAGCGATGGTCTTGCGAATACGTTGTGCTGTTCGGAAACAATTGGACTGCTTATTATGAACAACTGTTTATTTGCTCTCAAAATTCAGTTCCAAATTGTAAATTATATCCAGAATACTCAAAAAACAAAGAATTATGCAAACTTACACAGAAGTTTCTCCATCACCTCACAGCCTGAACACATAAAGGCATTTACATTTACTTCTGCAATGCTTGCAGGGCTTTTTTCTTAAGTATTTTTCAATTCAATATATTATAGTCTGGATACATAAAAATCAGTATGAAAGTACACAAAGTAACAACAATGAAATGGATTTTCTCATGGGTAATCAGTATCAAGTAAAGGAGAATGGATGAGAAGAATAGAAGGAAGAAAGAAAAAAAACATACTATTAGAAATGCTGCTTGCTACCGTTTATGATAATGCGATTAGAGATTGAAATCAATAAATTGGCTTGCACAGGAATCTTACGATGAAAAATAATGTTACATTCAGGAATTGAGACTCCTCATGCTTATACATATATATACACATAATCAGATTATTCGCATACGATTAAGGTTGAACATTTGATCCTTCTCGAGTGCTGATCAGTTAGACTTGATACTGTTTGAATAATGTCAGACAAAAAAAAAGAAGTGTTTAAGTAGGGCGCAAGTGTTGCAAAAGTGCCACTTAAACACTGTTCAAGTGTCACTTGAGCAAGATAAAACATTCTCTTCCGAGAGGCATAGGCAATATACAATTGAGTACTAAATTATGTGGTATGACGCATTTTTATGAGTATATTATGAAATTTACTGTTTTTTGGACTTTCTTGTATGAATTTAAAGCTTCTCATTGAGGTTGCGGATGTGCTGAATCCTCATTTCCCTGACAATCCGACAAAAACAAGCTTCAGAAGCAGCATTTACATGAACAACATGCTAAAAACCTTTTTTTCACAGAGAACTTCCGAGAATTTTTCATGATATTGCCTTTTCAAGCATTTAGGCATTATTAACTTTAGAAGATATAAAGGTATTTGGGTGCTTAAATTGAACACTCTTTGTGAAATAATACTTCAAATACCAATTTCTTGACAAATCTTATTTAACTTTTGGATTTCAATTACTGAGTAGAAATTGATGGAATCTTTTTTTGGGATTGGAGGAAGTTTAAAGTCCTTTTTGATTAAGATCAGTGGAGTTTAAATTTTTTGTGGTATGGTACAGCTTGGTAGTAAGTCTCGATTGAAGCAAAACACGGCAACAACCAGGAAAACAGGCATACTGTCTAAATCAAACTGTATAAACAATGCAGTCCCTACATCGATGCTTTCTCCATCATGATTGGGTTCCTACCCTAATGCGGTCTCTGTCCCAATACAGTTTCTGCTCTAATGTAGTCCCTTCCTCAATGCGGTCTCTACCCCAATGCGGTAAATACCCAAATGCAGTCCTAAATCAATGCGGTCCCACTCCCAATGCGGTCTCTACCCAATGCGGTTTAACCCTCAACCCTAACCCTCAAATTTAATTTTTTGCCTTAAAAATGATCCAAAAGCAGTCGACAGTATTCGTGTAGCCGTCAAGTCATCCTTACGCCTTGTCATTATGTGTTCGAATTATGAAAACGTCAATTTCATGCACTGTTAGTCCACACTCGTTGAACAATCGACAGCTATGTAGTAAAAAGAGGAGTGAAGATATATGATGAACGAAAAAAGACTAATGATTTACGACTCAGCAAATGGAACCTTCGGACGCTCTCAAAATCAAGAAAATGGAGATTGCCAGAATTAAGCAACTTTTGGAGCACCATCACTGCTATTCATAACGTAAGTTCTCGCCAAGGAAACAACTAAGTAAATAAAAGTAAGTTCCAAATGTACAAAATTGTCTACCATCTTAACCTAATTTGAGTCTTGCACAAGTCTTGCTATAAAATCTATAAAGTAAACAAAGTACTTCCTCAAACTAGAAATATCACGTATGCTTTGCGTCATTCAATTGACGACATGTTCCGCATGTGTCTATAAAGTGCAAATATATGTAGATGATAAAACTATAGAGAACAAGAAGACAGCATTTTTTATGTACTAAGCATGCGAAATACTCAACAGCAGAAAAAAAAAAATCACTCCATATGCTTCGACAGCGCCCACAATTTAATATACATAAAAATTGTCACAAAAAATGTACATTTATATTTTTCTTAACCAGCATCAACTAATAATCATTACAGAAGATACTTTAATATACAATTTCATTCGATTTCAGCACTGCAGGTGTATATTAAACATAGCTGTTTTCTATTTCATAACAAACTCTCGTTCACTCAACAGAATTACATCTCATATACATAAATTTTTATTATTATAGGCATCATTTATGTATACATCTCACACTCCTTATACATATTCGAATTATTATTTAAGTAAAAAAAAGAGGCGGCGGTAAAGTGAGAAAGAAATTATCATTTTTATAGTCATACATATGGTACACATCGCTGTATGATATTCTATGTGAGTATTTGAACAATTATTTGACCTCATGGATGAGGATCGCAAATATATTTGTTTCAAGTAACAGCCTTTTTTGTACAAACGGAGGAAGGAAATGAGCAAGAAAAAGAAAAGAAAAGTGTAAAGGCATTCAAAACACGTCGTTTTTCGTTAACAATAAATAAGAAAGCAGTTGGTGAAATTGAACAAAAATAAGGAACATCGATGCCATGCTCGATACATTTCTTTGTCGTTTAAGGGAAAGTTTATAAGCTGGTACTTTATTGTGTGAAGGAATGAACAATTTTTTTGTCGACTTTTCTGGGATAATTGGGGTTGTGGATGGGTTTGGGATGGATGTTTTGTCTAAATGGGTATAAATATTTCTTACTTCCTTGGCGAAGGCGCACGAGGGTCCATTATCGCATTCAGAGTTCGTGAAAAGTTGGATCTGCCTTTACATAACTTCCGCCAGTTGCTAATTCCCAGCACTTTTGCATAGTTGCTCAAACAGTAATTCCATGAACTCTTAAGGCTTAATGAGTATACTTGAGCTCAAATCTGCAAGCTTACAGCTTTTGACAAACTATAAAGTACAACCAAAAGTTGCAGATCTGCGTATCTTAAATGGAGGAAAAATAGGCCTGCGGTTCTTAACCGAACCCTACTTTAAAACAGTAGTGGGCAACCTGTGTGCTCCGTAACCTAAGTAAGCTTCGACTACTAGTCAAACGTCATGCATTGAATTTACAGGAAATTTTGGAGACACACTACTGTCAAGTTAAAGTGACTCCTTTACCTGGAGCAGGTTTTGATTTAAATCTGATGAATCAGCAAAAATCCTCCAAGATGTGATTCTAACCTGAAACTGGTTTTGATTTAAATCAGGCAATCTAACAGGCAACAATATGGTACCTAAAAGCAGTCTCTTTGCGGCCCGGCACGCCGACTTGGATTTTGGATCAATTCAACGAATTGTATTCTTGGGTGACTACCTTTCGCTACTTCCTTTCCAAAGTTCAATGTCCATAAATGCGCTTCCACATTCCCCCTAAAGGTGACCATTTCCTGAAAAAAAATTTGTATGCTCCAAAAAATACCAAAAAAAAGGGGATGGAAATTATTTATTCAAAATTGAACAATCGACATTTTTAAACTTTTTTCTTTGAACAGGATGAACATTTTGTGTATATTTTGTTGATGTGCACGTACGACGCGAAAAATATCATAAGAAGAAAGAAATTTAATTTTAAATAATAAGAATCGGCACCTACTGCAGCTATTTTTAAGGAAAAACAAAAGTTTAGACCATAAAGATAAATTTTAATTTTTTTTTATGAAAAATTAAAGCGAATAAAATTGCTTTTTTTTCTATTATTTTATGGATAAGGAGAATCAGGTAGAGATCAAGTATTAAAAATTTCCATACATAACATCGAGGGGTTGATTTTTTTCACGTGTCGAATTTCCTCATACACATCAATACAAGAGTTCCTTTCAGATTCAGTACATGATTTCGCTCTACATGCCGAATGTTGAAAATGCCTTTTTTTTCTCATCTCATAATCATATTGAGACCTATAAATGTGCTAATGCCTGATGCTGTTATTGCCTTCAAAGATATTGTTAATATTGGCATCATGTTCAATACTAAACTTTTGACATTTACTATGTTAATAAAAATGGAATCGGAAAATAGACACTTCACCTACAGTTGTTGGCAATAATTTTGATGGAGATGCTTCACGCATCGTGTTTGATATTTAGCTGCGTGATAGAGAATTTGGAGGCAGTGTTGGTATTTGATTGTTTGATAAGTCTTTAATCTGGTAATACAAATTGGAAATGTTTAGTTACAACTCCTTTAAGGCTTTGTTCAGCTTCATCATGGATACATTAAGCACTGGCAGCTCTAAGGCTTTGTTCAGCTTCATTATGGAACATTTGTTAGCACCAAAACTGCTGGCCTGTCATCTAAAATACAGAAAATGCATTCCTGCAGTTGATGAGCGAACCCTAAAAACAAAAGATTGAATATGACCGAGTAGCTTTGGCAAATAACAAGTCGATAAGGTTATGTTGTATGCTCAGCAAAAAGATGAGGTTGTAGAAATACGGAAGTCAACTTCATAAGCTGCAGATGACGACTGTTTGTTCAGTTAACCAAGAACCAGCTTCAGGCGACATTTGAGATATGAATCACAGTTGATCTGTAAGAAGTAAGTAAGTACAAGTAAGTGCAGTTATAAACTTGACATTTGTGGACATTGTCACTAGAGAGCGCTCAGTTGCGCGAGTGGCTGAAGTCGAACAGCTATTCAAGTTCATGAGCTACATGGAGAGCCAAAAGCGCTCGACGTTTCTTATTTTTATAGTCATACATCCTTATAGATCCCCAAAATGACCTTCCGGTTCATAAGATATGAAATTTGTATAAGTTGCTAAGAATTGTCAAATTTATTTGAAGTTGGACACATGCTAGACTATTAGCAGCTTGTTCCAATCAGAGTCTATGTCTGTTGAGACAAAATAGTGTTAAAGTCAAGTTAAAGCCAAGACAAAATATCCCAAAAAAATTCTAATTTAACAATACTGCTTAAAGAGGCTTATAAGTATTAAAATTACACGGCAGTTCGTTCTCCCCCCGAAAATATGACGTTAATATTTTAATTCCTTTTAAATACCTGTTGTGAAGCTAATTTTCATCTTTTAATTACAAAATATTTATTTTTGCGTAATTAAATCAGTCAATCAAAAAATGTTTTCATGTATCTGTGCTTAATGTGGCCTCCCTTTATTATACGCTTCCTTATTTTAACAAATTAAAGTCAAAAAAAAGTTAAGAATTATTTTATTATAAAATTTTTGTGCTGTAAAGGAGGAAAGGGGTGCGAAAGAAGCGATAAAAAAGGGATGAACTCGCCTCGATAAACAGAAAAAAAGGAGAAAATTTTATTTATTTGCACTTTCTTATTGCCATTTCTGTTGAAATATTTATTTACAATTTTCTTTTCTCGTGCCTCTCTCTCTTACTGAGTAATTTCGAGGGCATTTTTATAGACGAAAAGCATTTCAAAAATTTCATTCCGCTAGGTTTACAACAATATTTTCTAACAGCAACAACAAAAAAAATCATCATCTTCTTATTGCTGCCATTTCTCCTTCATACTGCTGCCTCATGAAATGAATGAGGAAAAATAAAATCGAGTACGAGTCATAAAATATGTTATTAAATTGTTGTTTATTTTATTCACCGGAAAAGGAATTTTTTTTCTTCTCTTCAAAAAAAAATGCTTGAAGTTCTTGTGCCATTGATTAAGGGACTTAAACGCCTTTTTGTCCAGCAATCAGTATTTGGTTAGAATCAACAACTAAGAAATTGATGAAAAATAACGTTAAAAATTATTTTGAAAATTAACGGTCGAAAAAAATTCAAATTAAAACTTCCAAAAGTAAGCCAGCAAGCCAGCAAGTCAGCAACAAGCCAGCAAGCCAGCAACAAGCCAGCAAGCCAGCAACAAGCCAGCAACAAGCCAACAAGCCATCAAGCCAGCAAGCCAACAACAAGCCAGCCAAAGTGAATTACCTAACCTCACTTTTCTCAAAAATACGCTAAAAAGCACCAAAAAAAGTAAGTTACGGAGTTACAATAAATTTTAAAACGCAAATTTCTGTGCTGTTTTATTTCTTAGTCGTGTTAAATTTATTGTTATTGTCTCGGTCAATTGATAGAGACATGAAACGTTGTTTTTATTGCATTTTGTTTAAATTTTTCATGGAACCACGTAAGTGATCTTATCGACATCCTTTTCATTTGTGGAAATTCATGTGTGAACAAATGATGCTGTAAAATTTGTCATCAAAAATTTAATGGCGTTTAATTAATTCTGTTAAGTTGTTTGTAGCAATTAACGGGAACGTAAAAAATGAAGTAATTTTTGTTTGGTGATAAAGATTTTAATGTTTCTGGAGTTGGATATCCTTGTTATAATTTTATTTGCTGTTGAATTAATGATGATTGATTTTTAACGGTTTTTCTTAGATTTGAACTAGTTTCTCGCACAGTTGTCAAATTTTGAGTAGTTTTTCTCCCCTTTTGTTTACTAAAGTTGAGTATTTTCGTGAATTTAGAAAGAATTGAAACAATTTTGGTGAGTTTTGTAGATAAATAAGTGAATTTAGATACTAAATTATATATTAGTCAATAATATAGAGGACTTTTGACTATATTAGAGTAAGATGAGATCTTCTTGATAAGAATTAATAGAATTTTAGCAAATTTTCAACAATTTTTAGGTTTGGATCTTGAAAAATGTGCTCGATTTACTAGTCACTGACTCTTGCTCCGATCTGATCATCGTTTTAAATCAGTTCATCTGTATTTTACGAAAATCAACAGAAATTCATAAGTTTTCCACGAAAAATCCACAATTTTCTCAGAAACAAGCCAAACTGAACTCACATCCGACCACAAAATATTGCTAAAAAATATTAAGCGAAATTAATCTTTGAAATGACTATGAGAAAGTATACAAAATTGTATATATATATATAAATTTATTTGTTCTTCATCTACTGTATGCTTTATACAGCTTGAAAAACATTTTTTGTTGCTTCGACAAAAAAAAAGAGTCATAAATTGGAGTTGAATTTACACCAATAAGAATTTACACTATAATTACATTTTACGATCTTTTTAAATTTCCTAACTTCATCAAAAGAGTGCCATAAAGTTACACCAACGCCACAATCGTAATTTTTCTCATTTCATTCGGTCTCATTCTCCGTTACTCTCTACAGGACTCATCCTTTCCAATTTTCTTCCTCTTTCTTGTATCTTGAAATGTTAGAAGCTTCTCATTCCAAATGCCAACTGCTGTTAAATTTTTTTTCTCCTTTTACAGTAATTTAATTCCGAGTCACCAAAGAGCTACGGAAATGGTGATGGAGAGGAAGAATTATGAGAGAAAGAGAAGAAAGCACGAAATTTTCTTTTTTTTTTGTCGCTGATGAAAGTATGAAAAGTTATAATAATTTCTTGTTGAATGTCACTAAGGTACTTAATTAAGTTTTTCGAGAGTTGTTATCAACTTTAAATGTTTCAAATTTTCCTCTCATTTTCGTGTGCTGCAAGGAGACAGCCAGTCCGTATGTTGTATGGTGACAGAGTTGAGATGATGGGAGTTTTGAGGGGCAATGAATTGAGTGGTGAGTGGAATTGAATTAGGGAGGTCCTGATTGGTGAATAGAGTTTTATTGAGAAGATAAGCGGACTTACTTGAAGAACACTGACTGTAGGAATGGATCCATGAAATAGCAGTTAAATGCATTTTTGAGAAATTGACAATATGCTAATCTCGACTAGATGCTATGCATGGCAAGGTGCAAAGCCTGACAAGGTGCTATGCTTGGCAATGCGCAATATGCTTGGCAAGGTGCTATGCTTGGCAAGATGCTATACTTGGCAAGGTGCTACGCTCGGCAAAGTGCGCTCGGCACGCTCGGTAAAGTACCACGCTCGGCAAGGTGCCATGCTCAGCAAGTTGCTACGCTCAGCAAATCGTTACGCTCGGCTAGGTGCTACGCTCGGTGATATACCACGCTCGGCAAGGTGCCACGCTCAGCAAGTTGCTACGCTCAGTAAATCGTTACGCTCGGCTAGGTGCTACGCTCGGTAGTGTGCAATGCTCAGCCATTTGTTATGCTCGACAATGCTCCTTGTTGCGCAATAGAACATCAAGTACCAACCCCGACAAATCCACCTTCAATTAAATAGTAACTGCATTTCGTACCATCCACTAGTTCTTTATGTTCTTGTTGCTGTGCTCAATATAATTGCCAGCGAAAATTCTTTTTTATGTTCTTTTCTTCATTCTCCTCCCTCCCGAAATTTGTTCCATTTAGTAATTTTAGAGTGAAAGCTAAACTAAAACGACGAATCAAGAATAAATTAAAGCATAAGAACTGAATGAGTTGGTCATAAATAAGATTAATTTTCTCTTCCTACATTTTTAATAGGAAACTTGATGATTCATCACGGAACGTTATTTATGATTTCTGCTGATTTGTATTTTTATGATCAGCGAGCGTCTTCTCGACTCAACTGCTATTCTAAAATAGTACATTACCCCATCAAAAAATATATATAAGAGAACATAAAAATTAAGCCCGGTTGATTCTGTTTTTATAGACGACAAGCAATCCACTAGTTAGTTCCATGTGGGCTGTTTTTGTGATTATAAAAGAAACAACAAAAGAGTGAGTTTAACAAGATTCTTCCACTCATGTTTCGGAAGGTTAATTAGACTCATATACGTAAACAACACATATATGTGATGTTCTTGGCTTCATGTCAGACCAGATATAAGGAAGTTTTATGAACAAAATTAATTAGAAATTAAACATTTTCCTCACGATTTTTCATTTACTTTGATGGAATAAAAGTTGACATCTTTTAGTTGATTAGTTTTTTTTTTTCTCCTCTTGCTATGCCTTGCTTCATTGCCATTTCTTATTCAGCCTACAAGATGCCTTAATCCTATTTCTCATTATTAAGAATGGACATTGTGAGATAAACTTCAGAAGATAAACTAATTTCGTAAATAAATTATTATTTCGTTAACTTCATTTTATGATTAAGATCTTCCGTTTGTTGCTGCATGTAAGCTTGGTCGTGTGGGGGTTGATCGAATGTGATGTGTGCTGAAAATTGAATTTATAGAGTTTTCTAGATTTACATTAGGAAAATATGTGTGCAACAGTGTGTGCATTCAAGTTACAATCATGCATTGAGGTTAACGCAAAGCTTTAAGCCTTGCACGTATGCTATAGGTGACAAAAAAGGTTAGAACGGTAGTGGTCTAAAGGTTTTGGCGGCTTACACAGATTGTCCATCACTGGTTTAGAGAGTATTAAGAGAGATTGATGTATGGGTCTGACTAGATATAGCAGTGTTGTCCAAACGCTTTTGTGCCCCGGTACAGCTAGTCATGCGGCATTCGGTTTATGGCATTTTCAAAAGGAATTGGCGACATATTAGTTTGACACTGCTAACAGTTTGGACAACATTGATTCTTGTTGAATCAGGGAGGTTGTCAGAGAGGTTTGAAACCTCCGACACTCCTTGGCAAACCCCCTTATTTTAATGAAAATTGAACTAGAAGGGCCAAACATGGATAATAATTAGGGTTTGACCATTCCCTTCAAATGCTGTTTGTTCGTTAATCTTCAAATATTTTTTGACCGTTATTTTTCAAATTTTATTAATTTAGATATTGTGTCGACCACCAGCATCCAGTTAAGGTGATTGTATTGAGAATTGCCTCATAGCTGTCGCCATTATCTCCATCAACCCATCCAACTCTTGACATCACACAACAATGACTCCATACGATGAAATATGTATTAAGAAATAGTAGACAAAATGTTAACGATAAGAAAACTATTAAATGAATCAAAATAACTCCAACCTATAATCTTTGAAGATTGAAAAATCAATTTCGGTAAGAAAATGATATTTTTTGTGCTTCTCTCCTCCTCGAAAAATTCATAATACCGCACCGTTCTGTAAGTTGTTTTCTTTTTCGACTCTCTTTGCCTTGGTTCTTCTTTTTTATTTCAAAAGATATCAATGAATTACAGTAGGATGAGTAAAAATTGAGGCTTGAAATACAATCAACGGTAATTTCCATCCCATCATCGCATGCTGTTCTCCTTCGTACACTGTACAACAGTAAAGAGGGTGTTGGATTCGTCATGGTATATTCGCATATCGTATTGATGGGTAGGATCAAGATGATGTTTATACAGGAATTGGTTGATTGAGTTGGAAAAGGAGAAAATTTGTAGGACTTTTTTTTGGATTTTTTTTTATTTGAGGGGTGCAAGTAAAAGGCGATAAAATTTTATGGAATGAAATTTGAGTTCAAATTTTTGCGGGAACATTTTGAAGTAATGGTGCATTGTTTTTATAGAAACATTTAAAATAGGGAAGTAATGGTACTTATATACCTTTAATTCGAGTGTTTCTTATTGCTAACAAAAGTGTTTTTGGTACAGTTTCCCGAATTCCCAGTGCCGACAAGTGCTTGAAACTGAGTCTGAAATCGAGAAGTGAAAGAGAATTTACTGTCGCGGTCTTGACAAATTTTGACTGACTTGGAAGACTTGGTCTCTTTAAAGACACTGCGATCTACGAACTGTTGTACAATTCCCAAGTGTCATTGACTTAGAGGACTCAGATCATCCTACAAGTCCATCAGGCCAAGATACTTACTAACTTCGCGGTTTCGGTCAAGGCTTCAGGGCCAAAAGTGATCCATGGTAACTACCTCAAAAGACAGTTTGAGAATAAAGATTAGGGTCCATACATAACCACTGAAACCAGGCCTACATGATCTAACAAATTTGATTCTTGCTGAGAATATGACACTTAAAATTGTACAACAGATTTCTTAGATCGGAGTTTTTTAAAACTTAACTCTCAACAAAAGCTTAAAAATGCACCCTTTAGTTGTCTCTTAAATGGAAAGTCACAAATAATCAATTTCCACGCAGCACAAAACAGTGTGTGAATATGTTGTAAAAAGCTAAACGTGTGCAAAATATACATGCAGGCACGATGAAAGGCAGCTCGTTTTGCAGGGTCTAAGAAAAGTGAAAAAAAATGTTAAATATTTATGTATCAAACGTGCTGTATCGAGAGTTACTTTTCCTTTCCATGGGACCTTTCAAATATCCGTTGTGTGTTCTATTTAATTTTACTCTTCTAATGTAATATTGAGAGATCAATTTTAAATTCCTCATTGCTGGTGCCGCTTCATATCATAAGCATCTAAGCATCTGAACCCCTACCAGTCTCAAACATCTAAAATATTTAACAAATTTGCAGTTCTTGCTGTGAATAAGAATTTAAAATTGTTATTTTTTTCCCTTTCTTTAAAACTTAACTTCCTCAACAAAATCTTAAAAATGCACCCTTTAGTTGTTTTAAATGGAAAGTCTTAAAATTTACAAATAATACAATTTCCACGCAGCACAAAACAGCACCAGTGTGAATATGTTTAGTAAAAATAAACGTTGCAAAATATACATCAGGCACGATAAAGGCAGCAAAATCGTTTTGCAAAAAAAAAAAAAACAAGAATAAGAAAAGTAGAAAAAAAATGTTAAATATTTATGTATCAAACGTGCTGTATCGAGAGTTACTTTTCCTTTCCATGGCTCTTATTCCTTTCAAATATCCGTTGTGTGACCTTCTATTTAATTTTATCCTCTTGTATGGTTGTGTAGAGATCAATTTTTTATAAGAAATAAAAAAAGGTTTTTTTTTCTCATTGCTGGTGCTGCTCAATTTTCCTTTCTTTACCTCCTGTATTAATATAAGTAAAGAAACTATCGAGAGGAATTTTTTTTTCTTTTCTTTATTTATATATACGTATGTATTTTCACACACCAATGCTCCTTTTATTCTACTCCTTCATACTACTCCTTTTTTTCTTGAAATGTTCACATAAAGTCTCATGAATGTTATGAAATCGAAATTACATATTGTTCAATGAAATTTATATATTTATGTGCGGAACATTGAAGGGAAAAATGTTTTTTTTTCTTTCTTTTTCTGGTGGGTTCAAATTGCAGTTGGAATAAAAAGTGTGTTGCGGGGTTAGGGAAAATTATTCAATGAAGAATTATTAAAATTTATAAAAATTTTCCAATGCATCCTGCGAAAAAAAAGTGACCAAAAATTTTTTTTTTCCAAAAATTTTTTTTGAACCAAAAATTACATTTGACTTTGAAGTTGGTAATCTTGGATTACAAGTCCAAAATATTTAAAAACAATTTCAAATATTGAAAAAATTCAAAAATTTTAGATCAAAACAGCTAAAGAATTTTAAAATTCCAAAAATTTGACCAAACTTACATTTGACCCTAATTAAAACTTCAAAATTTTAAAATATTAGGATCAATTTTTTAATTCATATTTTCTTAATTTTTGTTTAAAATTTTAAAAATTTTCAAAATTTTTAAGTAGTTTTAAAATTTTGAAAATTCAAAAAATTTCAAAAATTTAAATTTTTTTTTAAAAATTTATAAAATTTAGAGTTTATAAAATTAGAATTTTCTAAGATTTAAAATTTTAAAGTTAAAAATTTGAAATTTTAAATTTTAAATTTAAAAAAAAAAATTAATTTAATTTAAATTTATAGAATTGAAATTTTAAATTAGAAAATATTTAAGTCTTAAACAAATTTTGTCAAATTTTCAAAATTTTTAAATTTTAATATAATTTCAAATTTTAAGTTTTTAAAATTTTAAAATTTTAAACAAAATTTTCAAAGTGAAATTTAAATCAAATTTTTCATATAAATTTTGCAATTTTCAAAATTTTGATTAAAATTGATTAATCAAAATTTTAAAATTTTTAAAAATTCAAATTTTTTGCCACAAAACAAAAATTTCCTCCCAGTGTAAACACCAACTTAAAAAAAAACTAAGGGAGATGCAAATATTTGAAAAAAGAGAAAAAAAAGAAAAAAATCCTTAAATTTTTTTGGAATATGAGAAAAAATGTCAATGGCTTGTATGCGTACAACTATTTCCAATATTTAATCGAGAGGAAGGTAAACGAATAGGAAAATTATATTACATGATAAGGACGAGGAGAAAAAAAAAAAGTAAACTTTTATCCAATTTCATTTTTAAAGCATAATAAATTTATCTCATTGTCGTACATTTTATTACATTAAGGCCTTCGTCATCTATTTTCATATATGGCTGTTGATGTTGTTTCCTGCTTTTTTATATTAAAAACTTTTTATTTTATTTCATAGTTTTTTATTTCGTTGTTGTTCGTCGTCTTGAAAATGGCTTTAAATTTGACGGAAATGTGAAAATGGGAAAGTTTTATTGACATCAAATTTGGGAAAATACCGTGAATGATGTGTCGGGAGGAGATGCATAGAGTAGTATTGAGGATTTTACTAGTTAGGCCAGTGGTGGGCAACCTGTGAGCCGCGGCACATGATGGAGGGAGTGGGGTGGCAGATGAGGGTAAGACATGACCAAAATCGCACATGGCATGCGGTTCATGGTGTTCCGCGGCACTCAGGTTGCCCATCACTGAGTTAGACGCATTATGAGTCATACCTTATTAATAGTCCTTGTAGAGGCTAACTACATGTCCATATAACACCTATACATGTCCACATAACGCCTATATATACCCACATATCACCCATCCAACAACCACCAAGCATCCCACAAAATCCACTAGAAATTCTTCAATATTACCGATATCAAGCTTATCCACAAAGAGCATCCATTATTCCTCCACATGGAAATCAATATTTCACATCTCGTTAACCCGTGAGCTTCAAAAAAAAAAGCTCTTACGTTTATTAATAATATAAATTGCATTTTTTAACTGAGTGCACTCAACAGTATTATCGATATATTATTTTTTGTTGAGCAATACACCGAATATTATTACACATCGTGTATGTATATATAAAATGAAGCATTATTGAACTGAAATAACATCAAACTATAATAAGAAACATATTTGTTTAACTCAATGTGAGTGGTTGGGTTGCAGGGTTGGTATGTAATATTGGTGGATGTTGAGGATTTGTGTTCTTGGGTAGCGACTGTCTGGGTCTAATGCGTCATAACTCTGTCATTATTCAACCAAATGTGATTAATTAACACTAAGTATGACTAAATGGAAGTAGCAGCTAGTGGTTTCCATAGGAAGGGTGACGGAGACTATGTCAATTGTGTTGCTCGGTTCGTAATAACTCAGCCAAGGATTTAGCTCAAGGATCGATTATTAATGGAAGCAGCCTATGCTAACATCCATGGGTTCTGAAGTCAATTCGTCACTCGATTCTACGCATGACTTAGTCAAGGCTATTAACTCTTAATGAGATGAAGAATGGAAGCAACGGACCTTGTACATTGTGTTGCTCGGGTCAATTTGGCAATTATGTCGCTCGGGTTTAAACATGGATGAAGTCAAAATTATATTATTAATTCTTAATAGAAGTAGCCTGGTGGCTTCCCCATGGAAGATGAAACTTTTTCGTTTATGTAGTTCGATCTGCGGTCCAGATAGCTAATTATCGATCTCATTCGATCGCTATAAACAAGAAACAGGTTGCCAACAAGCTGCCGATACTGACTTTTTGCCATTTTCCACCATCTCAACCCTGCTCATGTATTTACTTGGTATTTACATAAGTATAATATGTTTACATTCGGTGTATATAAAATGCACTGTCTCTCACTCAAAACAGGGAAATACGATAAATGCTTTTTAGCTTCACTACCGCAGGATATTACACGGCTTACGTACGATAAAAAAATATAAAAAAAGAAAGAGAGAGTATATGTATAAGTAGTTTCCAAGAAGAGACTGCATAACGTGCACAAATAAAAACCAAGCAATAGCTTACTGCTTTATAGGACGAATAATAAAGTTGACTGTGATACATAAAAAATTACTTAAACGAAACGAATATGGTATGAAACATTTTTACGTCAAAATATCGTGCAAGTATACTGTATGTTGAGCATTAAGACTAAAGAAAATAGAAATAACAGCAACAAATATTGTGTACATAAAAAAGAAATCCCCGAAAGATGGGCAAATGTCAGAGTCAAAAGATAAATGCATGAATTTTTGTTAAATATCCCCAAATAATCTCTTCTGTTTTGTTAATATTTGTCCAGTCATAAACATGCCGAGGACACTAAATTTTTGACTTGTGGAGTTTAAAGCTCGAGGACCATTAAGCATTGCTGATAATTGAATGAAGGAATATAAAAATGTTTGTGTATATGCTCAAATATAATATTTTTTTTCGATTCTACATCATTAGTAAAATGGCTTTTTTATAGGCTTTAAGACTTCAATTTCAGAAATGAATTACAACTCGACGTCATCATAAAATATATTTTTTTTTGTTGGTATTTTTTATGAGTGAAATACAATATTTGTTTCCTCATTCTCTCACTTTTTAGTGCTAAACGTTTGTGTGTTTGAGATGAATGTGGGGACTAATTTAGACACTTTGTCTATAGGACGTGCTGTTGGATTAATTTTGGACTGATTTCTATTAAACTCCATTCTGAGAGTGTCAGTCAATCAACAGATTAGTACAAACCGGTAATCGATCCGAAATCTGGCACCAGGCATTAGTTTTTCTGGCATGTTGATGTATTTTTAACCTAATCCAGCACAAAGTCATAGTCAAGCTGGCCTAGAGCTCTATTAACCATTTTAGACAAGTTAGTCGATTTTTGTTTTTTTGGTCACGTTTAGAATACAACCTATGGCCCACGGCACGCATCGTTTTCGGACACGGCCTACCACCAAGTCATGTCATGGTTATTTATCACTGCAATCGATTTATAATAGTTTGACTTTTGGACATAACTAACTTTTATTAAGATTTTTGATAGAATCAGCATCCCTAGTATGATCGAGAGCCAGATTGACAAGTTACCCGGACAGTACATTGCATAGTCCTGTAATTCATTTCTGACTTGTCTTTAAAATTTTAGTCGAATATTGTTAATCTGGCCTCGGACCAAATTATGCACATAGTCGGATTTTTAGGAACCCCAATTTTATCTACCATCAATTATCGGGAGTGACCTGTGACCGCTTCTATAAGTGGACACCTTCCACCAATGGCTGACAATTTGGAATTCAATTTAACTATTGAAAACTCTTTTGCCGTAGTCGAAGACAATCGTAGGGCAAATCTAGTAAACATTCACATAATCCTCAATACTCAAGCACTTGAAAATCAATGATGCATCAATACACAACCTGACTACACCCATGCATGTGTTTCACAAACAAAATGCTTCCCAATCCCACATTAATGCAAACATTTTGTTTTTTATATTATAAGTTCTTTTTCTTTCTTATTCATGACTGCTAAATAAATCATCGTATGATTTTTTATTTCAATTTTCGTAATCCCAATGTAATGTAAAAAAAGAGAGAAAAATACGAAGAAGTATATAGATGTATAAAAATTTGTGAGTGAGAAAGGTACGTAAAAGAAAAGAAAATTCAACAGTGTTAACATGAAGCACGTAGAGCACATAAAAACCGCAAATATAATTGATATTAAAGGAAAATGGATAATATAAAATAGAAATGAGATAAGAAATATACCAAAAAATAAAAAAAGAGAAGCTGAACAGTAACAGATATCGTATGTTGTTATTTGTTGAGAACTTACTGCTTGTTTCCAACTTAATTTTCTTCTTTGATTGAAAAATTCTTTTAAGAAGAAAATTGTGATTGAAATTTTGGATAAAAGTGTCCTAAACTGTTCATGCATCAAGTCTGATATGGGAATGGACGAGTTAAATTCATTTTGCAGCTGATACATCTTTTGGGAAGAATAAAAAGAGAGGATATTGATGGTTCTGTTGTTTTAAATGCTAGATCAGCTCTATGATGGATATGATCCTTTGTTATTTTGATTAAAAATTGGGTCTGGAAGGCAGATTTTTAGGAGGAATAAATATAGAGGAAGTTAGGATTGATGGTTTCAAATAGGATGTTAATTCATTGGGTATAGAGTTTTAAATGAGGTCCGAAAACTTCAAATTCGTAAATGTTCAAATTTTTCGAAAACAACAAGAAAACCTCCAAAAAATTAAGAAAATCAAAAAAACCTTTACGAATTTTACAAATTTCCATTACTTTATAGCTGTACGGATCAATAAGAATCCAAATTAGTTCCACTTATTACCAAAAACAGATAAACTTTGCTAATTTATGGATAAATCATCCGAAACCATCAATAATTCAACTCTAAAACAATTCCTTAATAGCAGCCACCTTTCCGTCCTCAAATGTCACCCTTTTAACCACCAAAAATACTCTAAAAATACCATCATAAGCAATAAAAATTTTCCAAAAAAATTATTCATCCCCTGACACCATCAATAGTCCACCCGGCATAGATCGGCTATAAAATCAAACAATTATGTTAAACAAGTCATAGCTTAGTTTACAATTTTTCCATTTGAAAGGAAAATGTTGTTTTCTTTTTATAGTAGCGCAAAGCCGATTTATGACATTTCCCTCAATATCCCCTTCCTTAAAAAGTGCCGATCTTTAAAATTGATGATTTGTATTGAATTTAACTCCGGTTTTTTGCTATTTTATTACATTCCGATATGGTTATAAATTTTAAATTCAATGACATGCAGTTAAATGTCGATCAAGGAGTAAAAGAGTAGAGTCGATGTTGTGCCAAACCCACAAAATGATGTTAACTCATTCAGAAATAACAAAATTTGAGAAAACATTTCTACAAACAACAAAAAAATTCATTTTGATGGTTGTAAAGCATGGAGAGAATGACACGTGCTGCAATCGTAAAAAAAAGTTGCTGTTTTTCCTTATTTTTTTTACATATGTTTTATTAAATCACTTTGAAGTCTTCAATATTTAACGAAGATGAATTTTTATTCATAAAATTCAAATTTTCTTGAATTTTAAGCAGTTCCTCTTGTCAAAAACAATACAAATATAATAATGGATTCTTATTTTGGATATCTATGAATGAAATATATTATATAACCCCTAATCTTTTAAGTATATTTAAATATTCACGAATTCAGCAACAAATGAAATTAAATTTCATGATTCTTTTTTGGTGTATTATATCTCAAGATATCCTCTTCTTTATCATAGATAGGGGTTAGATTATGGTATGAGGTAATTTAATGATACTTGAAAAATTTGTAATAAATCTAGTGGAAAATTTTTGTGTTTTTTTCTTCTTCAAAATGAAATATTATTTTTAAAAGGCAATTCAAATTTTAGAGGTTACTGAGAGGTTGAATGTGGATGTATGTTTATCATGTGCCATACAAATATTTACAGCATCATATGGAAGATAATTTGCGAATTTTTGGAGGCCTTGTGAATGGCAATTTTATGACAGATACATGTCTACTGATTAATTTTTGCTATAGGCACATTTTGGTTCTTTTTGTTATTTGATTCAATGTCAATCAATGTTGAAAAAATGTCTCTTCTAAAGTATTGTTGCTAAGCTAAGATAAGAGCTATTGGCTCTTGTTTTTGAAGGTTTTAAGTGCATTAATTTAACAATTTTGAGGTTAGCAGCCATCTTAGGGGCTTTAAATTAAGCTTACTTACAACTTAATTCGAAAAATCGACGAAATATTTCTGGTCGTAAGATATTTCCATGGAAGATTTCCTGTTTGATGCGTAACAGAATATAAAGAGCTCTGCTATGAGCGTTACGTAATTACTGAACGACTCTTTATTATCAAATCTTGTAAGACATCCTAAATATTCAGATAATTGAGATGCAGAGCTTCGCTAGTGCATTTCTGAGCTTATAACTGTTAAACTAGTGAAGGTGCGTGCCAAGTATCCGCACTCAGTAGACCTTCAGTTTAAAGAAATTCAAATCACTCGAGTGATAGTAGTGCACTCCTATAACGGCATTTCTGCTTGTAGGAAGGCTGTTATCCGCGTTTTAGTTACATATGATCAGAAAAAGGACAAGTGATAAGTTGCTCCTGACGAGTCTCGAACTCATGATCGCAGGATTGGTATTGGAATAATAATGTAGAATTCTGCAAAACCATTTAGCCACCAAGCCACTCCAGCTCTAAATAGCATCCTAGAAAATAGCTCAAATAAATAAATGATTTCTAACAATGCATAGCCATCCCCAATCCCTCAGCTCAATAACCACAAAAAATGCAAAAAAAAACAATTCAAGTATTTAAAACATTTATTCATCTGTTTCCAACAAGTTTCACATATCTTCCAATATAAGAAATATAAATTCACCCAAACTACAGTCATTAGATTAGTATTAAAAAGTTCTAGTTCGTGTGTGAAAGTGTGTATATGTGTATTGTTCTACGCAAAGAACGTGATAGATTTAGTTTTCGAATTAATTTTCTACCCGATAAATAGTATAATATGAAGAAAAACAAAAGAAGTCAGCTGGAAGAGCAGCAAAAGAAAACTTTTATTTATCTCTATTCTTCTCCAATTTATTTCTTGCACAACAACATACCATGAAAGAAAAAGTACAAAAAAGAAGATAAAACAGCATGTAGAATGGGTGGGAGTTGAGTTGGAAAAAAAATAACATATTAAGGTTATAGATTAAAATTAGTGAAACTTTTATTCCTTTACTTCTTTATATTTCATTCGACCATATATCTGGTTCCTAATCATTTCATCATACCAATAACATGTGCACATCTTCCATTCAATTCAGGATTTATTAATTCTCTTTCTTACTCATTCTCTGAGATGCGTACAAATTGGGTAGCTCTTACAACTCATTAAACGAATGAGCAAACAGAAATGGCTTGGATGAAGAATGAGAATTAAAAAGTTTATAATGAATTTTAGAGTTAAATAACCATCTGTACGAACCGCAAATAATACAAGTAAGAACTTAAAAAAGTATTCTTCAATTAACTGTTGCTAGTTTCTTGCTCGTACGTACATTTACTACATAATGTATTGTTCTAATGTGAATTCAATTTTTATTGTATTTTTATTGTAGGTTGAGCAAATAAAGTGGCAGAGTTGAATGTCAGGTGTGTTTTTGGGAGGTTTGAGGTTGGTTTTGTAGTTGGTTAAGGGTAACCTTAGCTTAGATTAGACTCTAGGCTCTAGGGTATGTGTCTGAAGTCGCGGCATCCTTTGATAAGCCTAGAGCTCTAGGGTATGCGTCTGAAGTCGGTTCTGTATGATATTATCAACCATACTGAAGCATTTAATACAATTTCGACAAAATAACATCAAATGCTAATGTTTTGTTGCTGTCTTATTCAAATAATAAGCTCATCAGACGGAGATCAAAGTAAAGGCATCATCAGGCTTATATTCAGTATGACAATTCTTCAATCATTTCTAGAGGGTTTCCAAATACGCTCATTGACAAGTGACTTTCTAGTGATTCTTTAAGGTTCTGTATCTATTTCAGTTCTTTACTTAGTCAGTCAATTGAGTACCCTAGGCGACCAAGAGTCTGATATGGCAAGCTGATCAGATTCAAGGAAACCATTTCGGCATATCCTGGAGTACCAATAGATAATCATTTGTGACGAGTTTCATATGGTTAGTTGTTAACTACTTACATTTCGTTGGCTGTAAATAGCTAAATGTCACGATGCCATTACTCGAAACCTCCAGCTTGTCTTGCTACTCAACGACATAGCGTTTCGTCCCTCCTCTTAATTGTGCTGTTAGAGTTGAATCTTAATTTCAAATCTGAAAAAAATCTCAAATCATAGAAGCACCTTACATAATTGTATCGATTCCCAACCCAGTCCAAAATTAAGGCATTAGTCTCTTAATATTTGATTTAAAAATTCTTTTAGTTCATTGAACGATAGCAACGATTGACTTGTCATTCGTTTATTTAACGTACTCGGACTTGCTAAAATTTATCTATGTTTTGTTGTTGTTTCTTCTTTTTTTATTCAATTAATATAGAGCTAGTGGTATGAAAAAATAAGGGAACTGCTTTTTGGTTCCTTCCTTTCCGTTCCTTTTTAAAATTTATTCCTTCATTTTATGTAGTTTATTTTATGTTTTTCTTCTTGGCTTTTTACGATCCCATACACGGGTAACGACTTTCTTATTTATAGTGCATATTCTGAACTTTTTTTTTTTTTCGGAAGTACAGTTGTCTGAACTTCCTCGGGTGCTGTCTACTCAACTCAATTTTTTTTACATGATGTGTTGTGTACAAGCCATTGTTCTAGTTGAGGAACAAAAAATAATTAAATTAAAATGCTTTGTAAACGCTCATTCATAGACATTTTATGTCAGTTAGTGATGATGTTTTCGAATCAATTTACACAAAAAAAATTTTTATGCTATAGGTGTTGCGTCTGGTGATATTCAGCGTCATAAACTAGAAAAAAAAAACATGAAATGTTGCTGAGATAGTAAATAAATTGATATGCAACTACGATGCGGACGGTATGCTTAAAATTGCTTTTTTTCCATCCTTTTATGGATGAACATAAAAAAATTTTGAAGCATAAGAATTTTATATATTTTTTTCTCTTGTTCCGATGCAATATCTTCAAGAAGCATCATAAAATTGAATTTTTATAATCCTGTTTAACTTATTTACCTTCAACAGCCAGCACAAACTAGATACTTCCGTTTTTCTATTTTTATACAGAATTTTTATATTTTAGTGATACGAATGGAGTTGTTTGGTGATGACGTCGATGTTAAAATGGAGTTTTTGGGAATGTCCTTTAGTTAAGGGTCATCGAATGTCATTCATGTATCGAGTAACTATTTTGAACAGTTAAGAAGTAGTTGTGGACAACCTTTGATGCATTATTACACTAGGTATACATGGCATATAGTTTTTGAAAATCCAAAAACACATGCCTTGTGCGGTTTCTAGTCGTGGCTTTTCACATAAGTGTACCGTGACACAAAATCGTTGTCAATCACTGACACAGTCCTGACGAACTGTTTTTGGCTATTTTGACGACAAACCCGAGCAGTTTTTAGTTCATTTTGATGACAAACCGTAAGAATGTATCAAAATATGCAGTCATGGAGCCGTCAGGACAATTTCACGTCTTATGGCTGATAAAGCAACCTAGACGTTTCCTATCTAACTCCTTGGGCTATTCGGGATAGAATTAAACTCACCATAGTGTTCTTCTCGGATATTTTACCATTCCCAAGACAAACATCAAAGGCATCTCATGCCATTCACCTCCAACACCTCTTCTCTCTTTAATAGACACCAAAGCTGCATTACCCCTTCATATATGCATGAAATAATTTAATAATTCAGTTCTAAAAACCAAAAAACCTTACTTCATTTCTTTCTACTTTCTTTCTTTTTTTTCGGTATCGAGAATTTTTTATAAATAAATTCTAATGTATCAAGTATAAAAGGATATCATTCAGTTGTTTGTTTCCGATACTCGTTGTCTTTTCCAATCTATCTTTATAGTTATTAGTTCTCTATTGATTTTCTACTCAAAGGTGACCGATGTATTGAGAGACATTTTTTTTTTCTTTTCATAAGTTCTTCAATACACTTGAAGACACTCTTGGGGGGTTCTCGGCTCATTTGGCAGCTTTAAGGCTCATTGAACGAAATGTCAATAAATGAAGGCACGAGATGAAATTATGAGGTGGACGTTTTGTATCGATGATTTTAGTTTTTAAAGGGGATATTAAGGAGGTGGATGTTGGCGTTAATGGGAGGTAGTACGATGATCTTTAAAATTGTTGTGAGGCAAGGACATTGAGGAATTGAAATTTAGAAATGGTATGCCGAGTGGAATTTTGAGGTAAATCTAGAGATCTGCCAGAAATGGCAAGACTATGCTATAAAAATGCGGAAAATGCAAGGTAACAGCTTCCAGTATGCAAGTAAAAGTAATAAATCAATTTTCTGAAGACTTCTTTCAAAATGGCAGGCTTGCAACCTTGCATCAACTATAATATAAAGCCCAAAACTAGAGGCCGGTGTATTCAACAGCCTGTGTTTTTTGGTCGAGCCCTGCTTTTTTGTCATTTTGACGATTAATCATCAATACAGAGACATAGTTGTGTCCAAGAGCGTATGTGCCTATTGTGCGGCTCGGAATATGACTCTAGGATCTTAGTCTAGAGATCTTGATTCTTTATTTAAGTTTGCGACAGGATTTGAACCCAATCTTTAAATATCATCACATCAAAATTCAAATCTAGTGCATTGTTGATTGCTCCATTTGAAGCATTTGAATTACTTCTTATTAAATTCGATGCTAAATGAAATTTAACCCAGCTGCTGACAACACTTCCTTCAACATCGACGTACATTTCATTAATGCTTCAAACTTTCATCAAATCACATCGCACAGATTAGATTATTATGACACATTTATTCCTCCCATTTATATCCAAAATCATAACATTTAATAGCTATCAACACTTTAACAAAAATATTTAAAGATTATCGCCAATCTTTCATTAAAAAAGAAACAATTGTCTTAACAACTTTTGCATCATTACAAGACGCTACTTTCGACTTCTTTACAGCTTTTCTGCTCTCCTTTACTTTGCGCTTTAATTATAACATTGTGGAAAATATAAACTTTTTGTGGATCGCACTGAGTGTTAAGGCAAACTGACTAAAGAAAGAAATAAAACCAATATGACAGTTTTTCTTTCGTACTTTAACTTTCTTGTTTCCGCAAACGTTAATTAAAAAAAATAGTCATTTCTTTATTCTTCTTCTGCTTTCATTATTAAGACATCTTTCAAATTCGAATAAAAATCTACAAGAAAGAAAAGAGAAATTAGTTTGGAAACTTTTGTTTTACTGGCTATGAGAAAGAAATTATATGGGGGATGTTAGAGAGGGGGGTTAGATTGGGAGTTAGGGAGAAATATTAGAAAAATTGCAGGATGTGTACTCAAATTATGACAATTTGTGTTGTCCTGCACTGTTTTCTAGCCTGTATGTTGTGACAAACTCTAGTGTGCCATCGAAGTCTTTGAAATTGTTATGAACCGCATACCGGGTTTTATTTTGGTCATGGCTTACTACCAAGGCAAGCAATTGAGGTTGTCACTGAGTTCCTCTGCATGAAAAGATAGTAAAATTCATTTAAAATGGCACAAACCATTGATTTGGATCATAAATCATTACTAAGCCTCTAAAGCTTAGTTTGGCAACCTATGTGTCGCGATACATTAGGTGTGTCATGTAGGATGCTCAGGTGTGTCGGTTTAAGAATTTAATGCAATAATATGATGTGTTGCGAAGTATTTGCTAAGGTCCAAGTGTGCCGTTGCTTAAAACGGTGTCCCTTTGCTGTTCCAAGCATTACATCCTGTCTGAGTGATTTTCTTATGGGGATAGCTATGGTTTCGGGTTATCCTGCAATTGTCGTCCATTTAAATGCAAATCAGATCCTTTTTCCATCACAAATTTTGTAAAATTCATCCAAAAATGACAAATAGCAACAAAAGAGCTGTAAAGCAACTCAATTAAATAATATCCAAAGAATCAATTGCGACAAAAGCCTCAAAAAATCCAAATTTCAATATATAGACTTTATTCCTGAACGACCCCCTCAAACAGAATATAGATGGCTCGTTCCATTCATTGGTTTTCTAAAAAAAAAAAGGATTTTTTTCCATTTCCATACAAAGCTGTACAAGATAAAGATATGAATATTATAAAAGAGATTCCAAAAGTGACTCAACAGCATGAAAATAAATTTTTATATAATTGCTGACATTTAATTATGAATAAAAACCATGAGACGTTTGTTTAGGGTCAACCGCATTTTACATAAAAAGGGAATTTTTTTTTTTGCTTATTTTATAGCGTCATTTCAATGATTTCATTCAAGATGTTTCTATATCATAAAAAGCAACATACCGTCTCTATACACATAAATGAATATTATATTATGGAACTGGAGGATGGAGGAGAGCAGCAGCAACAACAAGCAATGAGGCATAATAAAAATATTATGATAATGTGTAACTATTCTACGTATCTTTTACAATTTTGAATATAAATGAATCTTTTTTGCCATACATTGTTAATAAGGTTCACTTTAAAATGCTTCGGACGGTCATGTCCTTTTTTTGTTTGCTTCTATTAGTAATATGATGATATGAATACTTAATATTATCAATATTTCGTAATAATTCATTTTAAATTATTCAATTAATTAAGAAGAAGGAACAAAGTTAGCATTAGAATTAATAAGTCATAAGTATATTTGGGTTTGTAGAAAAATATGAAGATTGGCTGGTTATTGATGATGAGTAAGCATGTGGGTAGATTTTAAATTATTTATTTACACTGATATTCCCGAGTAGGATTACATGTTCAATTGGGCATCGATACGTCGCCATATTCATTGTAAAACGCGTTAAGTTGTCTTGACTGCATCGTCATGGTTATAGCTGATTTTAATCAATTTTACAGCCAAAAATCCGGTTTGTCGCATTGTGTTGCTCGGGATTATTGACTTCTTCGTCATCAAATATTCACAAAGACGGTCAAAAAATTCATAGAATAAAGCTGTTGACTGAGACAGTATTGTGGTATTAGAAAGCTGCAGGCAGCGATAGAGTCAGTTTCAGGCAGCATCTGAGGGAGAGGCCATGAAGCACAATTGATCTGTATAAACAATTAAGATAGCTAGTAGTCAAATATAATGTAATTTTGAAAGTCAAACTAATTATGACTTTCTGTAAACATTCAAACACAATGTAAAGTATGAATACGCTCGAAGCATTGCCTGAAAATAAAGTAAAATTATATTAGTTTTAAGATGTAATCTAGTATTAATAGGATCAAGAGTTTTTAAATTAGAAACACATATTGAGGCAGGAAACTCAATTTTAAGACAAATAGATAGACATGAGGTGACACAACAGCATGGAGGGGTGTATCCAAGAGGATTTCAGGATTTGTTGTTTGGAATTTTACTACATTTAAGGTTCTAGAGGAAAAAGTACACTTCTCCACAATATTGCCTGAGTGGGACTCGAACCCACGTCTTACAATATCTGGTTACATGCTCCTAGCACTTAGGTACTCGGGGTTGTAAGGGAGCGTGGCACACAGCTCATTAAAACCTTCTTTCTATATCCAGTGCTCATTACACAGCTATTATTGAGAGAAATTCTGGATTTGTTCTGTGATTTCTCCCAAAAAACACTAAAAACTTGAATAATCTTGTCCAAATCGAGGTCTAACCCCAAATATTCCCTCTCCTGAATACACCCTTGCACACACTTGCGTATCTCGCTACCTCTAATTTACAATACACATCTCTAAATCCTCACAAAAAAAAAAATTCTCTTACATATCTGAACTGCTCCAAGCTAAGATCACCAAATTTACAAAGCGTTACACTGGATGGCTTTTTTGTCCTCATCAAGCACATAATCAAGGCCTTTTTGGATTTAATATCAGTAAAATTCTCCCATCCGCATTCATAAAATGCGTAATGAATATTTTCGCTTGCATTTATGAGAAGCTGTGCGAAATTATTCTGTAAATACAGCTGAAATAGAGTCGATCCACCATATACAGCATTTTTCATTGTATCTGAGCTGTCTGTGGATGTTGAGAGGACAAATGCAAAGAAGCACATGATAATTGATATCATAAAGAAGTTGTAGGCATTTGGAAGTGCAAAATATTTTTCCATTTTGTCCACAATTTCGTAAAGATCAATTTGACGTTCGTGGATTTTGCGGAGTTCCTTTGGAATATTTGATTCCTCAACATCCTTTAAATTTCTGATTTCTTGTCCTAAAATGTCAAATTCCATGGATATTACAGTTATGAGGTTGAAGAACAGTAAATCGAAGGTCACCATTGAGACTGTCGAGGACGAGAATCCAAATGCAAGGTAGACATACAGGAATGGATACACAAAATTGCTGTCTGCATGAACAAAAGCAGGGAACTCAATCAGAAATGGGTATCGCTTTTCTCCAGTGATAATCAAGTTCAAGATGTCTGGAACAAATGTGATTGCTATGGACATCAGCCATGCTAAAGTATACAGCTTGTTGAACTTCTTACATTCCTTTAAATACCGATCAATTCCATACTTTGCATGATCACTTGCTGTATACTTCTTCCTACAAGCATATGCAGTATCCATAAAGTTGATTCCACTATAGAACATCACAATTCCTTTAACAACAATCGTCGACATACAAATGACCAAATTAATTCCAAGTGTAAATTTCTCCATATTAAATGGATCTGTTAGAAGTAAAGTTTTACCACACATTGACACACTAAAGCTCATGCTGAACAGAACAAATAAATAATAAACTTTTTTGCCATAAAATTTCAACTTCTGCTTAAAATTAGTTTGCTGTTCATCGACATGAACAATATTCAGAAGCTTCATACCAATAAGTGGTAGTTTTATGAAATTTTCAAAATATTCTGAAGAGCCTTCTGGTTCCATGTCTTATGAATTTGGTGTTTAAAATGACAATGACTATGAATATTGCTGAATAAATTGATTTTTAAGGATTATTTTATGAATTATTTAAGAAGATTTTGAATTTTTAACGTTCATATTTTGGGAAGTTGTTGACTTGACAAATAATAGTAATCAGAATCAATTTGGCTCGTCGTGGAAACTTTAAAGTTCTCTATTTTTACAATATAAATATTTTTGGAGGTGATTTCAACAATGATGACATGTGTTTTTATTAAAATAATAATGAGATCAAAGAAACCATTGAAAATAAAATTCGGAAAACTGTAAAATAGAATTTTAATTTTTTATTATGTAACGAAAAAGAAGCATAAAAATTTAATTTAAAGTTCTAGAAGTTTTGTAACATGTGTGGGAAGGACTGAAATGAAAAATGGCAGATAAGCTGTTTTTGGTGAATGAAATAAGGAGTTCATATCAAAATTACGCAGGTATGTAGATATAAAATTTGGATTTCTTGAATAATAGACAGTTGTTCTTGTAAGTTTGGTCGCGGCTTTGCCTTTCTCGTTGCCTTTTTACAGTTTCGTTTGTTCTTTAGATTCCTTATGTTTTTTTTGTGACTAGTCCAAAATCTTAACAAATTTAAAATTTTACTTAATTGTTTCCTCCATCATTCGTGTATTTTCCGGGACAATAGTTATTAAACATTTTTTTTTTAAATTTAAGTAGCTAGCAACATAAAAACAATATTATACATCCATATAGAAAGAATTAAACAATTTAATTGTACATAAAAACTACTCATTTTTATTTAATTTTTATTGAAGTAATTAAATTCAATTTCACATCCATTTTTAATCAGATCATTTAAAATATTCAATTAAATTCATTTTTTAATACTTGTTTTGCCAGGATATTAAAATTTCCATTTTAAATAGCACTATTTAATTTATTCAAATTGACAATTTTTACACTAGTTTGCACTAGATTGTTAAGATTAATCTTGAAATATTATAAATTTTGAATTGAAAATTGAATTAAAATTTGAAGTTTTTAAAATTTGAAATTTTTTAAAATTTGAATTTTTTTAAAATTTCAATTTCTTTAAAATTTGAATTTTTTAAAAATCTAATTAAATTTTTCTAAAAATCTAATTAAATTTTTCCAAATTCTTTTTTAATTTAATAGAAAATTTTATAATTTAAAAAAATGAAATTTCAATAGAAAGTCATATTAAAATGTTAAAATTCGTCTAACAAGGGTTCATTCACTTATTACGTAACGTGAAAAACTGACATATTGACCCTCCTGCCCCCTCCGTATCAAAATCTAAAAGCTTTAAATATTGAATTTTAATTAATTTAAAATTAAATATAACCTCAAACCTCAGGGATGGGCCTCTCAAGAACGTTACATAATGAGCAAATAGCCCCCAACCTATTCCACCAAAAATCTCAAAAACGACACAAAATCTTAAAAAAAGTCTTATAGACAATTCCTATTTACCTTAAAAATATCTTAATTACATTAACATAATAAGAGACATGTTACGTAAAAAAATTTCGATACATTTTAATTTCCATGAAAATGGTGAATTTTCTATTCTAAAAGAGAGGAAAAATAAGGTTAATATTAAGCAATCACATTACACGAGGTAAATGAAATGCGATGAGACACACACCAAAAAAAGAGAAAAGAAAGTTAATTAAAAAATGTTAATCAAAAATTAAACGGAAAAAAAGAAAAGAATGTCATCTTCGGATATCATTTTATTCACGGCGATGGATGTGACAGGAGTAGAATCAACTGTGCAGTACTTTTGTTTCGTATTTTCGTTAAACTTTTCCTTCCTGTATGGAATAAAGAATGAGATAATCTTGTGAGTTTACTTTTATTTTATTTATAATTAAATTGAAGTTTTTTTCTTTCTTTTCTTGTTTTCTTCATACTTTGTGTTTCCTCGTGCCTGACTGCTCTGTCGTGTTATTCTTGCCTTTTTTTTATGTCATAATATTTAAGTGTATAATTATGCACTTTTTACGCGTAGAAATTCTAGTGGGAAATTAATGTGGAATCATAAAAATTTTTTTTTTTGCTTCCTTTATTATTAGTGCAGTTTCCACTGGGATTTAAATGAAGTGTGGGTTCGTCACTTTGTCCACTTTTTATGTATTCATTTCATGTAATTATTCTTACACTTTGGATTATTATTGAAGTTTTTTGAGGGGAAATCTCATTATTTTTATGCATGTCAATTCTTTTTAGCTGGAATTTTAATTTAAATTTTTAATAATTTCTTGTTTACACCTTGTTGTTGGTATGGGTACAGGATGTCTTGACTTTGAGTGATTCTTTGGGAATGAGATGAGACTGATGTTGAGTTAATTCGGAGATTTGTCGATCTAGACTTCATTTTGAAAGGCTTTTTCGGTTAAGAAGTTATCTAGTTGCAGT
This sequence comes from Chironomus tepperi, assembly GCF_022539635.2. Classification (NCBI taxonomy): domain Eukaryota; kingdom Metazoa; phylum Arthropoda; class Insecta; order Diptera; family Chironomidae; genus Chironomus; species Chironomus tepperi. Next base: position 3,702,708 of record NW_027226486.1, on the reverse strand, counting down.
TATATGTATGTATATTGAATTTGATTATGAATCCCGAGCGGCACATTGCGGCGAGCCACATTTCTAGCTCTGAAATTCACGAATGAATCAATCAACGACCGCTTTAACGTCAGGGCCACTTCATCTTACTGCTGATATTGCAACGTAGCGATTATTTAGATAACACGTTGTTCTGTTCATTCAGCTTAACAGGCTTTAACGTGAGCAACTACATTGTTCCAGTGGTATGGGCATTGGTATACGATACAGTTCCATACAATTAACCGGAGAAATCAGCAACTAAACTTGTAGATGACAAGAGAAAATGTGGTTTATGAAAATTCTCTCTGAAGATCGTTGAGCATCTTGAAAACAAGAAAACTTGGAAAATAGATGACAATACAGTGAAACTAACCAAAAAACTCTTAAAATTAATCAGTAAAATACATAACATTTATATATGAGATCTTGGAAGGTGGATACTGACAAAAGTCCCGATTAAAGCAATGTTGGCACTAAAACGTCTCTATGTTGCCTCATTAACTGTAAGACTCAATGATACTCAAATCATGTTCTATTTTGTGTCAATTTTTCTGCAAAAATGGAAATTCGACTCATTGTGCTGTTCGGGAATAGTATTGCACTTGATATTGTCAATTGGCAAGTGTTAGCCAGCGATAGAGCTAACTTTAGACTTCATCTTAGAGATACCATGGATCAAAATTGATATTTACAGCTAGCGAAGTAAGCAGCGAAGTAACAAATCTAATGACATTAGGACACCCATAAACTTGTTTATCTCCCAAAAAACTACTTTAAAGTTTGACTACTAAACAAAATAACCATAATCAACAAGCAGTCGCTGATTTGTCTACAATCTGAGATGGTAAATGTCTAGACAATTCGACAACTTTGTCCATAACTCACACAATAATATATTAATAGCCGATTCCCATCTTTATTTCTATTTTTAAAGTCAGATAAATAAACAACATAAATACTTAAATACCATAGAATATCTGAGTCTACCCAACACCACAAGCTTCTAGCTTGTATTCAAATGCACACAAATTAATTCACGAGATTAAATTTATTTTTACAATCAAAAGGTGTCGAGTTATTGAATTTTTTTTTCAACATCACGAACCATTCGACTGTCTGCAATTTTGTTTCGAAATTTGAATAAAGAATTGTTTTACCGTCGCTACTATTATTCCAACTGATATCCAAACGTTGGAAAATTACATTAATAATCATTTTCTTTTTTTTGAAAATTACGGACTACATGCCATGAACGATTTCTACATTTCCGAGTAGCACATGGTGGTAGGGTAAGGGGATGGTTTGAGTGTTTAGGTTTCCCGATGTTGATACCGTGACTGGGAATCCCGAATAGCACAAGTCGGATAGTTGGTCCAAAATCTGATACAGGCTGGCAATTTAACTGAATTTGACATCAAGTCAGAGTCACGTCGCCTTGAGACGGGATTTTCTATTGGTTCGCAATCTTGCACCGAGTCAGCGTGAGTCTGGAATGGCACTGCATTTAAACTGAATATCCAAACAAAGCCCGTGAGTATAATTGCTGCAATCGGATCCAGACATTAGGAAAGCCCAGTAAGCACTACGTCGCTATTTACGGACTTACTTCACAGGATGACTTAGACAGCTTTTTACACCGAAAAATGCAATTCACCGATTGTGCCGCTCAGGTATGATTCAGCTACGTCGTCAATCTAACGACAAGACGTGCAGTTGCCCTGACGTTACCACGACAGTTGCATCTTCCCCTATTTTTAAGTAAAAAACATGAAATCATGCCACAATGTGTTGCTCGGATATTACATATTTATTCAGAATTTCGCTACAACTTTTTTTTATTCGTCCCTAATTAAAGGTGATCGATAGAAAAAGCTGGTGCCTTCGTGCTTTACGTTATAAAATTAATTGAAGCTTTTAATCTTCTCGTAAAAAAATCCTTTGGCCTCTGAAGCTATAATGTTGTATTAAAATAAAAAATAATATACTATATACAGCACATATATCGACATATTCGAGTGAGTGGATACATAAAAGGAACTTGTAGCTTTTTTTTTATTCCTTTTTTTTTGTCGAAGCATGCATATTGATGTGAATGAGTAGAGTGAGAAATAAATTAGCTCTTTATTTACCTTAAGCGGAAGAAACTTTTAGTTTTTTTTTTTTTATTATAATGTGCCATAAGAACAGCACAAAATACTTTGGAATAGAATGAAAATAAATGTGTGAGTTGAATATCGGGGCGAGCGTGCATAATGTGATGTGTCGCGACAATCAGTCGCCATGAGGCCATGAAACCGTCGTCGGCTATGTCTATGGGGAAGCTTTTATATATTTTATTTTTTAAACTTAAGGAAGAGAATGGCAAAAAAATATGTAGGTCTCGATTATGATGACAATGTCTTTTTGATTGTATATATATTCTGTGGATGATGACATCATGTAGTGCTGGATATCTCTCAGAATCTTTTTCTTGTCGTTGTTGTTTTATGACATGAATTGCTTTATGATTTAGCGGATTTTTTTGCTTGCCGTCAGGCTCAATTTTTATTGACTTCGGGGGTTTTTTTTTGTGCTTGATATTGATTAGTAATGTGTATCAATTTCGATGTGTCATCACATTTTTTGTCGTTGATGTTCACCTTCATAGTTATTTTGAAGAGGGAACAATGACAAACATCAATTTTTTTTTGTCATATTTTTTAAAGCTTTTTTGTTGATTTCAAGTATATTGTTCAAAGACATGAATATAGGCTTATTGTTGACATCAAAATGAGAACTTTTTTTTTTTACAATCTATGGAAATATGTTTTTAGTGAATGTAGGTAATGGTGATGGTGTGATTATTGTACTCAATGATGTAAAGGTAGAATAAAGGGGCTTTTTGAGTTATTGAAACTTGAAGTCAATTTTAGGGGATATGAGGAACATGAGTTAGGGGGATTTAGAAGCACATGTTGAATTTTGTATGAATTTCCAGAATATTTGAGTCAAATTAACAATCTAACTGGATTGTAAGGAATTAGAACCTTTATTAGAACCTTCAGAATTTGGGATACAAGCTTCTTTTATGAATCTAGAAGAAAAGTTTCATTTAGAACCTTAAATATCCCAAAAGACACATAACCATGTGCCATTCTGAACAACTGTAATGTCTAAGTATTGCCCAAATGCTGGTCACATGGAATGCATCCTGAGAAATAATATAGCTAACATACAAATGCCACATGGCGCCGACTTGGTGCCATTTTGACATATACCGATGATTTTACATCAGCACTTTAGTTCAGACAACAATCTTAGACTATACCTTCTTGTGCTGTGAGCAACAGGACTTCGAATTCCCAGTCCAATGCTTAACCAAACCGCTACCTAGGCCATACTTTAATATGATCTATCAGTAGACTTACCTCCTCCTAGCTACACCCCTGATCTCTCCTCCAACACCTCTACAAAACCTAACTAGACATAAATTCACCCACAAATTCAACAAATAACACGAACAAAAAAATCATTCACGCTATCAGCATCTATGCCATCAGCAACAGTTCCCAACAAAAGTTTAGTTTGTGAAGCATTTTTTTTTATTCTACCATTCCGATTACTGATTGTGCGTTATCAATCATTGTCAAGGCCGATCTGCTGATAATTGTTGCTTACTAATAATAGATGTATCCTTGAAATATCAAGTTCATATTGAGAGATTTAGTGAGGATTGATGTTGTTTTGGTGTAGGGATGGGTATGAATTAGGGATTGGCCGACAATGCAGGTTAGCGGAATTTGAGGAACTATAAGATGCAGCTCAGAACTGCAGGAATTTAAATTGCAGCAAGTACAGACTTGATGTTAATGACCGAATCCTAGTATAAATAGAATATATCAAATTTGGTCCATGACCTTCCTCAGTTGGCGCCTGAAGCTGGTTCTATCGCTGACTACTGCTTGCCAATTACCACTTGCCAAGTGTGATACTAATCTCTATCAACAGCTTCTTGGATGTTGATAGAATATGGATTTTCAAGTTCCTTACAACCAACCGAATAATGCGCCCTAAACCACCGTACCCAAAACTACTTCCCGACCATCAATTGACACCTTTTTTTCCCTCCTAACTCCTGTAAAAGTCGTTAACTAAAAATAAATTTTCAAGCGAAAAATATGAAGTGGAAATAAAAAAAAGAAAAAATCTCCATCGTTTACCGTCGTAAATAAAAATTTACTAATTCACGTTTCAGCGTTCATCATTTCACAGGCACAGAACATTAGGTATTGTTTATTTTGTTGTTGGACTGAAAAGCATCCTTTTATGATACAGGCAAGGCGAGAGATGAGGAAAAAAAATTATGAATTATTTAAAAGCATTTAAATTAAAATTTGTTTCCCTTCAATTTCCCATCTCCGTACATCCACACCTTTTATTTTTGGTGTTTCACAACAGTTTTCATCGTCTGTCTATAAAAACCAAAAAAAAAAAACTTTAAGCGATTTTGAGAGTAGAAAAGTTTTTAACCATTTGTGATGCTTTTCGTAGTCTTCTTGGTATTCATTGTGTATACATATATGCAGATATGTATATATTTTGAATTGTTGAGGATATACAACGTAATAAGAAGACTAGTAGGTTTCATTACTCGTAAAAATAGAAAATTTAGATGCCATTTCTACCACATACCTGACTTTCATCATTCATGTTTTTTACTGTTTTCGTTATGTAAGCGAAGGGATGGGATTGTGTGGAAATGATGTGGATTGTTTATGGATGTGGAGAGGTGCTGTGTGATGCAAAGGGTTGTGTGGAAGATGAAGTAACGATAGTGACAAAGAAGCAAAGGTCATATAACCCGGCAGAGCATCTAGAGCCCCGATTAAAGAGTAGCAAGCTAAGGACTAAGTCATATATCAGTAGAAATGGATCTGAGGAATGGATCTAGATAAGGGTTCTTGATGCCGATGCCAGAATCAAGACCTGGATTCATCAATCAGTCTCGAACTCAAGAATTAGTCAAAACCAAGACTTTCTGAGTAGTTTCAGTCTTGGTCCTGGTGAAAGTTTCAGATTTGGTCTCGAGAATTTATCAATATCGAGTCTTTCTGGTTGGTTTCAGTCAAGACCCTGGTCTTAGTCTCAGATCTCGGTATCGAAAATTGGTCAATACCGAGTCGTTTGGATAGTTTGGGTCTTCTATCTCTGGTTTCAGTTTCATTCTGGAGAATTGGTCAATACCGAGTCTGTTTAGGCAGTTTCAGTCTTAGATCCTGGTCTCAGTCTCTGTCTTGAGAATTGGTCAATACCGAGTCGTTTCGGTTAGTCTTCAGTATAAGGTCTCTGGTTTCAGTCTCGGTCTCGAGATTTGATCAATACCGAGTCTTTCCGGGTAGTTCCAATCTTGGATCCTGATCTCAGTCTCTGTTTCAAGAATCTCTAGTTACCGAGACTTAAAGATAGATAGACTTAGATCTAAAGCCACTTTTAAATTCGAATTCTAGGACTCGAACCCCGACTCTTATACCGAAAACCCATGCTCCACCACTAACGATGCCCACCCCAACTACCATTCCAGCCATCATTTAAACACGACCCCTACCAAGGGCAAAGTACAGAGAAAAATATAAATGAGAAATGGAAACATATTGTACTTGATTATATGCTGCTGCCGCCGCCACCTTCATTTTGACAGCTCTCATTCTCCTACTCTTCCATTTTTTCGCTGCTGCTGTTGCTGATGCATTTTTTATTTCTTTATTTTCTCCTTCCTTCTTTACTACCTACCTTTTTTTTACCTCGTCTTGCTTTTCTTGTTTAATAAAAAATTTAGTTTGCGTCTTCATTTCCTCTTATTTTTTTTACTTCTCATTCCGTCCTTTTTTTGGGAATTTTAAAAGAATCTCTGCATATGTATGAAGTTGGCTTGGGTGATTGACTTGACTTGATTGGATTTAAATTCACATGATACAGATGATTCTTGAACCAATTTTATCTAGAAAAGTTATGAATCACATTTAGCATCACTTCCTCGATATTGAAAAAAACGGAACAACTTCTCGTGAAAAGTTTATGATATACATTTATAAAATATTCTCGAATGTTTGGCTTTTGAATCAATTTCAGTATTATTGACTTTGAAAATTAAATACAAGCAACAGTAAAAGTTTGATTGTGTGGATTTGCATATGATATAGTTTTAAATGGATCCGGAATAGCTGTTGGAGTATTTTTGTAGATGTGAGAAAAAGTTTAGTTTTGTTGAAGACTTGTTCATCTTAATTTACTTTAGTTTAAAGTTATTTTGAGAAGGTTTGAAATATTTGATTCAATATTCAAAGCAATGTCTGTATTAAGTGTCTCGTTGGGATGATTTCTTAGTATATATCGGACGTCATAATAGTTATAAGCCCAATGCATAAAAGAATTCTCAAGTTTTGAGAAAAGAGTGAAATCTAGATGAATGGTCTTATCATCTGAACAGGATTGAAATTGTAGGTGTTTTAAAGAAAAGTCAATTCAAGTTGGCTTGACTTGATTTAAAATTCAATCCGAATTCAAGTTCTGAATCTAAAGCTTTATCAAAAAACAGACTACCACAGCCTTAACAAGGAGATAATGATTAGAAAGTACGACTTGATTGGACAAACACTTCGTAAAGTAAATCTTAAAGAAAATGTCATTTGGCAAGAGACACAAGCTTATTAGTATTGAAATTCGCGTTCAGGAGTTCCAAAAATTGCTGAACTAGATTAGAACAGCAATGAATTAATGCCAGTATACATAAGCTCCACACAGCAGCATGATACATGCATGTAAGTAGATAAGTATCCTGAATCATTTAATCAATCGAAAATCCGGCAACAGACTGATGTGCCTCTTATTTGTAGTCAGATTCAGAGTCAGAGTTAGAGAGTTAGAGTGAGAAATAGAGTCAGAGTTGACCAGCATAATGTCTGTTTGACTTTGAATTTAGCACCAATTAAGATTCACGCCACCTTGATGCTGGATTTGAGATTGATTCGCTGGCATGGAATCAGTAAACAACAAGATTAAGTAAATAAGTATGTAATTTAGTACGAACGTCTTAATTCAAAATAACCTCTTATTCGCATCCGCCTTTATCAAACTCATTTCCTTATTTCATTCTAAAATTAAATTCGATTCTCAAATTTTCTTCGGTTCTCAAGCACGTTCTTCGATGTCCTTCGATTCTAAAATTGTATCCACTCCTCTTTATATAATAAGTAAGTTCCTATTTTTTTTTGTTGTTGCACTATCTCTTATTATAATCAGCCATTTTTGTGAGTTCAATGTAAACACGTGCCTAGAAGTATTCATTTAAGCCCATAAAAACACAAGTTTTGCTACTAAAAATAATCAAAGGAAATGATAATCGGCTTGTTGGCCTCGTTGAGCTCTTATGACTCAAAATATATTTTTTTTTCGAAAGATATTCTTCTAATCAATAAAATTTAATTGTTATTGATTTCGATTTTCTTATTGATTGATGTCATCGACAATAAGCCTGTATTGACTGTAATAATCTTCCATTTCGTATATTGTTGATGATGACTTAATTTCATTGCCTTATTATCATCGAAAGCAAGTTTCTAAGTTTTTGAAAAATGATAATCTTTTATATTCAAGAATACGTGCTGTATAGGACACCTTAATAGAACAGCAAATACCTTAAAAAATTAGTTTTCGGTACACAAAGGAGGAAATTCTTTAGTAATAACCAAATAAATGACAAAGCATTACACAAATCCAATCATTGATATTATCTTAAACTAATAAAGACTGACATCAAGTTGTCATGTTGTTGTTTTAATGAAAGTCAGATTGGAAAAGTTATTGAAAAGTGTGTTAGCGCATTTCAATGTGATGTTGATATTTGTGGATGTAATTGATGGAGATGGACAGTTTGACTAGACTAGATGTTGTGTTTGTTGAAGGATTTATCTGATGCTTTAGGGATGGTTGGGAATTTGAGGATTTAAAAATGAGGAGCGATGAGTAAAGGAGTTTATAAGGTTGGTAGTAGTTCTCAGTCAATGAAGAGTTAGCAGGGAAAGCACAAGGTGTAGAAGAATGCTGAAAATACAGCCCTATGCCAGCTTGACTCTACCCTTAGGCAAAAAAATCGATGAAATCCAGTTTTAGACTAGTGACAAATTGGATTTTCGAATTTTTTACCCCATGGGCCTTCCGGGTATGAGATGCTAGATATGCTAGATATTTGAGCACTTATCAGTCTCAAATCCAGATCTTTGTATATTATTCAATATATTGAGAGATAAGTTATGTAACCGAAAAGTAAGTGGAGTAGGAATATTCTAAATTCCAGCACTAGGTTGACTCGACTCTGACCGGAAAGTGAATTTCATCGAGACCGATTTGGGTAAAGTCTTGAAAAAGTCACACTTACCCATTTCTACATTGTGTGTTTTTCGGAATAAATCAGGTCCTAAAACGTATTTTTTTCCGGAGCAATTCAGGTCCGACAGTTTTTGGTTTGATTAGTTGGAAAATCAAAGAACTCATTGAAAGAAACTGTCGATTAAGACAGTATTAATCTAGAACTCGGAAATCAGTTAGCGTAGCCTACGATTGAGCTGGTTTAGGGTCATCTAGATATACTATTCTCTTGACATTGAGTCATCTCCATATCAGAATTCCATTTCTTTGCATTTACAAAAATTTCAATTCAAGAATTAAAATTTCAAAAAAACTTCATATAAACACCTTAGTCACATCCTACAACAAATGTTTACCAACCACAAGTAATGGTAAATTCCCAACATTAAACTTTCTATTTTTATCCTCACAACGAAAGTTAAACTTTCCACAACCCACACATATTCAATATGATTCATAAAACAAATATCTTCGACAAAATGAATCCAAGACTTAAAATGACCACCAACGTCATAAAATGCGCTAAATTACGAAGAGGACAAAGAGAAAAAAAAAATCCATTTTTTTCATTCACTTTCTTATGTGGATGCGACAAAGTTTTGCTACAGCGCGTTGCGTACGTGATAACAAAACTTCATCATTAATAACGGGATCTTAAGCTTTGGAGAAAATCCTCCAATGCGTATCGGCACACAAGCACACCGAACAAATGGCCTCAAGTATAAAAGAGAGACATTTTGTGAATTATACAAGTGTCAATAGCTTAAATCAAATATTCCAATCACAACTTTCTGATTTCTTTCAATTAATCTTTATTAATAAACGTCCATTAGTGTTACTTTATGCTACCTTCGTGATCAACTGTATTGAAATGAATAAATAATGTATAAGAGGATTTAGTTCTCACCTGAATCCATTTATTTTTGAATATTTTTCACTTCCTTTATCGCCTATGAACTTTTCCTTTGACAAATTTTTACTTTGGTTAGAAGTTTTTGACTTATTTACTTACTTTACTTCTTGTGGGTGAAAATCATTAAAATTTAATCTTAAAAATGATGAGTAAATGGGCTTATTGACACGAGTTTTGATTGATAGGAATGAGATAAAATATTTTTATGCAAATTAAAAGGATTTTTTGGTTGTTTTAAAATTATTCAGATTTTTGTGGCACGTGGTTTGATGCGGTCTGATTCTATTTTGGGTATGATTGATTTGGTGATAATTTGGGATAATTTTTAGAAGAGTTTGATGATTTGTTGTGAGGGTATGAAGATGTGTTGCATTCAAAATTGCAGGAGGGCGAGGTATATGGGATATTAATTGATGCCTGATAGATAGGGTGACATAAGGTCTCTAATAAAGTCCTAAGTAGTATCCTCATTTACTTCGACCATGGATCACAGTTGATTCGTACGGTAGCGAAGTAGTAAGTAGGTAGTATCCTCATTTACTTACTTCGCTGGCCGTACAGAACAATTGAGATCCAGAGCCTACTTCATCAGATGTCTAATTTTAAAATTCATTAAGATTTTCATTAATTTCATGCAGAGTTTGTCCAAAACTGCAGGTTTTCAGGCTTGGTCAAACTATAAGGCAACAAAAAAATTGCAGGTTCAAAGCCTAACCCTAATTGCATGTAAATTAAATGTAAATTTATCCTGTCAATATCAATTTTTATAGCCCACTTTACCTTAAATTCAGAAATCAAAATTCATGCAAAAAATCCATTCCGAAATCAATAAAATAAAATTTTCATATGCCATAACTTCCGTTACATTTTTTACCTTATGCTAAATTCTCAGACGAATTGCCAATTATCAACAAAAACCCTTTTTATCGGAGTTACGAAAGTATAAATACTTATTTCTCACGTCATAATATAAATAAACCTCAATTACCTATATTTAGAGCAGTAAAACAAAAAACTCATTGTTGAGTACAAAATTAAGTATACGATGGAAATAGGAAGGAGATCATAATGTCAACTCATTTGTCAAAAGCAATCAGTTGAGTGTAAAATTCATAGAATTGTAAATAAAAATAAAATAAATTTTCGATATGAATTTTTCATTTATATATATTAGGGGTAGTGTGAGTAGATGAACAATGTGGTGCCGACAAAAAGATCAACAACCACTAGATGAATCTCTCATTTTTTTAATTTTTTTTTGTTCTGATAATTTACTTCACAATTTTTCAATTCTATTTCGTTTCTCGTCTATGTGTCGTGTCGTGTATGTGGCATGAGTCATCGGCATAAAAGCCATCCTTCACTTCCTCATAGCGACAAATTTTTCCTTTTTTTACATTGTCGGTTCTTGGTGACTTCTTCTTCTTCTTTAATCCACGACACACGAGAAAAATCGGGGTTTCTTGCTCAATTTTTTTATGGATAAATTGAGACGTAAAAAGGAGAAAATCTCTCGGAATTAGAATTGCTCACTCACTAACACAGACAAACTAACTTTCGCTTGACTCTCTCGAAAGTCCTTTGACTCTCTGACTCTCTTTTGGCTACTCTCACTTACATGACTAAAATTCTCTCAATTTTCAGTCGAAAAACTGCAAAAGGAAAGCGGAAAAAAGAGAATAATGAAAAAATATGCTTTCTGTATGAGGAACTAAAAAAAAAAAAAATTCTGTATGTACGGAAGAAATAGAACACAACTCACAATACAATTTTAGTCCTGCTTCAACCTTACATCATTTCAGATTAATTTTTTATTCCTTCCTGAATAAATATTAAAAAAAATATATAAAAATATAAAAATAAGAAGAAAATTTGTGTTGTAAAAAAAAGATATTTAATTTAGGCACAGCGGCTAGAAATTTTTGTAATTTTTTTAGACTTTTTTGCCAGAGTTGCAAAGTCAAAAAAATTGTTGGACATTGAAAAAAAAAAAATCAAGTGAAATTCAACAGATATTGAATAAAAATAATATTGTAAGTAATTATATATCCATAGCTATACTAAAAATGTGAAAAAGGAAAAATTGACAGCGGTCAATCGACAGTAGAACTTATCATAATTCCTACATTGCCAAGATGAAATAATGGAAGTAGAAGAAAAGAAAAAAAGTAAATTAATGTAAAATAAAGTAGAATAAAAAGTGGAAAGTTATATAACGTCCAGAAAAGAATGGACATGAGAATGAATAAGTTTTTCTTCTTTTTTTTCTTTCTTCATTCGATTATCATCAAGTATGAAATGAAAAAGTAGTAATGAATTGCATTGCGGATGACCCGGCTTGAGAGCGAATTTTTTTTTTGAGAAGTCGGAGGGATTTTTGTGGGTTTTTTTTTGGCAATATTTTGGAATGTTTTGCGATATTTTGAAATATTTTGCGACATTTTTAAATTATTTTGAAATATTTTCAAAGAATTATTTTAAATAAAATTCAATTGTGAGAAGGAATAATTGTAGGATTGTTGAGATTTGAACCTTTGTCTTAATTTGGGAATTTAGAGCATTTTTTTGTCGAATTTTTGTGAAATATTTTACAACTTGCGAAGTAAAGATTTTAAGTTAATTTTAAGATTTTTGTTCAATTGTCAGCATGTACAGTGACTAATTTTAAGTTATTGTTGTGCTTCCGGAAGCTAACATTACTGTCTTTATATTGTTAATAAATTCATTCGTTATTAATAAAACTTCAAGAGGACAAATAAACGTTATAACTAGTTGAACCTGTAAAGTTAATGAAAAGTTCTTATGTAATTTTGTTCACTTGTTAACGACCATGAAAAAATTGTGGATCATCTGGTTGCAATTGCACGTGAATTTGAACTGCGACAAGATTTGATGGTTTTTGATGATTTTGATAATTCTACAAAATTTGATAAAACTTTCCGATACAAATTAAATCCATGACTTCCAAGTGTTCTTCGTGATAACATTGAATTGGGACAAGATTTGATGAAGTTTGGACCAAATTTGGCAAAATTTGAAGATATCTGTCGTTAGGTTAGAGCCGCTTTAGACTTAGACCTGATTTTTTAAATTTTTTTTTAAAAGGCCAAAGGCAAATGGTGAAGAAAAGAATTAATATCCGACCTTAGGCTTTGATGACTCAATTTAAAGGCTGAATTAATATAAATTCAGATAAATCCTACAATATTCAACAATAATTGCATCCCTAGGTCAAATTTTCCGTCTTTTTATACTCCTTATGGCTATATTTACTTTTTACCTCCTTGTCCCTATATTTACTTCTTATTTCCTTGGCTGAAGAACACGACATTGTCATGCTGAGAGAAGAGTTTTTAAAAATCTTGTGCCTTTCCGCTTTTCGAAATATTTAACAGAGCTAGAAGTCGACTCGAATTTAGTATGAAAAATTGGCTCTAGTCAACTTGACACTATACAAAATTCGAGTCGACTTCTAGCTGATCCGTTATGTAGCTGCAATCTAGTCCCAATCCGTTCCAATCAACCTGACATATAACTTTATTGAAAACTAGTCAAACAAACAAACAGGTGGACTAATGGACAGACTGTCAGTCAAACTATAGACACTCCTTATCTCTCACCATAAGAATATATCCTTAAAAAAAGGAGAGAGAAAAAAAAGGCAAAGGCAGAGAAAAGATACAATTTTCCTATTTTATCGTTTAGGCATATACTTTTATTTTTATCACATTTTCTTTACGATATTTTTTTTTTCTTTATCTTTATTTATAGCCACCCCACACACAGATACACACACCGTAGTGCAAGAAAAGAAAAAAAGTATAATATAAACATAGGAAATTCCGTACCAAAAAATTTTTTTTCATCATCATTCTCGCCTTTGTGTGTTCTTATCACTATCACTTGCTGACCCTGATAGGAAAAGAAAAGAAAAAAAAACAATTTTTTTGTGTGAAGTGTTAAGCACGACGAAGTGAGAAAAAAAATCATTTTTTTTGCACATCGAAATTTTTGTGGATTTTTTACAAAGCTGAATTGTGACAAGTTTGACATTCAAAAGTGTTTTTGTGATAAGAATTTAATTTTAAAATTCCGGAAAGTCGATTCGAAGGAACAAAAAAAAAGGTTGAATGTGTGTTTTTTTTGCATATTTATAGTCGACAAAAAGGAATAATAATAATATTAAGATATTTTAATTACTCAGTGTGATAATTGAAAAAGGAAGTGTGAAATAATTACGGTAGCGTTTTTCACATTTAAAAAAGTACACAAAAAAGTGAAAAATAATAACAATAACAGAGAGAAGAAAGAAATAAAGTAATTTAATTAAAATAATATTCCATAAATTTAATCATCATAAATTTGGATAAAATTAACACATTTTCGGTTAATACCTAGAGTCGGTGCGCAAGTAAAAATTGAATTAATTATCATTTACATAGACCCCGCATAGAAGACAGCAAAAGAAAGGAAGTAAAAAAAGAAAATAATTTTTTTTGTGTATAAGAAAAATAAAAAAATATAAATATAAAAATAAGCCATGGCAATGGTAAACATGAGCAATTTAATAAATGGAAAGGACTCACGATGGTTGCAACTTGAAGTTTGCCGTGAATTTCAACGAAATAAATGTTCACGTCCAGATACCGAGTGCAAATTCGCTCATCCACCAGCAAATGTTGAAGTTCAGAATGGTCGAGTAACAGCTTGTTACGACAGCATAAAGGTGAGTTTTATACATAAATTTTTTATATGACAGGACGATAAAAAAAAAAAACCTTTGGAAATTGCTCAAAATAAATATTTTTTTTTTACAACATTTTACATAATTTTCAAAAGTATCAAAACATTATGTTGTAGACCTGCCGGGATGTTGTCGTGGAGAAATTGTCTTAAAGCTTGAAATTTTAATGAATTTTTGTTCGAAATTTGTTAATTTAAAATTTAATTTAAGATTATATTTGTTGGATCTGACAGAAATAACAAATCCAGGAGTGGGGGACTCAAACCCAAGTCCTACGACTTTCGGTTGCATGCTCTTACTACTAAGCTTACGGGATCTGACAGAATTAACCCGGGATCTGATAGAAATAAGCGGATTCCAGAGTGGGACTTGAACCCAAGTCCTACAATTTCTGATTTTCCGGTTGCATACTCTTACCACTGAGCTATCAAGGGTTATTCGGCTACATAGCAAAGTACCATACATAAATTTAACATTTTCTGCATCCCTCTTACTTCTGCACTACCCCTAAGAGGCAAAGAGACATGCTTTCATGGTATAAAAAGACCACCGGTACCTAAAAGCAGTCTCTTTGCCTTTAAGGATCCCAATGACATTCCTTTGAAAGTTCATTACTGGAATTCAATTCCAACAACATTTTTTGAGCATCTTTAATTAAAAATTCAGACTTTAAACTCAAAATCACCTCCCAAATCCTCCCAAACTTCCAATCACATCCCAATCTCATCTCCAGCATAAATTACCATAAGTCATCTAAGAAACATCTTGATACTTTTTTATTTTTAATTCTCATGCATGACACAAAAAAAAGAAATCCTGTTGAATTTTTCACTTCCCTATCGACCACATACACATTTTTCCTAGATATCAGCAGTGCATCGTCTCAAAAACATATGAGTCATGTGGATATTTTATGTTTGTGTAAAAAAAAGAGGGGAATAGCCGTCTAGTCACATGTTGGCATCAAAATCATTTCAAATATTATGTCGATATATATATGCACACTGAGCGATCAATCATGAGTTCGTGGAAATATATGTGAATTTTCGATGAACTGTGTAGCATGATGCAATACATGATTATCGATGACATAATGCCGATAAGAAGAAGTTTTTTTTGTGAAAATGGAAGGAGAGTTTTTTGTGAATTTACGGTAAATTTCGTGGAACAATCTGCATAATCTGTACAAACAGTGAAAGATTCTTGATTTTTTTTCCCATGTAGAGAATTGAGCGGAATTAATTTTCAAAGAAAAAATTTTGTCTGTTTGAGGATTAAAAAAAATTTTTTTTTGAAGTGGTTTTTAGAAGGAAATTTGGAAGTGCTTTTCATGGGAAAATGTTTGATTTGGAATATATCATGAGATGAGACGGATGTGACTTGGATGTTGGGGTGATGGGGGTGTTGATGCGTGAATTGATGGGTGTTGCTGTTCATCTAGTGCTAAAGAAGGTAAGACAACCTTTTTGGTGCAGCGACACATCTTGCGGCAAGCCACGGTAGAAACCGGTCGATTCTTGTCATTTCCAAACATACCAGTGTGCCGCGGCACGCATGGAGCCCATCATTGAGCGAATAAGTTAGCTAGAAATTAGAACAATCAGCCTCAACTTCTACTAACCAATCCCAAGCCTCAAAAACCCAAAAACCAACACCAAAACCAATCAAACCCCAAAAACCCCTTCAATTTCCCACACCAGAACCCCCCAAAAATACTCAAATATTCACAGACACTAAGCAATTCCAATACATAACTAAACTACAATCTCAAAAAACTCTTCAAATATTGATATCCATAAAAATTCAACGAGATTTATATCATCAGCATAAATTACCTTAGTAGCAAAAATTTTTCAACTTTTCCATAATCACTACTAATATTCTCTTCTATATCCATAATTGCACTGACACAAGTACCAAAGCTTGAAGAGCAAAAATGATTTCTTTTATAAATAATCTAGAATCGCGCTTGATAAAGTAAAGAGAGAAACTGCATAAGTAGCAGCTTATTAAATATTAATAACATGAATGCGATTCCAACGTTTTTTTAGAGTACAAAGCATGTAATAGAATTAGAAGCTCGAAGCGCTTTTTTTTTTGTGTGATATCATTTGGAGTGTAAAAGTCACTGAATTTCTCACGGTTTTAAATAAGTTCTTATTAAGGAAGGGGGTTGTTTGGAAGTGATGTACATTGGAGATTGAGGGGTGTTGGATTCAGGGGTAGGGTACTTTTCTGGCTGTATGGATAAATTGCGATTCATAGACTCTAATGCAACGCAACTGTAGAATGCTGTGAGTAGAGGTGGTTACGATTATTCGATCCTGCGGCTAGCTATAAACTTGGCATTCGTAAATCTTGTGGATTACCAAGTTTATAGCTTTGTAGATCGGAGCTGTACAAACTCCTATGCACCACGGAGCACTATGGTGGTAAACTGCGACTGAAAACGGTGGAAACAACATGGCATTCCCAAAAATGGCAATCCAGTGCGTCGCGAGACATTGTTTGACCAACTCTGATGGAGATATTAGGTCGACTTATTGCAGTCTCTTTCAGTCAAACTGCTGTTATATCCCGATTAGACAAATTATGTCATAACTAGTTAATGCTCAGTTGATGACTAGTTCTAAAGGAATTTTGTCCATTCAAGGTTACCAACTATCAATGCTAGTGCAGCGCTGTCACTATCAAAAGTCCAGGCATGCTTTTGATAGCTCATTTAGCTGTATAATCTTTGTATTAATCATTTAATGCAGAAAATGCTGTTTTTGGATGTAATTTAGATTAATAAGTGTGTCCTGGATCATAATTTGCGTAACATTAGTCTAGAGTCAGGGACCCATGCCCTCCAATAGCCTCCTCTGGCTACACCCTTGACTACAGTGCATCGCACAGCTCTACTCTCCCTCTTCATACCCCCAAGTACCAGTAGACATCATTCATGAATCTCCCACAAAAACTCCCTTAAAGGAACTAAAGATAAACTCTTTTCATTCCATTTTACCATCCTTTTGTTCTCTGAAAAGTATGAAATCTTTTACAAAGTTTTTTTTTTATTCTCCTCAAACACTTTTTGTGTCTCATTGTTTTGTTGTATTCTCGTGCAATTTTTATTCATGAAAAAAAAGGAAAGAAGTGTAGAGTAGAAAAAAAAAATTAAATTACCTTACACGAGCGTATCTTCTGTTTCACATCTCTTTATTTTTTTCAACGCTTACAATTTTTGTGTTTCTGCTGTTCAGGAGGAACTGTACTCTCATCCATATTACTCGTTACCACGTTAGAAAAGCATAAAAAAATACGAGAAACGCACACACCGATGATGATGATAATATAGCCACATAGATTTTCATCCGTTCTTATAAACACTAACTATATATGTACATGCTCTGCTGTTCTGTATTTGAAAAAATTTCATGTGCTGGGCGAAAAAAAAGTACAGAGAAGAAAAACGTGATTCGAATAATGTTATGACTTTTTTTTTGGAAAAATATATAAAAACATGGAAGAAAAATTCTCTTTTTTTCCTTCCAATTTTTATACTATGGATAGACTCGACGGTTCAATTATTTAATTTTCACAAGGAGCAAAAAAAAAGTTTTCTTTTTTTAAAAAAAATAATACGTTCCATAAAAATCGAAATAAGATGGATAAGATGGGGTTGTATGGGATGAGTTGTGGATTTTGGCGCATTTTTTCTGAGTTTTGTGGCTGGAAATGGACCTGGAAGGCACAAGACGATATAATGGTTGAAATTTTCATCTTCATGCTGACTTGACTATAGCTTGGAGCTAGATTTCATCATATTTGGGATAAAACAAGAGTCACGCTGGCCTGAGACAGGATTTCAACCATTTCAACATCATGTTTTTGGGGAGGAAGTTAGGGCATAATATCCTTAAGACTAGTAACTTTTCATACAATTTGTCCATTCATACCATTTCTCAATACCAAAACTTCAGTGATCCACCACCTTGTGCAAATTCTCAGTCGACACGTTAAGCTGCTATTTTTTCTACCTTGTTCTGCGTCAAAATCAGCTTAATTTTTGACAATTTTGAGAAAATTTTTCAGAAGCTTGAAGTCGACTGAAATTTTACATGCATTCGAGTTAACTTTTCCATACAAATCCTCAATATAACTACAAGGACATGAGGACAATCTCACCACACCATCCAACAATTCCAGCTACTACACACAACCTCCATACACACACATTGTTTGAACTCAATGAAAATAAAAAAAATAGAAGGAAAAAAAAACTTCATGCTGATGACATTTGGCAAATTGATGAAAAAGCGTGATGAATTTGCAAGTAGAATTATTTTAGAGTTTTCTTCCGTATCAGTCGTATACACACATATCGTGGATCTATAATTCAAAGAAGGATGCTAGCAAATTAAATTTGTGTAAAAAACTATAAAGAGCTTCTTAGGAAAAAAGGAATTGAGAATGTAGTCAAGTTTTATCAAGTCTTGAGGCTTGATATTTTCGATTTAGAAGAAAAAATGGAATTGAAGGTGGTTGTGAGGAGGTTGATGATGTAGAGATTGTAAAGAAATGTTGAAGGTAGAGTTGGTATGGCTCGAATTTAGAGATTCTCTCACTGAAGTCTTATGAATAAGAGTAGAACTCTGAATTCCAGACGTCTTAGCATGTTAGCTAGCATTCACAATGGAATCTCGACTGCTGCCAACTGCAACAGCCTCAAAAGTCAACCACCATCAATAAACAGAGCTTTAAAATTCCAAGAATCTATAAAGAAATTGCATACAGAATTCCTCAAAGCAATAGCAAGGTTAGATCCCTAAAAGTTCAATTCCTCACTACCAATCATTTCCAACAACCCCTAATCTAACATTGAGTAAATTTTCATTATTAAGTCATACCCAAAAAGTGCCAAAATAAGCATAAATGCCACAAAATAACATGAAATTTGCAACTTCATATTACATGCCGCCCTTTTCTTCCACTCACATCCACAGAAAGGAGAGAGAAAAATACTGCAATAATTTATTCAATTTAAACTTCCCATCCCTTGACATAACATCTGAAAAAAAACGAATGGATGGAAAACCCCCCTCCAGCAAAAAAAGAAATTTTCTTTCTCTATTTTCTCTCTTTTATTACTTTCAAGGGATGTCGAAAAATTGAATAAACAATAAATTAGTCGAATTTAATTTAAAAAAATGAGATAGAAAACTGCAACATCTGATTAATTTATGTTTAAATATTGTTGTATTTTTGTGTTCAACAGTGTCTGCACTTTTCTGTAGTCAGTGGTGGGAAACCTTTGGTGTTTCAGGGTACAACCACGAAGGAGCTTCGTCCGATATTCGAATTCGATATTCGCCATTTTCGAAATTCGATTCGATTCGGAATTCGAAATTCAAATTCGATTCGAAATTCGGTCGAAATTCGGACGAGGCATCGCAAATAGCACTCTTTGTTGGTAAGCTTCGACTAAAATCGCAAATGACACCCTTAGTGGTAAGCCTCGACTGAAATCACACAAAACACTTACTTCATTTACTTTGCTGGCCGTACAGATCAATTGTGATCCATGGCCTCCCATAGATATCGTCTTAAACTGGCTCTATTGCGTGCTAACTCCCGATTTAATGTTCAACACTGTTTCTATCGACAGCTTCCTTCCATGGGTACCCAGCACATAGTTCATGGTATTTCCAACACACTAGTGCAGTTGTGGACATTCTGTATGCCGCGACACACTAGTGCCACTGGTTTTGGTCGGTTTCGGTAGAGGCTAATCACTAAGGTGTGCCGCGAAAATTAAACTAGTGTGTTGGACAAGCTGCGTTCCGTTGCAAGTTTTTTTGTAAGTGTCATGAATCCTATGTCACATGAGGTTTCGATCGAGGCTAACAACTAAGGTGTGCCGTGAAAATTAAAATATTGCGCATTACTAGTGAAGTGCCGTGAATTAGAAACTGACAGAAGTTATTCAATGGCAAATCCAACTTCCGACGAAATCTAAATGTGGCAACCGACAAAAAAGTAAGTTCCGCATCACACAAGTTACCCACCACTGCTCCACACCAACTGTGTGTTAATTGACATAGATGACAAAGTTTCTTTCGATTCACATTTCCCATAAATTGATTGTATTCACACAAAATAATAGCAATGGATAATACAAAACACATATATATGTGTGTATTTGTATATTCCATTTGTGTGACAATAGTGAAAAGGAAATAAGTTGATAGATCGAATAGGGAGATATAAAATAAATAAAGAAGTTGAAACAATTTTTTCTGATTTTTTTTTCCTCGTTGTGTATATATTTTTTGGAGAGAAATAAACATGCATGCACAAAAGAAATTAGATTTCTCATTCCACACAAAAATCCTTAATTTATCTATAAAACAGAGAATGAGGAATAGAAGACATGCTGTATGTGCTGAAATGAAAATGTGCTGTCGCTAACACAAAAAAAAAGTTTTTTTTTTTAAATTTTTTTTCCCTGTTATCATCCGTCTCTTCTTATGCCGATGTTATGTGACAGAATTTCACTTCATAGACTCTGTATTTTTTTTTTCGTGTGTGCCAAAAGGCACAAGTATTGTTGGATAAATTAGCAAACATGTATATACGCTGTATACACATAAAGTTGATTTCTTTTTATTTCTTTTTTTTTTGGTGTTCATCGTCATGCGGCAATTTAATGAAGGACAATGAAGTCTATCTATTTGGATTATTATCGCATGATATCGGAGTATAATGTCACATGTATTGGGGTTAGTTAGGTATTGCGTAAGGCTAAGTGGATAGCTATAGTGGTGTGTTGACTTAATTGATTTGAGTTTTTTGAGAATTGGAAGTGGAAATGAGAATAAAATTGGCGCCAGACTGGCGGGATTACTGCCAAGGATCAGATTTGATGAAATTTGGACTCAAGATTGACTCAAGTTGTACACATGGCATTCTGGAGACATATTCTGTCATTTCTACATTGTTTTTAGAAGGCAGACCAATCTTATGTTGGAAACTCAATAAGACATCATGACATATGGCACTGGAATTGAATCTATCCTACCATACCTCGATCATAGTCCCGAATAACACAAGTTGATTGATAGATCCAAAGTTTGGCACCAAGTCGGATGACTTTGACATGATGCCTGATTCAAACCGAATCTAACACCAACTTAGAGTCCATCTCAGCTTTGAGCCGGATTTTTGTCATTTCTACATCTCCTACAGAAGATAGACCATTCCTAGGCTTGAAACTCAATTAGACATCATGCCATATGCACTGGAAATGAAGCAATCTTGCTCATACTAAGATCATAGTCCCGAACAGCACATGTCGGTAAATCGATCTACAATCCGACAACAGGACTTCTTGCCTCTAGTGTGGCGAAGCATTCATACCGAATCCAACGGTATGAACTCAACTCAGAGTCACGTCACGCCAGCCTGATGCCCGATTTTTGATCGTCTAACTGATTCATGCACTTCGGGATTATAAATGACATTCAATTCCAAAATAATACACTCTTACATATTTACATCCTCATCAATACGGACTCAATCTCTCTATTTTATTTATTTCTGAAGGATATCCATAAATAAGATGCAATTGTCGCTCGAATTATAATATTTAATGTATAGACATGCTTTTACATACCAAGCGTATTTCAACAAATAATCGTGGGCCCATAATAAAGTCACACAAAGGAAAATTTCCTTTATTAATTCTCATTCTCATGGTATATATACAAATACACATAGGAAAAAGGCTATAAATGCAACGATAAATTTTTAGAAGTATTCGGTAAAAATAATCATTAACGCAAGCGCACTATGCTATAGTCTATAAAGATTACAAGTTGTAACCGATAATGTGGAAAATTGTGCTGTATATTCAAAAAAAAGAACCGAAAATGAGAAAAGGAAGGAATTGGAGGGTACGAAAAAAAAAAATAAAATTTATATATATAAATGTAAAATAAGGCAGAAGGCAATAGAAAGTCGGTATCGATTTTTTTCAAACGTGCGGCATGGCACCTTTCGCAAAAAAATATGATTCCTCTATTTCATTAATAAATTCCTTCTTGCCACTCACTACATGCGGTTGTCTTTAATCGAATAAATGAGATTTTCCTCTTTTTTTTTCCATAAAAAAGTGCCTAATTGCATGAGAAAATTGTGTCTCTCTCTCACTCACTCTCTCTCGTCTCTCACATCATATTGACATTGATACGGATATGTATGACTATGTACGGGAATATCTATGTATGAAGAATAAAATTAAAAAGGATTTAATCCAATTTTTGTGAAGAAAATCTTCGTGTATATACACAATGTGGATAGAATTGTATCACTTTATAGGGAATTATGGTTATATTATGAAATTTGATTACGATACGGTTGAGTGACAAAAAATTTTTTTTTTTTGATGTTGCTATGTGCCTTCTTAGGGGGGTTTATTTAGTTGTTAGGTAGTGTTAATGCTCTAAGAGGGAGTAGAGGGGCTCTTGGATGTTGGAAGGAGGCTGTTGAGGCATCAGACAATGTTGCACTTGGTATTGGATATTGGCAAGGGGTAGCTAGCAATAGAGACAGTTTTAGACGTCAACTGAGAGATGCCATGGATTATAGCTGATCTGGACTTATTGCTATGACACTCTAAGAGGGTCTGGGTTATTGGAAGAAGGCTAGAATTTATAGAGATAGTGTAGCACTTGGTATTGGCAATTGACAAGGGTAACTAGCAATAGAGACAGTTTAAGACGCAACTAACAGATTCCATGGATTATAGCTGATCTGTACGGCCAGCGAAGTAATAAAGGACTAAGGGGCGTAAGAAGAAGGGTCTTGAAGCAATGTTTATTTACTTCCTGGGCGAAGGCGCACGGGGTCCATTGCCGCATTTAGAGTCCGTCCAAAGCTAGATCTGTCTTTAGATAACTTTTTCCAGTATCTAATTAGTCTATCTAATAAACAGAGGGTTTAGTACAGAATAATTGGGGAGAAGGGTGTAGCATAGACTTCAAAATGCGATAATCATGTCCTCTCATAAGTGAACAAACCCTTTAAATTATTATATATATTTTTTAAAAATACTTGGAACGCCAGACATCTATGTAGCATATTTTGTGTTCACTCTTTGAAGCAAGTCATTCCAAAAAAATAAAAAAAAATTATTATTTTTTATTCTGCCAAGTTTATATTTACTGCCATAGGTCAGCTGTTTATCATGTGAGGAGAAATGTGTGTACATATTTTATGATACTCATTCTGTTATTTTTTTTGGAATGACAGCAAATGAGTTTAGAGAGTGAAAAAAAAAAATAAAGACATAAAAATGGGATTAATGAAAATATTTTTACAGTATGGGTATGTGAAATTCTTTTTATATTCTAGGTATGACAGAAGTTTAAAAGGAGTTACAATAAGCTTATGGGTTAAAAATGCTAAAAACTTTGTAATCAAATCAGATTTACTTTGGAATTTGATTTGAAAAAATTCAAGTGGGTTCTATGTTGAAGCGGAAATACTGTGAATATTGGGGTGAAAAAGGAGTTTGTAGCTTGTTAATACACGGAATGGTTATTGAATTTTCGTTAGAATTTAAATTGAAATTGGATCATATTTAAAGTTATTTTTTGATATACAATTCAATTTTAGATTGGGATTTTTGGAAATTTGGACTATGGGCTGATCAGTTATTACGTAACACGAGATACAGCATAGATTTGCCACACTAGGGTACTGTAACGTCGCTTTAATGATAATATACCATTAGTTGGACAATTTTGAATGCAAGAAATGAGAATAGCTGCAAGAATCTGTTCGAGAAGTCACTCAAAAGGTATCTCCGACTGTCCAACTTTAGGAGCTTACCTACTGAGTGCCATTCTACTGATTACGTACCCAAAACTCATCAAATCTCCTCTAGCTACGCTCTATACCTACACATAACCTTATGACTATTCTATAAACCAAATAAACCCAGAATCAATAGCTCAAACCACACAATTCACACTAATTATAGCTTCATTACTCAGCCAAAACTTTAATAAAACCAATCAATCAATTTTAATCGATTAAGCTTCTTTAATTCCATCAATAATTCCCACAAAAAATAACTATTAACTCCATCCAGCCACAACAACAAATTCATTATGAAACATCTTTCAACACACATATTGCAAAAGTTTCTAGACTTGATGTAGTTTTTGTATCCAAAAAAAAAAAATACGTTTCTGACATGCTACATTATGTCCAAATACATAATTTCATCATTGCGTGTCTAAATGTTGATGACTATTCAGCTTATATTTTATTGTATCTGCAGTGTTTTTACGGCATTGAACAACCTGTTCACTAATGTTACGAGTTGAACTTTCCATTTTTCATCTCAGACTGTTGACAATATGAAGGAGAGTGAAGTGAAGTTCCTCTGACTTTATAATGAATATTAAGGTTGAAATATGAAAAAAATTAAACTTTATCTATCTCCAATTAGTACAATAGATTTTGAAACAATACTTTCAAGATTAATTTACTGAGTACGTACTCTTTTTTTTTGCTGCTAAGTGCCATAGTTTCCCTATTGTAATGACTCAGCATATAATTTATTGCTAATAATTAAGTTCGGAACAAAACTTTTTAATGAAAAATTATTAAAAAGTTTTCAAACAATTAATATCGTCAACTGAATGCATGCAAGTATGTACTCTATATTCCACATAGTAAAACGACTTTTAATCTATAAAAAAATGCGCTTAACATATTTTTGTATACAGCTCATGCAAAAAATAGAGAGGTGCCCGAGCAGTACAATGCTTGAAGGTTGCTGCACAAATGTCAATTTTTGTCATGGAAATTGAAGGAAATCAAGCATTTTGCAGCTGTCTAGGCAGAGGCATAGTCATTATGTCACGAAAAACCTTAGTAAATTGAGCCCTCAAACATCCCCCTGTAGTACCCTCCCTGTGTACCCCTTTGAGTCAAGCGTCAAGACACCGCCCCATCTTGCCAACAACATGACGACAAAACAGCACCCAATCGACAGTATTTTGCTCCTCGGCATCATATAAAGCAAAGGAAAGAAAATGAAAAATTGCACATATGCCGAGTATATTTTAGCATGCACCATAAATCACTAACCTGTCCCATAGTATTGAATTCATGATATTTCACACACTAAAATTCAAGAGGAAAATTCGTTTTTTATTTTTTCTCTCTCTCTCACTCTCTCTCACATTCACCCACCTCACTCAGAGGGATATAAAATATATGTATATGGGGTATGGCATGCCATACATTGAAAGAGCATTTGAGCACAAAATAATACAAAAAAACGAACTTGCATATGGAAAGAAGTTGAATTTTAACGAGTTTATAATGGAATTTAGATAGCGCATTTATTCCTTTTTAAAATGAGATGATTTTTGTTTGTTCCAGGAACTAAGATATGGTAAAGTTTTATCTATTCATGTGCGGAATCAGCTGTTTGTATATATTTCGTAAAGTTGAATATATTTTTGTGGTTTTTAAAGTGCTTCGTGGAAATAGCATAGAATCAAAAATTAATTTATATGGGTGTCTGTATAGAGCTGCTTTTGCAAACAATATACAGAATAGTTGATGAGAGTTGGGATTAATTTCATTGAATTGACTCAGATGTGTAATTTTATATTGAGTCTTCTTATATTGAGTAATTTTGCACATATATAGTAAAATGTTAGTTCGACTTCTTTGGGAATTTTTAGGAATTTTTGCAGAATCGACTTGGATAGCTGAAATATCAAGAGCATGTTCATGAGTGTGTACTTCTCATTTGAAGGTCCATTAGTCTATCTAGGGGAGGACGTTATTAAATAAGTGATTTTTTTTTAATATTATTCTATATTGTAGAGGCAAATAATAAATCTGGGAATCTGATGTATGCTTTCTCAGTGTCAGGACCTGTACTGGGAAATCCTGAGAAAGTCTCGTTCCGGTCTCGAAAATCTTCAGGGACATGGAACAAAAGGTGAAACAAATTTGGTCATCTATTGGCATTATGAGGTAGCACCTCTTACCAACTCTCTTTTTGAACTTGAAAACTTAAGAGAATAGGATCCTATGCTATCATCGTACAATAATACCGCTTCGGCACTAGCATTCTCTTTGTCTGTTAAGGACGGTAATATTATCGTTTCAATTTCTAGTGCAACATTTAAGGTTACTGACTAGTTTTCCAACCGATCGTAGAACATAGCTCCAATTTTTCTTGATTAATGATCGACTTATGCAGTCGAAGTATCTTAGTTTCTTGAAGAAGCGAAAATTTGAAACTGATAGGATTTGAAAAGATGACCTTCAAGTTTCCATACCAGATTTAAGAGCAGTACCGTGCTAATTACTCCACAGAATCGCTTAATTGAACTGCATAGCCACTATATAGAGGTGAATTTAGAGATTTTACAATGATCGAGTTGAGGTGGATCTCAAAAGAATCCCAACCCTCCTAGTATCATCTTTGACATCAAATCTGTCATACACTCCCAGTAAATCCATCATTCCACCCCTAACAATTCCCCCACATTTACATCCCAAATCAAACAAGACAAACTGCATCAATCAAATTTGAATTTACAAAACGAAATAAAACAAAAATTGGCAAAATAGTCGAGTAAATGCGATATTTCAGACTTGCTACTATTTCATTTGTTATTTAACAGTTTTTTTTCTCTCACTCTCACTCTCTCTTAAAAGTTTATGCTCTCGTTGCATGAAATAAATAAGAAGGAAGGATACCGAAAAAAAATGCTTGACAAAATGTGCTGAATTAACGACTATTATTTTGCCATTTTTCAAATGTATAAATGGAGCTGGCCAGCAAAAAAGAAAATAGATTTTTTTTGTGTGAATATCATTGCATTTGCAGGTACATGCGGTGCAGAAAGAGGGGAACTAATAATAATAATAATGATAATGAGGAAATAAATTTATTGGGAAATAAAGACATGAGGTCATTCCATATCACTTCATTGCGATCTTTAAAAAATCTACATTTCCTCCTCTATTCTATTCTCCTTTTTTTTTGACATTCATTATGTACATTACTTCTTCCTTCCCTTAAATATGTATATATATTTCCCTTTATATGGTGGGATATAAAACTTCATACTGCCTGCTTTTGTGGAATTTTAATGAGACACAAGAGCAATGTTATGCCTTTTTTTTTTTTGCTCTCTTTAATTATTATCAACTCAACACACAAAGGGAAGGCAAGAGCATAATAAAAAGGCAGCAACAACAACAACACAAAAAAATATAAAAAAGTGGTAACGAGAATAAGTGTGTGTATTAAATATGTACATATATATCCTATATTATGTGTGCGGTATATGAAAATAGTAGAAAAAAGCAGCGTATGTAGATGCTAAATATACACGCGAAAAAAGAAACTTTCAAAAATATATGCCATTTGCATTAATATACAGAAGTGGTGGGCAACTTGTGTGGTGCGGCACACTTTAGTGTATTGCGGCACATAACTTGTGTGTCGCGGCACATTATTGTATTGCGGCACATAACTTGTGTGTCGAGGCACACATTAGTGTATTGCGGCACATAACTTGTGTGTCGCGGCACACTAGTGTATTGCGGCACATAACTTGTGTGTCGCGGCACATTATTGTGGTGTGGCAAACAACTTGTGTGTCGCGGCACATTAGTGTGGTGTGGCAAACAACTTGTGTGTCGCGGCACATTAGTGTATTGCGGCACATAGCTTGTGTGTCGCGGCACATTAGTGTATTACGGCACATAACTTGCGTGCCGTGACCAAAAATCTCATGAACCATTTGTCGCGTGCGGTTTTAGTCAAAGCTATCCACCAAGTTGTGCCGCAAATAATCAAAGATTACCCACCACTGACATACAGCATGTATAACCGCTGTGAAATAACACAAATGAGTGTAACCCGTGTGACAATTCACTTACAATATTTTTAAGCATAACAAAAAGGGAACATAGCAAGGCATGCAGAGAAAATGAAGTAATTTATTTCCTGATGTAATATGAACGCATTAACCTATCTTATCTCTTCACATTCATAGCATATAGCATATATAGGGTGGGAAAAAAGAAGCGAGAGACAAAAGAACAGAAAAATTTTCATCCTTACATTATTTAAAACTGTGCTGTTTTGTGTATTTTATGCTTGTCACAGGAAGAAAGTAGTGAGGTAGAAAAACGATTTAAAAATGTTTAAGTTCATTTGAAAATGTTTTTCTTTTTTATTCATTCATTCCTTAAGTACTTTCACATGCTACAATGGAATTGAATAAATTTTTTTTGGGTGCAGTTGGTGTGGAAGAAATGTTAGTTTTTTGTTGACTTTTTGGGTGGATGTGCGGCGGGGTGAATGGATTTGATGGAGGTTGTGGAATACTTGTAGTCTAGTCAGAAGAGGTGGTAGGGTTACTGGGGAGGCTAGGATGACTAGGGACATCTGAGAATTCTCTAAACTCTCTACTCAAATATAGTCGACATTCTTTGAAGATGTCTAGTACTGAGTCGACAGTTTTACTAATTTGTTGGAAATTCAATAAATTGGGACACATGTGATAGGAATCGAACCATAGTGGCATAGGAGATTCATACAATTCCTTAATTATAGACAGCTAATACAGAACTCGAAGATGGTTCAAGTCGACTGA
Source organism: Chironomus tepperi (assembly GCF_022539635.2). Taxonomy (NCBI): domain Eukaryota; kingdom Metazoa; phylum Arthropoda; class Insecta; order Diptera; family Chironomidae; genus Chironomus; species Chironomus tepperi. Next base: position 3,673,937 of record NW_027226486.1, on the reverse strand, counting down.
AGCATAATCAGCTTGATATTTCTGAAAAACGGTTTTTGAGGATTGTTAGATTCGAAAATTTTTGAAGGCACACAAATTGCCCAAACTGAGTTGCAAGCTAAAAACACTAAAAAACTGCAATTTTACCTTAAAATTCACATAAAATAAAAGAACTTCAAACAAAATCTCTTCTAAATTTCCAAGAAAAGTCAATAACCATCAATAAACATTTTAAAGCTATACGACACTCAATAAATTAAAGCATTTTAATGTAGTTCAGTTTCTCACATTAAAAGTCTCTGAACCTGTGAATTGATATAGACTTTGTGTACGTAGCATACACAAGAGAAAGAAAAACATAAAAGTACGTCTATTCATATAAAACTTTTTCTTCCTCCTATTCTTCCGTCATGTTGTTCATTTTCATTTTAAAAAGGCAATCCATCCATTCATTCATTGAAAAAGTTCAATTATTAAAATAAAAAGAAGAAGAAGAAAACGATAAAAAGTAAAGAAACAAAAAGAATAAGAAAGTAGAAGAGATTTTTCATTTTCTCTGCATCTCATCCTTTTGATGTTGATGATGATGCTGATGATATTGCCTTATTTTTTTTTTTGCACAGTGCACAACTGCAGAATAAATAAAACAATCCTTAACATATTCCTTATTGAGATTCTCAATGCTCTTATCGTTTCGTTCATTGTCAGTCAAATATGAGCTTCTCTTTCCCCCCATTCCTGATGCCTTTTTTTCTCATCTTCTTTTTTTATGCGATTTTTCTTTCTTATGAAGGAGAAAAAAACTTTTGCTATCGATTTTTTCAGTCTCAGTACTTCTTATTTGAGTCGCTTTATTTCTCTCGATTTTTCATACCCATTTTATTTATACTTTTACAGGGCGACGCGGGATGAGTGTATTATACATGGTACAGAATGTGAATCAAGACGTGGTACGAAAAGAAATTCTATTTCTCTTATTCAGCAAATGTTGGTGTGTATGCTATTTTTTCTGTGAAAATAAGCAAGAAGAACAAATCTTTAATATAAAATTATTTTCGTTCACGTCTGTTGATAACTCGTGCTCTTCTTTCTGACCTGATATTCCTTCTTTTCTACTCTCATTCCTCAATATTTCTAAAGGCAGTGTTGGGTTTTTGAATTGGGGGAGATTTTGCAGGGAACATCAATCATAATGGAACTATGTGTTATCTGGTTCAGATCCTTAACAGGCAAAAAGACCGAATTTAGGTACCGTAGTGAAATTTCTGTTCTATGAAAGCTGAATCTTTACTTGTTAGAAGATAAAGTTACATCATTCAAGTGGGTTAAGTGCCTTGCTGATCTTGCTGAATTTGGTGTATGTTAAGTCAGCCAAATTGCTGGTCGAATAGTACGGTGCTTGACTCAAATTTGATGTAATTAACCCGAAAGTCATTGAAGTTCGAATCCAGTCATATTCTAAGATTTGTCCTTTTTATTAACTAAGTTTTAGAACATATCAATTGTGATCCATGACCTTCCTCAAATGTCACCTGGGATTGTCCCTATTGCTGGTTACCGCTTGTCACGAGAATGAATTTGCCTGTTCGGGAATTCTTTGAGCTCTGTCAGAATACGACTAATGCGTGCATACACATCTACAAGTACTCAAATAGTTCATAGACAAAAAGCATATTGCAAGTCTGAGGAATGCATTCTCTACTCTATGATGCTCTGCGATACTATGTACCCAAGTCTGCATTTCAGTCATTCACATGCCATGTAATCAAGAAAAATCATGCCTTTAAAATATGATCCACGACCCGAATCAACAACACTGATTCCTCAAAGATTCATCTTGCTTGCTTAGCTCACTACTATTCAATCGTATACACAGATATTTTCGATGTGATGCCTTCCGTCTTGAGAAGGAAGAAAAATAAAAAATAAAAAAAACTTGAGGGGAATATTGAATTCGGCAATTTTTTTCATTTCATTCCTTTTCCTACTCGACGAATGAAGAAAAATACCGCAATCATACTTATACTGTTACGACTTAATGTCATGCATTTTTTTTTTCCTCAAAAGTTTCTTTTTTTTATGACTTTTCATCCAAAACGGAATAAGAGTAGGATATAAAAAAATGGAAAACTATCTTTATTGCCACCACTGTGACTATCATTTTATTTATCTCTTCTTCAAATTAAGTTTGAATAAAAAAGTTTCTCTAGCCTGACTACATACAGCACGAGAGTGAATGTTTATTTAACCTCAAAATTGAGGAGCAATCGTTAAGTTATGCACAAGACTCATATTTTTTATTTTTTTTTTTGGTTCTATTCCTATAATGAACATAATAAGGTTCCATTTATCTGATGATTCTTAAATTTTTATTGCTAATATGCGGTACATCATTATATTTAGTCACGCATGTATTGTTCATTATCATATCATTATGGATATATAAATTTTCTGACCAATGACTTATTTTAATTTTCATGCCTAGTCTTTAAAACTCATATTAGAGATAGGGAGAGATTCTTAACACATTCTTGGGATGCTATACGTGCAAATAACTCATTCATGTGTAACGTAAGGGTCAGTTTTTTCTGGTGAAAAATTGGATTAAGTTAAGGGGTTTAAAACACTTTAATGAAGGAAATTCTCATTACTCACATCGTCATTAATATTTAATCGATTTTTTTTTCTTTGTCTATTTCGGGAGATGTTTAATGATTTTATAAGTGATGAGGGGATAGTTTTTGATGTAGTTTGAGGACAATAAATTGTTTTGGGAATTAACAAGACTTTGCCGAGCTGTACATTAGTGTTGAAAGGGATTTATAGAGTAATGGGAAGAGGAATTCTTGGAAATGTCTACAAACTGCATTCATTTGGAAAGGACATGATGTGGAAATGACTGAAAATCCGGCAATAAGCCGATTTGATTCTGGTTTGAGGCTTGATTTCGATGAATCTAGTCAAGGCTGACTAGGAGTCAGATTTTCGACCATTTCTATGCCGGTTGTGCCATAATGGACCCATGTCATGGGGTCATAGTCTAGTTACATCCCTAGTATGTAAGGAATATACCCAAAAAGCTGGTCTTGGGATTGCTCCTAGTTTTCATGAAGACTAGACTCACATTCTCTAGGATGCTAGGGATACACCCAAAGAGCTTGTCTTGGGTCTCATTCCAGTTTATCATAAATTAAGTGTTCGGAACCTTACTACTTCTAAGGTTCTAGAGAAGAAAGTACACTTTTCCACAGCATAGCTCGAATGAGAATCGAACCCAAGTTGTACGATTTTTGGTCGCATGCTCATACCACTGAGCTACCGGGGGTTGAAGCAGAGCGTGGAACAAAATTTATTTAAATCTTCTTTCTAAATCTATCTTGTGCTCTTATCGTTGTATTGGTTTTCAGAATAATTGTCCATCCAAGACTTACACAACCCAATCATACGTCTGCCATACATTCACCAAATCATCTAATTGTACCGCTCGGGCATTAACACAATAGTACATTTTAATCAGCAACACATGCCATTAAATGAAATTTATAAGCAGCAAGTGCATTTAAACACAAAGATTCCATTCCATCGAGCACATAAAAATCATTTACAAAAAGAAAAAAAACTAAAAACATCAGAAAATAAGCAACATACGCACAAAAAGGTCTACCGCATCAGTCTCAAATTGCACCCTGTGGGATAATAAATTAATTTTGGAATCCCTAAAAACTTTCTCCAATCGAGAGAAAATTCAATGAATTTCTCAATTTTCAACCCTTAAGAAACTAAACATCATATCCGAAAAAAAAAATTTCATTTCTTTAATAGCACGTCAAAAATTTTCTTTCAAACCATAAATTTGGATATAAGTTATGAGTCATAAAAAAGTACCTCACGATTACCTCCTTCAATATTCCCCCCACCCATAATTTAATGCATGATCTCGCGTCTTAAGTGAAATTTATCACGAGATAATTTACAAGATATTTTCATTAAGCCAGACTGGGTAATATGCGCCAAAAACTGGCGGGGTAATTTATTATTCAAATAATCTTTTATGTAAATTTTAATTTAATATAAAAATCATAAATAAAACTAGAAATATATATGTGCTGTACATCTTTCATCTCAAGTATGTGTCATGCTCTTGACTCTCATAATGGAAAATTGCACACAAAAAAAAAAAAACGAGGTGCTTTAAATTGTTCAACCTCTTCACATGTTCTCAGTCACTTTTTTTTACAGTATATATCCTAACGTGAAGTCATTAGATTGAAGACTTTTTGTGTGAAGATAATTGCTCTTTTTCTCTCTTACTTGTCTTCTATAGTCGTGTGTTCTTTTAAAAGGGAATATCAGGAAGGGTGATGTGAATGAAAAGAATAGAGGTATTATTCTTGCTTTGTCTTTCAATTGCTGGGAATAAGTAGCTATTTTTGTCTTTGAAATCTGTGAGTAACTAACTTTTTAGATGGATAAATGCTGATTTTGGAGTCACCCTGAATCGAAGTATTGTTAATATCCAGTAATTGAGCTCATTTAGTCTAGTATTTGGTCTTAGATAGGGCTTAGTCTAAACCTGTTCAAAGATTCATGAAAAGTGACGAACAGATTGATTTTTCCATAAATTAGAGCTGCTTACCGAAGCTAGGATTGACTGAGCAAGATAGTTTCTAGCAAGCCAATAACTAGACAAAAGTGTATCCATACCTAAGTTTGACTAGGCAAGATGATGTCCTAGTCAAAGCCATGTCTAGACAAAGGCGAAGCTAACACTACGATAGACTAGGTGAGGTAGTGTCTGGCGAGACAATGACTAGACAAAGGTGAATTTGTATGACTTAACTTAATTTCATTGGGTATGACTAGGTGATGTGATATCTAGCGAGGAAATGATTACACAAACGTCGAAGCTATCGCTTAAATTGACTAGGCACGGTTGTATCTGACAAAGCAATGATTAGACAAAAGTGAATTTATCCATAGGTTTAACTAGACTAGGTGGTGATTAGTGAGGCAATTTCTAGACAAAGGCGAAGCTATCGTTAGGTTGGACTGGGCAAGGAGGTGTATAGCATGGTAATGACTGAGCAAAGGCGATTACTGGACAAAAACATACATTTTTGACAGTCATAGTCTAGATTCAGCTAGGTTTATTTTAAAAACTTTGAAATATTGATTCTTAAATCACTACTAGTGTCTATATGGTGCTCACAATACTACATTCCCCCAAAAAATGCGCCTTAAACCATTTCATCAATTTCTCCCACAATTCCTTCCTTTTCACATGAACAGCAATATGAAATATTCACAGATGTATGAAGTGAGAATATGAGGAGTTCAAGTGAATATGTTTGAATCACATCTCTCCCCCCACCACTCCACCGATACTTACTGTTTTATATGTAACGCCTATAATGAATGTCGAAATGACAATATTGAGTAGTGGAAAAGCATTCATCATTTTGCCTTTTTTTATCTTCCTTGCTTTATTCCACTTGTGAATGATGAAATTTACCTCATCTTGTGTCTACTTATTCCCTATTTTCTCTACTTCCTCTACTTTCCTAGTCTTTATTTAACAAAGCCACTAAATAAACAATTTATGTTTTTCACTCTCATTCTCATTTCTTTATGTCTTACACACAAGAAAATGTATATGCATAAAGCAAGTATTTTACTGCTATTGCTGTTGATGCTGATGCCTTGTTGTTTGTATACATTTTGGTTTTTTCATGAAATATTTAGAAGTGAGAAAAAGCGGTAAAAAGGAGTAAGACGAAGAAAATGTACTTTTTTTTCATTCTTGACTATAATTTACGGTACCACAAGGATTTTTATATACAACACGTGTGTATATATGTGGATACATATATATAAATTGCAATTTTCAAAGGTTTTCAACTTTCATGCCACCCGTAAAATTGTGTATTTTGTTACCTATCTAACACAAATTCTGTTGAATTTGTGGCTGGAAATATTTTTTGTTCTGTACATGCTATACCTTAAATATTACATGAAACTTTACCAATTATTTATTCAACTTTTCTTTCCATTTTTAGGCACGTTGCAATCGTGAGAAACCACCATGCAAGTACTATCATCCACCACAACACTTGAAGGATCAATTGCTGATAAATGGTCGCAATCATTTAGCATTAAAGAATGCTCTTATGCAACAAATGACCATACCACAGAACAGTCAGACAATTATTACAAATCAGATGCAGCCAATGGTAAATATTGAAGCTTAATTAGAAGTTATGCTTGGTAGCTTGGGAATTTGGCATATTATAATTTAGTGGTTCTTAAATTATGGTCTGAGGCACGATAATGCATTACTTCTCAAACAATGCTACGTGATACGCTCCTGCAGTGGTTCCTTAAACTGTGTTACGCGACAAACTACTTCAGATCTTGCTCTGTAACATGCTATTGCAGTTTTTTCAAAGAATGTTCTGTGACAAACAACTGTGCCGCGACACAACCACTGTGTCGCTACACTACCACTGTGTCGCTACACATTCACTGTGTCGCTACACCTCCACTGTGTCGCTACACCTCCACTGTGTCGCTACAACTCCACTGTGTCGCTACACCTCCACTGTGTCGCTACACCTCCACTGTGTCGCTACAATTCCACTGTGTCGCTACACCTCCACTGTGTCGCTACACCTCCATTGTGTTGCGATACCAACACTGTGTTGAGACATCACCACTGTGTTGTGACATCACCACTCTGTCTCTATAACCAGTGTGTCGTGACACACTACTCTATTGTGACACACCACTGTGTCGTGACATGCTGAGTTCGTCTAAATCCAACAACTAACATCTCATTTCCTTTTTTTCTTCTAGACTGCAAACGCATACATAGCTAGTGTACCTGCTAGTACTCCCTACAATCCATATTATGCTGCACCAGGACAACTAGTACCTACAATAATTGGACCCGATCCATCAGCCCCACAAACAGCTGTTTCACAACAAATTGGCCCATGTGTTCCACAACAAGTTCCGATTCCACAACAACATAAACTTCCACAACATACTGATAGAATTGAGGTGAGTTAATCATATATTAACTAATGTCTCGAATATGAAGTCAATCAAAATTATTTGGAATGAGGGAAGTAAATTAATCCTTTAATTTATTCTTGTTTTGTGGGGTTCATAGTCGTTGATTAAATTACAAATTTACGAACAGATTTATGCTTTTCGTAGAAAATCAGACGACAATTCTACCCAAAAATCCAATAACAATCTGCATCATTATTATAAACATCTATGAGAATTGTAAATATGGAAAATTGATATAAATACAACAACAAAATTTTCGTATTTCTAGAGATTAAAATTTTACTTCTAAAACATTGTCACGTTTAACTAATTAATTATTGTGGGGAGGCCTTGACAACTAAAACAAGATGAAAATTATAATGCCATTTATAATTATAATTTGTTGTTGGCTTTTCTTGGTCTTTTACTATTGGATACAAAATTCAACTTTAATTGGATTCTATGTACTTTTCATATTTGGTGTTTCATTAGATATTTGTGCTGATTATATTGTGCTGTATGTGTAAATGACTTTTTTGGTGTGGGTTTTGACTTTTATTTTTATTTTTGGGCAAATAGAGGAGTGTTAAGCAAATTTTTTTATATTTTTGTGTCCGTTGAATGCTAATAGGCGTAAATGAGTTGATATTGAATTAGTTTTGACATTTAACATTGTGTTCAGCTTTTTTACACGACTCGATTGATTTTTTTTTTACTGTGGTAAATTTAATTTTTTTTTTTCGAATGATAGTCGATTGGATATATGTTTTGTAATGCTATATGCTAGATGGAAATGACTCGATTGATATACAATTTATTAAGTTTGACTTGGCAACTCAACATTCGTCGGTTCGAATCCTATTCCCTAATTTTGAATCTATCCTGATTCTCAAAGGTCAAATCCTAATTGAATTCTTCAAAGTTCGCTAAGAAACAACATGGTTGAATTTTGTATGAAATGTTATACTTCACAAGAATTAGCAGAGAATATTTCATTGTATCTCCATCCTAATTCTCATAGATCGAAACCAAATTGAGTCCGCTTCGTCACTGTTTGCTATGGACAAGATGAATTTTAATAAGAAGTGTTATACTTCACAAGTGCTAGCAGAAAAAATGAATGGCAATTTTAATCGGGTTTTAGTACGTTGAAGCTAACTCAAGTCGACTTCGACCTCATATTTATACCTTCTGGGACCGATTCCTCCGGTAGTGGTACGGTATATTAATATCTTACCAATATACCGTACCACCGGTGCACCATTGCTACTCCACTGATATATCATTGGTTTTCTACAGGTATATCAATTTGCCATACCAATTGTACCATTGTAACATCCCAGTGGTGTAACTATACCGCACCGCATTGTACCATACCATACCAATACCGCAGACATTAGCCCATGTTTTGTTAAAGCTCCGAACTATACCTGACTTTAATTCTCAATCTAAATATCCTTGAGATACATCCAAGTTTATTACCATCGTAGACAGACAAAACAACATCTAAGTATATTGAATTCCATTTCACATCCATTGAACAATCTCGATCTTATCATTCATTCTTGAATATTTATTAATTTCTAAGAAAAAATTTTCAATTTTAATCAAATCTAAATTTTTCAATGAATATTCTACATACCTACAATGTATTTTTTATTATAAATTCATATCTTTTTACATAGCTTGGCATCATCCAATCTAGTATATTGCATTACATTCTAACCTATTTAAAGTAAACATCTTGAAACCAACAGCCATCTATATACAATATTCTAAATGCCTTAAAGTAACGTTTCACATATAAAACTTTATGTCTTTCTTTAATCAATGTTTATATTCATGCTGAGATAACATCTTCCGCTCTTATTTGCCAAACAATTCAAAACATTCATTACATTCTTTTGCATATATTGCATTAAAGCATTACATTTCTTCTTTCCTTATTTTACTCCACATCCACAAGATAGTAAGCAGCTTTAAAGAAAGATTGTTATAATAATCACAATGTGTAAAATGGTTGAGAGAATAATGATATTTTGTGTGCATCTGAAAAGTTTTGTGGATGATGAGCAACATAGTAATGATGTCCGAGTGGATGGGGATGGAAACTGCATGGTTGATGATTTTTGTTGAATTTGCTAGGATTTGAAGTTAGTCTTGATGAAGAAAATTCACATTTTCAAAATTTTTGCATAAAATTACATACTTCACAAGAAGAAAATTCTTCATTTTTGTATGAAATTATATACTTCACAAGAAGAAAATTCTAAATTTTTAAGATTTTGTATGAAATTACATACTTCACAAGAATAAGATTCTAAATTTTCAAGATTTTTGTATGAAATTATATACTTCACAAGAAGATGATTCTAGATTTTTGTATGAAATTATATACTTCACAAGAAGAAGATTCTAAATTTTTGTCTAAAATTACATACTTCACAAGAGAAAGCTTCTCCTAAATTCGACTTTTACTTCCTGAACGTTAGAACACTTCCGACTTCCCCCAGCTTCCAAGCTTATCATCTTCAAGCTCAAAAGTAAGAAACATTCAAGAAAATTTGTTCTCATAATCCACAGCATTAACAAACATGTTGTATCATTAAGTTTGCAGAAGTTGCAATGGAATATTGTGTAAATTTAGAGTCAGTAGCAGCTCGTCAGGGGTATCATGAACCCAAAACAAAAAAAACGAGAACCATAAAATCAATATTAAATAAAAAAAACTGTTCCTTCATATATATGCACACACATCACATGGATAAAATGTGTATGCAGTTCAATATAAAGCTTATAAATAAACTCGCAATCTTCTGCTCGACACAAAAAAATTGTATGCATGGAAAATGTTGAATGTTAGTGAATGAAGCACAGTGCATGCACATTCAATAAGTATTGAATTCTCGGAATGGTACAGAAAAGGTTTTAAAATAAACGGGTAATTTTCAAAAAAAAAAAAAAATTGTATCACATATATAGTGAAGGAATATAGAGTAAAATAAACAGAGATAGAAAATTGAGATAAATAACTGAAGAAAGAAAAGGCACAAAAAATAGTGAATGTGTATATAGAGCTTGTTTTTAAACTCTATGGAACATCACAATGAGATTAATGCAAGTGTCAGTGAATGAAAAAGAGCGTATATGTACAGTACATGCATGTATTGAATATGGTTTGATAGAGAGAATGGATAAACGATAATTTATTACATGGGATGCAAATTATAACATATCTACCGATCAATACTAATTATACGCATCGTTTCCGTTTAATGCATTCCTGTATATATGCATATATATACATAGTTATGCATATGTATGTTGTGGCAATCATGCTAAACAATATAGTATAATGGATATTCATGACATTTAATGTTGAAATAATTCAAAAATCCTGATTCATGTGCTCATCAAACTTAATTTTTGCAGCTATGCTAATGAACGACTAGTCAATTATGAATTTTCACTAGTTTGAATAAATATATTTTTTTGATAGTCGTCGGTTATATTATGCTATGTAATAGGAAGGGATGTATTCAGGGAAGTTGGTTTATTAAGCGGATCTAATACAGGATTGAGACTGCTTTATCTTATCCCGAGTCATTTCAACTTACTCCGAGCCATCTTAGCCAGAGTCACTTCAAGACTTCAGGTTTTCCTCGAGTCACTTCGGCTTTCCTCGACTCACTTCGACTCACTTCGACTCTCCTCGAGTCACTTCGACTCTCCTTGAGTCACTTCGACTCTCCTCGAGTCACTTAGACTCTCTTCGACTCTCCTCGAGTCACTTCGACTCTCCTTGAGTCACTTCGACTCTTCTCGACTTCGACTCTCCTCGAGTCACTTCGACTCACTCTCCTCGAGTCACTTCGACTCTCCTCGAGTCACTTCGACTCTCCTTGAGTCACTTCGACTCTCCTCGAGTCACTTCGACTCTCCTCGAGACACTTCGACTCTCCTCGAGACACTTCGACTCTCCTCGAGACACTTCGACTCTCCTCGAGACACTTCGACTCTCGGATCTGACACTTCGACTCGAGTCACTTCCACTCTCCTCGAGTTACTTCGACTTATCCTGAGCCTTTTAATCACCTGAAGCCTTTTAGACTCACCTGAAGCCTTTTAGCTCACCTGAAGCCTTTTAGACTCTCCCTGAGGATCTGCATCCGTCCAGAATATGTTATGTCAATTCCAGCACATATCATTCACATTTTCAGCTTGCCACTCAGTCCGTCCTCCAGAATAATTGCTTTATAATACCATATTTAATCAGAGTAAAGTTATCACCTCCAAAAATAATCATTTATTCATTAAATTCTCCTAAAACCAACCCCGTCTTCTGATATTATTTTGGATACATTCCCCATGTAACGATAATTAAGTAATTATATCCCTCGAAAAGTATTCCATAATAAATAAACTTAATAGCTTACAGAAACAAAAAATGATGTGAGGCAAAAAAAAAAATCCCCAATCCAAAAATTAATTACTATTAATTGCATCGATTATATCCCTCGAATAATCATCTTTATCTCTTTAATAACTTTACGATAAATTATCTTCGAACAAAATATCGATTGGAATTACAGATTTTTCATACCAAAATCCTTTTTAAATTGTTTGTCAATCGACATTTAAGAGCTCTTATTGAGACTGAATAATGCACAAAAAATGTATTTTAATAGATATAAAAGCAGAAGTGAATAATTGGAAAATAAAGAGTCTGAAAAAAAAGTTGTCTTGTGTCTCTGACTCGAGTTTATTTACTTGACAAAAATACTATTATGGCTTGGGGACTTTTTGAGCATCAAATAATATTTATTTACGGATTATTGGATTTAATTGCTAATTTTAGCAATCAATTAATCACAAAAATTGGCTAAAAATTATTTATCGACGTGGATTTATTCATGATTAACATACATAAATGAATGGATATGCTTTATGTCAAATTTGTGGGGTTTCAACCTGAAACAATGAAAATAATTTTGGATGATTTGTTGTTGTCTATAGCTGCATAGATAAAATAATTAACGATGAATGAAATTGATTGAAAATTCAAAAGGTTGATTAGGAAAGCTTCTTAGTAGGAGATTATGTATGTGTGTACAAATTGGTGTTGTTGGGTATGATAGAGGTTTTCTAAGAAATTGAGACAGGATATGATATTTACTTATACTTGTAGATAGATTGGAGATTTATTAGTTAGGATATGCCATTATATAGTTAACAAAAAAGTAGTCTTTATTGAGTGATTAGCAAGGCGCATGACTCAAATTCAATTAATTACTCAAGATTATTGGTTCGAATCCTTCAAGGTTTAACCTACTTAATTTCAATTCAGTTTTACTTCAATTTTTTTTGTGCAAATCGGAGTGACTTAGTGATGAAGTTGCTCCGTTCTTTGACATTTTAGACATTTGACATCAGCCCAGCGATCACGGGTTCGAGACTTGGTGTAGACAATTTTTTATATGAGCTATTTCGAATCATTTGCACTGTAAACGCGACTTATAGCCTCATTTTGTAATTATGTCATCAAAGGAGTGGGTTCCAATCCCAATTTGAACTTGTAGGTCAAAGTATATTGCAATAGCTCTAGCAAACATCACTTGATAAATTGTACCTGAGTCCAAACAAAAGCTCGAAGTTGACTCTCTAATTTTGTATTCTGTCGAGTTGACTTTAGTCGACTTTTCCATACAAAATTCGAATTTACTTCGAGCTCTGGCTGCACTGGAAAAAGCGATCTAGCACCTCACAGAAGCACTTTCTTGCCTTGGTGTCTATGAATGCAATGTGGCCCTATTCAATACCTATTCATCGCTACATGCATTTATCCCGAGTTCTTGAATTTTCTTAGATCTGAATAGCTTAAGCATATTTATTTGACATATTAACCAGTCAAGTCAACCCAACAATGAACTCAAAATTCCATTGCAATCCACCCCTAGTCTCTCTCTTCCTACATAATTCCATCGTAATAATAAATTGAAGATTCTCGAACAAAAAAAGTTTTTTCACCAGGAAAATATAGGAATGGAGTATGTTCTTGAATGAAGAGGTTATTGTCTCACGAACGAACGTTGCATCCTTCATTGTTTTTATATTCTTCATGAATTGCAGTTTATTTATTTATTTATTTTTCGAGGATGTCGCATTGCTGAAATATTTGAGATTGACTTCAATAATTTTAATTAAATTTAAAAGAGCTTGAACTAAATTTAGACTTTTTTTATTCTTCCAGATGGATGTAAAGGCAATTGGCTCGATATATTATGAAAACTATGTAAGTTTATTTATATCCAAAACTTAATTTAATTAGTACAGCACGTAGAGTTCAATACAACTTGGAATGAACTAGGTGAAAAGGTGAAAATTTTGACCTTTTTTTTGTTAGGTCATTTGAATTGCTATCACGTTTCACATATGCTGCATCATTGTACTCTCTCATATTACATCCCATACCAATATGACTAAATAATAATGAATTATTTTGCAGTCTTATCCAGGAATGGTGTCTTACAACAAAAGGCCGACAGGCGAAAAAACACCAACGACGGCAATTCAAGTTTATCCAGCAAATACAAGTAATTATCAGCAAGTTATGCACGTTCAACAGCCATTTGTACCCGTCTCATGTGAGTATGCCGTACCAACACCGATCACAATTCCAATATATCTACCTGAAAATTGTCATTAGTCTCTCATCTCTAGATCATAAATAATCCATACTATTAAATTATACATACATACTCGATCTCTCTCTATCTTTCTCTCTCTTTCTCTTTATATATTCTCCGTTCTCAAAAAAATTCTTTTACTTTTATTTTAATCATATAGACATCTTTAAACTTCCAAGTGCACCGCTCGGGAAAGAGATGAATATTTCATCATGAAATTTGGAAAATGAAAACCCATAACATTCCTTTTCTCCTTATACTTGTTCTCCTTCTTCTACTTCTACTTCTTTCTCCGATTTTGCTAATACTACAAGCATTATAACTACTAATACAACTAATACCGATTCGAATGATGCAAATTCTGCATAATGTCTCGGTCGATTGAGTGAAATGAATGAATATTCACTTATCTTATTTCCAAATACTTTCTCGAATATCTAACATATAATTATTTTTTGACTATTGGAAAAAAAAATATATAATATTTTTAAAAAAAGGATGGATGATAATATTAAAAGTGGGGATTTTCTTCGCAAGTGACGTCTAGTGTTGGGATTATTGGTGATTTTTTGGGAATTTGAAGAGATTTCTTTGGGAAAAATTGATAATTTGGAAGTTAGTCGTGCCTGAAATCTCTATAGTGGTATTTGAAAAAGGTAGGACAGTGGTGGGCAACCTCACTTAGTGCCACGGCACATAGGTTGCACACCACAAATGTAGGGGATAGTCTAGGGTTTTTGAAATGAATAGAAACTAGTCTTTAGGTTCTTAGATCAATTGTCATTGTTTCTTCGAGAATCTTAACAATAAATCATAGTTCTAGACCCCTAATACCCTCTTTCATGTCAAAAAACATTCATATAAGAAGAAATAACTATTTACATCCGAAAGGTCACCCTCTGGATAGTACGGAGCAGATCAATCATATTTTTTCAAGTTTTGATCATATTCGAACATTATCGAATATTTTCGAGCATTTTCGAATATTTTCGAACATTATCGAATATTTTCGAACATTATCGAATATTTTCGAACATTATCGAATATTTTCGAACATTATCGAATATATTCGAACATTATCGAATATTTTCGTACATTATCGAATATTTTCGATAGGTTTCTTGAAAGCTCGGTTATGAAGAATTGCCGAGATCGAGCCGGAACCAAGACCGAGACTTGAAAATCGATCTCAAGAATCCTTAACTTTATGATCATTTTTACCCATTTTTGATGAGTTTTTGAACATTTGTGATAGTTTTAGATCAATTTTAATTGCTCCTGATCATTTGGATCAATTCCACACCTTTGTACCCCTTTCAAAAGAGGGTTTCCTCCCTAGAACACCAAAAACACAAGACGTCATAAGCGAACAACCCACTTATTATAGAAGTAGATGGAAGAATAAAATTGGGAATGTGGATTGGAAGATGAAAAATGAAAGAAAAAAATTTTTAATTTAAACTTTTTATTTTTTAAGAATAAAAAAAATGAAGTTCATAGATAAAAAATGATTGAAATTTTTTTAATGGCATAAAGCGAGAACAGAATTGATATTTTAAAGGAATAAAAAAAAAGTTCTTTTTTTTCTGTGAGAGCAAGTGATGAAAACACCAAAAACAAACAAAAAAAAGAGTGGGAATGGATTTTTGTGAGATTAAGAATAAATAAAAATAATAAAATAAATAAAATTGACAAAAAATTTATATATTCCTTTTTTACCTTTGTGAAGCTAGCTCGAGTTTTGATCTCTCGTTTCGTAAATATTTTGACTGAAGATTTTGTGTTTTTTTTTATGAGACATAAATAAACTTTATCATATGAAAGGCTAAGGTGCACAGCAATGATGATAAAGTGAATGAAATAAACATGGGAAAAAAAAAAGTTTTTATTAAATATTATTAGAATTTTTAGGCTCAAAGCCTCGTACATTTAAGAAAATTTTAAAGTAAAAAACATTGCTTCCAGCGCTTTGCGGGGAGGTGAAACTAATAGGTCGATTTAGTAGAATATATGTGTTGATATTAGTCAAGACATGACATAAGAATCTAGTGTTTGAGGAATTTCTATTTGACTGGTTTGATGGATTATTGGATTGACTTCTAGAGTGCCCTGAAACTAATGAAATTTGCTTCTGATCATTGCGCTTGTCGGGCTGGTTTATCTGATTATACATTTGGATATACATTAGGGTCTAGCAAATGTAGACCCGAGTGGAATAAGCTGTGATTAGGTTACTGTATTTTTAGTTATAGACTTGACATTTTTGTACTTGCATGCAACTTGACATTTATCGTACAACTTGACATTCATGAATTTTAACATGTATCTTGACATTTAGTGTAAATTGCCATGCAACTTGACAGTTTTATAAAACTTTTCATGCAACTTGACATTTATGAAACTTGCCAGGCAACTTAACATTTGTGAAACTTGCCATGCAACTTGACAGTAGTGTAACTTGTCATGCAACTTGACATTTATATGAACTTGATCATGCAACTTGACAATTATGTGAACTTGCCATGTAACTTGACATTTATGAAACTTGACATGTAACTTGACATGCAACTTGACATTTAGTAGAACTTGACATGCAACTTGACATTTATAGAACTTGACATGCAACTTGACATTTATAGAACTTGACATGTAACTTGACATTTTAGAACTTGACATGAAACTTGACATGCAACTTGAAAATCATGCAATTTACTTTATAACCAAAAATACAGTCAACTAATCACATAAACCTTTAAGTATACTCAAAAACCATGTCCCATACCTTAATTCTATAATAACTCTCATTGCTATAACATCCCAGATTCCAAACAAAATCCTTATTCCTACCCTTAATCAGCTTATTGATCTCCAATAACTTTTTATTTACCTTCTTTATTAATACAACATTTTTGTTCTTATTTCTTCCCGTTCCTTAGGCTCTATTCTACATTCACAATATTCACCTCACTTTCTTCCCAATACTGTTCCTACTTGTTTCTATTATGAATAGAGCATTCCTTCAGATGTAAACTTAATGTATAAAAAATGATGGAAGAATCAAGTATAGGCTGACCAGATATATTTGCAGTCTAGTTATTTAAGGATTTAATCCAAATTTTTAATATGAATCAGAGGCTATGTTTTAAAAGCTATGGTTTGTGGGATGTACCTGAATATCCCAAAATATATCCAATCTAAAATCTGATTCAGCGAACAAACAAATTGATTTATACATGAAATTTTTGTGTGAATGTAATTAAGTAAGAACTCACATGCTATTGCGTGAAAGTTTTTGGACAGGGTTGGGACTTAAAGTCTCAAAAAAATTAAAAGTTTCTTATTGGGGATGTGTATAATAAATCGGAAAAAAATTGAGGTTTGAGCTGTATTTTGACTCTTTTGATAAAAAAATTTCTTCTTGCGACTAGCCTTGCTTTATTGATTGAAGCTTTAGTTTTGAGAAACGAGGGTAGGACACCATGGAAGGCACACAACGAATATTTGGGTCTAAGTTATCGTGAATCTTGCTCTAGGCCAGATTCGATGAAACTCGGCTTCAACCATTAGACAAGGTAGTCTGAAACCAGATTTTCGGATAAATTCTAAGCCAGGTGCTTTCCAGGACCCAACAATTATAGAAAAGAATCAAAAAAATTAGAAAAATCTTTAAAACTTAATAAAATCATCATTTTGACAGCTTCTATATTAAACATCCATCCATCCATACTCGAGTGGCTAGCTAGATGACTCGCTTAGTGCAGTGTTTCTCAAAATTTTAGAGCGCGGCAAACTGAGCCAATCATTTAGTGTAAACTAAGTGTGTCACTCAGGAACTAATCGAAGGTTTCAACGACCTACTAGTTTGTCGTGGAGCATAGATTGAGAAACACTGGCTTAGGTAATGTCTGGTTGCAAGGATTAGTCCAGCTACAAGGCCTAGTTAAGTCATTGTCTAGTTACAAAGACTAGTCTAGTCTATGTCTAGTTACATGGTCTAGTCTAATCAATATCTAGTTACAAGGACTAGTTTGGTCAATTTTTAGTTTAATATCTAGTTCGATGGACTAATCTAATCAATGCCTAGTTAGAAGGACTAGTCTAGTCAATATCCAGTAACAAGGACTAATCTAGTCATTATCTAGTTGCAAGGGCTAATCTAGTCATTGTCTAGTTACAACAACTAGTCTAGTTAATGTTTAGCAACAAGTATAATTCTAGTTGATGCTTAATTACGACTATAAAGACGTCAAATGACAATCCTAGATCATCTAGACATGAACCAGACAAGTCATCTAGATCTCCACCCGGAATAGCTATCAATCCATCCATAAACATCCATTTTAAATCAAATTCAGTCACTATATTAAGACCATCAATCAAAAATGGCCATAAAAACCATCAAAAAATTCCTCAACTTAGATAACAAAGAAAAATAAAATAAAAAATAAGAAAATGAAAATCTTCAGCTAAAGAATATTGAATCTGCTTCCGAGATTCGAGTTAGCTTCATCAAAAAAAGCTCCTTTTTGTCGCTAATTGAATGCGATTAAAGTTTATATACACAAAAAAATAAATAATAATAAAAAAAAAACTAAATAAAAAACACACACATACATATAAATATATATTTAATACTAATAATGATGAAAATGATATCAACGAATTCACTTTAATGAATTAAAAAAAATTATGAGAAAAACACACTCACACACACAAACACAATTTAAATGAAAAAAAAAAATGAAAAAAATCTTTTTTAGTAAAGGATGATTATAGTACTTCAGAGCTCATTTATGAATCACGAATTCCCTTTTAATATCATTATTAAATTCTCTTTTGATAAAAAAAAATTAAAAAATTTAATAATTTTTTTTTGGATATCTCTTTGAGATTTCCTTGATTTGTTTATAGGGAGATAAGTAGAAAGTAGAGAAGAAAAATTTTGTGCAATAATCAAAAAAAATTGAGTAAGTTGAAATTTTTTTATAGTCAATAAGTAAATTTTTGAGAATTTTTTTCCAAATTATTATAGAATCGTGTTTAGATCGGTTCCAAAAAAGAAATTAAATTAAATATTTTTTAGGTTATTTTTCTTGTCTAATTTTCGAATAATATTTGTTAAAATACGTTAAATTATTATCTAAAATTAATCAAAAAAGTTTCATAATGTAAGTCGTGTGAGGATTAAAATTAATAAAAAAAATTGGACATAAGATTTAGTTAAAAAATTCTGTTTTTCGATTGGATGAACCTGATTATTGCCAATATTATGAGTTGATAAAGTCTAGTCAAACGATCCGGATTTAATAAAGGATCGGAAATGAGAATCAAAGAAGTCTAGGTCAAATTTTGTTTGATATTATTAGTTTATGATTCCTTTAGTCCATTGAACTGATTAATTTTTTATTGATTTGAGGTTAGTTTGATGATTTTTTTAATTTTAATAGTCATGAGGATTAAAAATTAATGAATCTGGTTTAGAATCAGAAGATGATTGACTTTAAGCATTGAATAACTTTCATATAGACTAATCGATGCTTCCTGACTTCCTATTGCATTTACAAGAAGTATTAAGAAAAGATTATTTTGAAGGTTTTCATGCTTTTTAAAGGAAATCAAATATTTATGATCTATAAATTCTGTTGTTTTGAATCTGGATCCATAACTTTACATTAAAATTTTAAATGCGTTCATAAAAATGTTTTTGTGTATTTGGAATTTTATTAGAAACAGCAGAATTTTATTAGAGTCATAGATAAGTTTAAGAGCTTTTAGAAAACCAGATGAAGAAGAACCAGGAAAACCAAAATGTTGGCAATTCTTGGAGCTGGTAATTCTTGGGGAATTTGAACGTATAGTCTTGCATACTTACTTGTTATTTATTTACTTGAGCTACTTACTTGAGTGATAAGGCCAGCAACAGAGTATTTGAGTAGGCTGATCGGAGCATGCACTTACTATGCATATATACACTCTATGCCAAGCGAAGATTACTGCTAGAGTCGGTTCTATCTAAATCTACAACCGGTTATTAAGTCTGATTTAGTATAACTTACTAACTCACTTCGCTGGCCGTATTGATCAATTCAATTCATGATTCATGGACTTGTTCAAATGACACCTAAAGCAGGCTCTATTTCTGACTTCAGTTCGCCAATTACTCAAGTATATTTAGGATATATCCATGAAACCTATCTCAGGACCTGGCTGTTACTATACGTTAATGAGTCAGAATTGACATTGAAATGTCACGGGATTACCTCGATTTCATTCGAGATTCAATTCCGAGAATCAATCGAAATCAAGACATCAATAATCCATAGCTATGTTAGGCATCATAGACCTAAAGATGTAACTCATAGCTAGAGCTCAAAGATGAAGTCGAGTTGAATCTTCCTTACAAACTCCCAGTCGACTTCTAGCTCTGAGTAATGAGCAATCCAAGTAATCCTCCTGATAAACTTCCTTTCTGTAATTCCTGTATCTGTATGTACACCTCGCATGTATGCTATCTTACATAGCTAGGGTATAAACAGCAAACAACATCAAGGACGCAATCAAAAAATTTCCTCCAAAAATCAATACTGAATTAATCCTTCATAAACATTTTGTTGAAATTTTTCCATAGTTTTCTCTGAAAACTACTATCATGATATCCCCAAAAAAACTATGAGGTAATTCCTTAAAAGAGGGGTGAGAGCATGAAAAATAGAATTTTGGTGACAATTTTCATTAACATGTCGTTAAGGAATGTTGAAATTTTAGGCCTAATTTCATGGAAATATTGAAATATTTTGATGAACTTCTAAAGATATCAAAATTGAAGAAAATCGAATATTTTTGATCAAATTCCTAAAATACGGCCTGTAAAAAATTCAGAATGACCCCTCAGTTAACCTCAAAATGTTCACAAAATATATCATAAAAGAATATAACAATAAATCACTATTCTAGGTGATTTAAATGGATTTTTTGTTAGTTAAATTAGAAAATTATGAATCTAGTCCTAACTACTAAAGCTACACAATGCCATAAACTAGTCTCAATGACACCATTATGTCGCCAATTCATATGAAATTTATTGATAAACATTTTTCAATTAAACGATTTGGCGCCAATAATTCAATTTTATGTCACTATGTCGCTCAGATTCATAAACAATTTAACAATCAAAATTCCATTTAAAGCCACAAACAACAACAAACAAAATAAAATCTATAATTAAGTAAAACTTAAATAATTTATCGGAATTTTGAAAATTTCGTTACTCGATATCACAAAGAATTAAAAAACAAAAAACACATTAATGATAATTATAATGATAAATAAAATATATTTATTAAAATTAATGAAATTGAAAATTGGAACAAAAGAATATAATAAAAATTGAATTTTAAACAGGTGCGACTGTTGCACTCAAAAAATGAGTAAAATATCATGACAAATTGAATCATATTTGAATTGAATAAAAATGTCGGTGAGCTCTGAGAGATTATACTCATCCTGGTAATGAATAAAATAATATTTACCTATTTATATAATGTAAATAAATTAAATAAGAATGAAAAAATGAAAAATCTTAAAAAAAAAATTAGAATTTAAATGAGATAAAAAATATTTGTTGGTCTAGTCTTTCAATGATCTTAAAAAAAATATTATTTTGATGATATATTAAAAATGAAAAAAAAAAAACATTTATAAAAATAAGAAAAAAAAAATGATGATACACACTATAAGAATTCTCTAACCCTAGAAATTTCATTTAATTCCTTTTAAGAAAAGTAAAGTGAAAAAAAAAGAAAAAAAAAAAACGATGGAAAGAAGAAAAGTAACTTGAAAAACAAGCACATTCAGTCTGTTTTATATTAAAGACTTTAAGTAAATAAAATTAAATGAGAAAAGAGAAAAAAAATGAATTTTTACTTTATAGAGTCGTTGTTAAATGATATCTAATAAAAAATTATGTTTTCAGATATTTTTTCATCCTTTTGCAGCTTTGTTGGTGTGGTTCATGGCTCTATACACTTTTGGTTATCTTCTTTTCAGTTCATCTAGTGTTACTTATCATCTATTATGCTTTAATGAACCTACTTAGTGTCTATCAAGTCCAATTAAGCTCTCTTATGACTACTAAGGCCTTGCTCAACTAGCCTCAAAACAATCTCAAGCTTACTTAATCTCCAACATGTCACTTAATCATTTTATGAACCTAATTAGCTCTTATTAACTTCACTCAGTCTCCACTAGTCATTTTTAATTGTTTTCGACATTTTTTGATCTTTTTTAGCCTCTTTTAGCCTTACTCAGTCTAAATGTTGTCTTTTGTATTTTTCTTAACTTTTTTTGATCCCTTTCAACTCTTCTTAGCATCAATTAGTCCCTAGATGACCTGTTTAAACATTTAAAACATTTTATGATCATGTGTAGGTTCATTTACCCTTATTATGTGCCCATAGGTCTTCAAAAACAATCTCATCACTACTTGACCCTATAAAACTCCCTTTAGCTTCACTTAATCTCCATCAAAAGCAGGTTTTTATTGCATCCTAGGATTTACTACCTTATTAATAGTTTAATCTTATTTATACATCAGAATATAGTCTGTTCGAGGTAAGTCTATCTTAGGATGTCCTAAAAAATGAGGGTTAATGACACCTAGGGCAAGAATTTCCAATCTCGGTCTCGAAAACTCATCAAAACCAATACTTTGGGTAGTCTAATCTAAAAACTAGCTTAATTAGGTCTCTAAATCCATCACCCTTGGTCTTTCATGAGTCATGACCTTTTTTAGTTCCATTCAGACCTTGTCATCCTATTTTGTCTCTTTCTCATTTTCACTTATCATTCCTAAGTCCTTCATCCATCCTCGGATCACATAAACTCATTTTACCTCCCCTCATTCTCTTTAAGAACTCCTTATCTTCATAATTACTGTACATCATAACCAAACAATCCCTAAATTAAAATACTAAAAATATCATTCCAGTCTACATTGCAAATATTTAAATCCAACGATAAATAATCATTACGATACATTTCCTTAAAATTCCCCAATCCATAAATTTTGGCAAACCGAAATTCACTTGAGGCGAACGGTTCCGGTCCACAAATTTCATTTCTTCTCTCACTGGGATTTTCGTCTGTAATTACAGTTATGTTGAGATGAGTTTCAGATGCTTCAAACTTTAACTCCATCCCCTTCACAATGATTTGCTTTCCTTGTGCATAACATGTGAAATTTTTGGTACACGAGAGAGCAACGATGAGGAGATTTGGTTGTAATCTTGCTTCCTCTGCCGACACTGATTCATGTGCAAGATTAAGTGCAATAATGTGACCTGCACGAATGAAGATTGGAATGTCATGCATAACGATTGAAAAGTGAGTTGAGTTTTGTGGCATTTCTAAGCCTGACCACATATCGAAATACTTTTCTGGAAAATATAGATTGACTTGAACAGTAAGTGGTTCCATTATAGGTGCAATCATAAGTGAGTCACCGAACATCAACTGATGGTTTGAGATTAATACAATCTCGTCGTCGAGAATTTCTGGATAGACATATCTCAATGGTCTTAATAAAGGTATGTCCATTGACATACACATCCTCATATAATTTAGTAATGCATATCTCGTACGTATTGCATGTACCATAATTCGTTGAGCATATTTTGTAAATTTTATTGGAATTCGATCCGAATTAACATAAAAGAGTGGCATGAAAATGGCAAATTGATACCATCGTATGCACAATTCTTCAGCTATATTGTCAATATTATTATTATCATCATCAATATTGATGCCATGACCCCAACTACCACTACCACATACTTCAGCACCATAAAATGACATTCCAATTAAAGAATAGAATACTGATTTATTGATAGTTGACTGAAAATTTGTCCAACTTGCTTTCTTAACTCTCATCAGCATTCCACACCATTCAGACGATGTTTCTCGATATGAGTCTGCAATGCATAACTTTTTACCATCATCATTTAAAGTTTGTTGAAAAACTTCAATCTGTTCTCGTCCATAGTTATTTAATTGATGGATTAAAGGTTCTCCGTTCACAACTTTTACATTTAATGGAATCAAGTTTTCAATTTCAGTCTCGATATTTTTTGGCTTAAATTTGAAATCGTCAATACTGCTAACTCCATTATGATATGGTAGATTTTTATATAGGAAAATGCCATTCGATAATTTGTAATGATGCTGTTGCTTTTGAGACATGAGTATTTCAGCAATTTTCGATGATTTCGTGATGTAATCAAGGTACAAAACTTTTCGATTTTCACTATAAAAACCAATAAAATTAGTCTTTCCATCGACATCCTTAAGAAATAATTCATCGCTCTTGAATGCATCATGTCGTTGTTGCTGTTCTGTCTCATCATCAGTTATCACCTCAATTGCGTTCAAACTCATGTGAATGACTAGCTTTTTATTATTTTTTCTTAGCTCTTCAATCTCATCACGATAGATGTTTGAAATAATGTCTGTATTATTTTGTGACATAAGGAGTACCGTGAATTCACTATCAATACAATGACTGTCAAATGGAATTATCTTTGAATTGATTAGCAATTGACTCAATTCAATTTTTGTACTAGTTTCATTGTATGGTAGATTTGTGTGACAATAATGCACGCCAAAGGACCAAAAATCATCTGGAAAGTAGAAGCTTTTTACAAAGGACTTTATTTGCTTGTAGACATCAGCGTATGTTGGACCAGTGAACAATTTCATTTTGAATGATGCACTGTAATATTGTTTTATGATGATTGTATTTGATTTTAGTATTTGAATCTCCGTTGGACTATCAATTGACTCAAAATGTAATCCATGGTAGTGTTTGGTTTTTGTATCTACAAAAATGGAAGTAAAGGAGAGATTAGAATATGTTGGAAGCGCTTTTGGGTTGATTTAATGATGATCAGAATGAATCTAAACATCTAACTAAATAAGGTCTTTAAATCAGACTTTGTGGATGGTAAGAGAACTCGTGGTAGACCGAAGAACTACTGGAAGGCGGAAGTCGGCGAAAGAACCAGTTGTAGGCGACATCTGAGGGAGGTCATGGATCACAGTTGATCTGTAAAAGCGAATAAGTTCAGTAAGAATGAATCGAAAGGCAAGGATGTTTGAAAATTTGAAACTTAACAATGGTTATTTTAATTATTTTCATATTTAGGCCATTAAATCTTTTATGCTATTATAGCATTAATGTTGATGGATAATTTATAATTAATATGAAAATAAATGCGAAATTTGACTTATCTGATGGATCGTTGGTCGTCTTATTATGTAACGCTTTTAGAAGTGAAGTTGCTTATTAGTAACGCTGGAAGCAGGATGGAGGTCATTTTAGTTTAATACGCAACACTTTTAGGAGGGAATAGGGGGAAAGTGGGTAGATTTGTTTATGGTTTCTTATTTAAGGATTAAAAACCTCTCAGAAAATCCAAATTTTGCCAAAAATAAAGGAGAGGCTGGTCTCCAGTAGATGACATCCTCCATTGGAGGCTTGCCAACTCTGGATGGAATATTACAGATACTGTCGTATTTCAACCTTAAAAGAGTCGCTGGCTTTAACTTGAAACTTCCATTTAGTTTTATTTGTTGAAGAGTCCGAAAGAATCTAACCCAAAATCCCCAAATAGTTCATTGAATCGATTATTTTCAAAAATCTAAATCATTTTGAACCATTTTCCCCAAAACAATCCCAATTCTCTGTCAGAAACAAATTTAAACAGCGCAAAACTCTCATAAATACACCGCCTAATCCCAATCATCATCATCATCCCAGTTCCCCGTCCAAAAAAAAATATAATCTTTAACAATTCAGACTCAAGTGCAACAATGATTGCATCCATTACAATAGCATGAAAATCTACTTCAATTGAACATATATATCAACAGAATGGATATAAAAACAATACAATACATACATACCATACGCTACGACATATGGAATGACAGATGAATGAACATTGTTGATTAAAATCCGATGACCCTCTTTCAAATCAGTTGTATCGAAGCCCATCAATTGTAAATCGTTGCTTCCTAAAAATATACTCCATTCGAAGTAATTCTCACTAACGATCAATGCACCACGCGTTGTACTAAAAATTGTTTCGTTATTTATCTTCCTTTTCACTTCAATAAATAACTCGGGACTGTATACTTTCCAGTTATAATTTGTATTATTTTTTGGACTCTTTGTGACATTATGCGATATCATCGATGGATTCCATAGCATAATTGATAAAATCTCATCACTTTCTTCGACAATATCTAATTTCATTGACTCATACATTAATGTCTTTAATGGAGAGACATCCTTTGTTGGCACAAATATATCGTCTATGCTCCAAGGACGTTCTGATTTCAATTTCAATTGATACTTTGATGGAAGGAAATGATAGCATCCGGTTGTACTGGAAAAGCAGCATGCACTTGCTTTACATTCCATTTCGGTGATATTCTATGCATAGAAAAAAAAAGAATTAAAAATAAACAATTGGATTAAATCCAGCGTGCACATATTGTAGAATATTTTATTTATGCATGCATGTTCATATAGAGCTTTTCAGCTGAAAAGTACTTTGCAGATTGTTAAAAATTGTATCAGTTCTAGGAAGGCAAAAAAAATGTATGAATGGCAATAATCGTTCACTGTTATTTCAATTGTGTATTATTGCCATTCAACAAATTACCGATGCAATATAATTGAAGTATTATCGTCTTTTATGCATGCAATATTCTTATTGGATGTAAAATTAAAATTTTTTTTAATTTTTGGTGGACGGTGTTTAATTTTTTGGAAACAGATTTAAAGAGGATTTAATTGATGGAAATGTGGTTAATTAACAGGAAAATTAGTGGGTATAATTTGATTTTTAAATGAGATTGGTGACCTTGATGAGCGATTCTGAGTAGCACAATGTAGCCGCGAAGAATGCTGCTATGTCAATGCGTAGACGTTAAGCCGTAGGTGTTTCCAGATGGCATAAATGACGGCTGTTTTTAGAATTTTCAAGAACTAACTAAAATTATCAGAACCTATGTTAAAGCTTTCGGAATCTTGGACTCATTGAATATTCTAAGACAGCTATCGACACCGACAAATCCAACACTAGAGATTGAAACCGATATCGAGACTAGATCCGTGACCGAGACTAAGTTTTGACAAATCGATAAATATCGAAACTGAGACTGGGGAAGTCTTGGCTTTAGTACTGAGAACTCTCTTTTCTTATAGACTGCAACACATAAATTGTTAGAAACATAACGACAGTCATGAGTTCGATTCTCATCAACATACTGATTTTTATACTGTATTTTAAGGAACGTCATGTGTTATACTGAATAAATTGACTACTTTATTTGGACTGATCATGCCATCAGTTTTTGATGATATGCTGTCTTAATATCAAGTCTAACTCCTAACTCGAATACCAAACCGGCATGATTCTGACTTGGTTGCCATATATATTTGGTTTAAATTTGATACAATTCCAGAGCCACGTCGGTTTGGTTCCTTATTTTGGTTCAATTAATCGAATTGCGTTATTCGAGCATATGTAATCTGAATTTCCAAATAATCATCCAAAATAACACTGATTCTTAAATAGACATAATTTCAAGTCCAGCAGCTGTTTGTCTAAGTACGACAAATTGTATCGACATTGTAAATTTCACTATAGTGCATCCTCAAATCATCGACGACATTAATCATCCTCAAAATTATTCAACTAAAAACCTATCAAACTCAAAAATTGTAAAGTTTCCATACCTCGCCATTCCCGCACGGAACTTGATAGATGTAAGGATGTGAGCAAATGCCAGAATCATCGATTTTATATTCAGCAACATCAGTATAATAAAAATATAAGTAATCGAGAAGAGGAACTAGCATGCAAAATATTCCAAGTGCAAGAAGAATTCGAAAAGTTCGATTTAGTAAAATGATGTGAATTATTGATGGTTCTGCAAAAAAAGAAAGGAACACATTTTCAATCGAAAAAAATATTGAACAGCGAGAGATGTGGATTGAAATTTATGTAATAAAATAAATCAGTGAGAAGATTTTTTCGTGAAATATTTGAATCTTGAATCAATTCAATTATTCTTGCGTACTTACTTGACATATTCCTTGGTATATGGAACTCGTTTTTCACAGCTTTTCCATTCATATTGACGTTATTATTTTACAATCTAGTCGAGTGTTAAAAATTGTGGAAAACCGCAAAAATTTAGGTCGATATTCCCAAAAAAAAAATAGAACTAATGACGGTAAAAAGAACTATAAACAATTTGCTCGGCTGTGTGAGCTGTTTTGAAGATATCTCTTTGAAACACCCGAAAAAATACAAGCCTCAATTTTATCATTTTCATTGTACAACATAACAACATCAAGATAAGATAGTGTCGGAGCATCAAAAAATTTAAAACTTTCGTTGAAATTGTTTTGATTTTTTTTAGTAGTATAGTAATAGTTATGAGTGGTGGATGAAAGGAAATGGGTCTGTTCAGGGGATTGGGACTTGATAGAAATGTGTGGTTTTTGAAGTTTAATTGGTTTTGAAAATTTAAATTAAAAATTAGAACTTTTGAAAAATTGAACAAATTTAAAAATTGAACTAAGAAAAGTTGAAAAATTTGAAAAATTGAACTAAATTTGAAAATTGAACTAAATTTGAAAAATTGAACAAAATTTGAAAAGTTGAACTAAATTTGAAAAATTGAACAAAATTTGAAAAATTGAACTAAATTTGAAAAGTTGAACTAAATTTGAAAAATTGAACTAAATTTGAAAAAATTGAACTAAATTTGAAAAATTGAATTTAAATTTGAAAAATTGAACTAAATTTGAAAAATTGAACAAAATTTGAAAAATTGAATAATTTGAAAAATTGAACTTAATTTGAAAAATTGAATCTTAATTTGAAAAAATTAAATTAAATTTAAAAATTGAACTAAATTTAAAAAATTAATTTAAATTTGAAAAATAAATTTAAATTTGAATAAATAATTTAAATTTGAAAAGTCAAAATAATATTGAAAATTGAATTAAAATAACTAAAAATTCAAAAGCATTTATTTAAATTTGAAAAAAAGTAAACAAAAAAATTCCAAGAAATTTCAAAAAGCTACCCTAAAATGTGAGAAAATCCAATTCCAAGATAAACACCCCCTGCAACGATCCAAAAAAAAGAAAAATTTAATTTTCATGAATGAGCAAAACAAGCTTGAACAGTCATAAGGCCTCTCTTTTCTCGGAGTTTTATATT
Organism: Chironomus tepperi; assembly: GCF_022539635.2. Taxonomy (NCBI): domain Eukaryota; kingdom Metazoa; phylum Arthropoda; class Insecta; order Diptera; family Chironomidae; genus Chironomus; species Chironomus tepperi. Next base: position 3,644,920 of record NW_027226486.1, on the reverse strand, counting down.
AAAAGCTTATAACATTCTTATCCGAGGATATATTTTTGTTTATTCAGAAAACAACCTATAGCAAAACTCAAACGATAATCTCAAAAGTTTTTTTTTTTTTTTTGTTGAATATTTTCCGTCTTCAAGTTAATATCATGTGCAATTTCTGTGGCTGAAAAATAAATAAAGCCTTTAATTTATTTAATTGAAACCAAAAAAATTTTTTTTTATCTTTTTTGAAAGTTTTCAATATTTTTATTTTTTTCCTTCGTCTCTTCTCGTTTTTTTTTCATGTTTTCTTAATAAGAAAATCAGTTATTATAACAAATAATTTTTTATGATATAATTTATTAAATTACATAAGTTTAAGTTAAAGTCATTTTAAGACTGGAACTAGATATTTAAGAATAAAAATTTAATTAATTTGTATATAAAATGTAAATAATTTTTTACTTATTTTCATGATTTTTCCTTCATATTTTTTCATTATAAACAATTTTTTTGAATTTTTTGTGTGTGCCACGTGGACTTATGTTCCTTTTTCAATCTTTAATGGAGATTATTGAACTTAAAATCAACTAAATAAGTTCCCAAAAGTACACAACCATGTTGATATTCCTTTAATATAGCTCAATATTCACACCACAGAGACTGTAATTCCTCGAAAATTCAGTTTCCACACCGACAAGAACTGCTTACAGGTTGATAACAATTTTGTGTTTTTCGTATTTGTTAATCCAAACACTTTTTTTGTTTTTGCTTACAGTTTTGTTCATCATGGACAAATTAGACCTCATATAAATTCATTGGAATAAAATATTCAGTGAGCAAACGAAACAAAATTAATGGAAGTGCTCGGTGGTAAACAGAGGAGTGCTATGATGTTCTAAATGGTTGTTGGATACTAGTTGTGTATTGAAAGCATTTTCTAAATATTTTGGTGTCATTTGAATGCTATAATGATAAGGTTTTCTTGTTGAATTTGTCAATTTGACACGATATTGGGCATGAGACGAAATAAGCCGAGCATTACCCGAGACGAGACGAACTAGACCCGAGACGAGTCGAACAAGACCCGAAACGAGTCGAGCTAGATCCGAGACGAGTCGAGCTAGATCCGAGACGAGTCGAGCTAGATCCGAGACGAGTCGAGCTAGATCCGAGACGAGTCGAGCTAGATCCGAGACGAGTCGAGCTAGATCCGAGACGAGTCGAGCTAGATCCGAGACGAGTCGAGCTAGATCCGAGACGAGTCGAGCTAGATCCGAGACGAGTCGAGCTAGATCCGAGACGAGTCGAGCTAGATCCCAGATGAGTCGAGCGCGAGCGACACCCAAGACTAGTCGAGCGACACCCGAGATCTCATAAAAACCCTTTTAAAGACACCTCTACATCTCATTAAAGCTTCATATTCTGACTCTATCAAAGTCTACCTTATTTTTCAACTATTTTAAATCAGGTCAGTGATTATCTTCAGCTACAAACTTTCAGTCCAACATCATAAAACCACATATTCATCATAAAAAAATTTTCTCAGAAATTTGAGCTTCATATATTTTCGAATAACATGAGTTGCAAGGTTAAATTGTGACAGAATATATGGAAAATGAAAAGGGATACTTTATCACACACAAAAAAAAATTGATATGCCAAATTTTTTACGGTCTACTAGACATTCTCATATAAAATTCATCTTTTTGTTCAACGAAAGTGTGAGATTTATGAGTGAATTAAAGATTGAATGACAACAAGGTTCTAAGTGACAGAGCATTAACCTTGTTTGCTGGGAGGTTATCGGGGTGTAGTTTTGAGGTTAGGATTGTTTATTTTATGTAGTTTGGGATGGATATTCGGGAGATTTTGTGCAAATTTTGAATATTTCTTATTTTTGGGAGATTAGAAGCTGATTCTTTCAATTCTGGTGTATACTCCAGAGGCGTAGCAAAGATTTTGGAGATTTTGGGAGTTTTGACTTGAAGAACAACTAAGAGGGTTTGACCCCAAAACTTCCCCTCAATACACTCCTAGTGACAAGAGCTAGACTAGAATGGGATAAACTTAAGGAAATTCCAGATTATAGTCTGTTTGGAGTCTTAAATTGAAGATTGCATCTGAGGTGAATGACGAAGGTGAAGGAGGTGACGGAGTTCGAGGGGTGGTTTTGAGGTCGTCACCCTCTTGTGGACAAGATTCTTCAACGTTCTTTGAACTAGCTCTTTAAAATTGAATCAAGTAACTCCATCAGTACAATACTCGACTACATTACTAAGTAGCAAAAAATTGCAAATTGATTTACTAGGTTTCAAACTCATGCTCGCTATGCCACAGCGATGCAGTATATAATCTCATTAGTCCAAGCATTCAACTCTCTCCACCACTACGTGATATAACTCGTAAATTTCATTTTTCAGCATAAAACCCACAATTATTCAACTTAAATTCCTGTCAAAAATCAAAAACCGTCGGCATCTGCCAGAATTTTTTAAATATTTTACAGCATCACCTCATAATTAACACACAAAAAAGAGTTCACATCATTGTGTCTTTAATTAACACGAAATCAGGTGACTTTATTGAGATAAAAAAATTCCTCAAAATTCTTTTGTGGATTCTCCATTGTACAGGAATAAAGTGAAAAATATGCAAAATCACTTTCAATTGAATTGTTGATTGTGACCGAATTTCATTAACCTCAGCAATTTTTTCTGTTGGATATAAAATCAGTTTTTGGTGCTGTCGATGTCTTCATTATTTACCATTTTCACACTTAAATATAGTGGAAATGAATTAACATATAAAATAAAATTGGGAATCGATAATTCGATTGAAAAAGGAACCGAGTCGCTGTGAATCTACTGATAGATACTTAAGTGATATTACAAATAAAAAGTCAGAACTCTATTTTTGCTTAAATTTGATTTTTCTTATCTTAATTGTGAAATATTTTTTTTTATCGTACTCTATTTTTATTTCTTAATTTTTTTTTTGCACGTTTCAAACTTGAATAAATTTTTTTTAGGAATGCTCATGATTCTATCAATATAAATTGTCAACAGTCTGATGTTTACTTTTTCTTATCTTATCAATTTTTTACTTTATTTTATTTTATTTATTTATTTATTTTCCTTAATTACAAATTGAATTTTATCATTATTAAAGTTGAAATGAATTTTTTTTTTGAGTGAAATTAGATATCGAAACAAAAATTATTTACATGTTCGTGCTTATGGTTAAATTTTTGAAATTAAACTTGATCGATTAAACATAGGGCAAAAATACAATTTTTAAAAACATTTTCTAACAAATTTATTTTCAACTTTTCATCATTCTTTTTATGTGTCTGTGTAATGTCGCACCGCGGTTATTAAAACTTTTTTTTTTATTATTATTTTAATAATTTTATAATTTTTTTTGTTTTATTGTTAGGTTTTTTTAGATTTTTTTAATCTATTTTCTTCGTTGGTGTCAAGTTTAAATGGCAAAAGTCGAGATTTTTTGAAATAAAATTTAAATTTTTTAAAAAATTTAATAAAAATTGAATTTTGAATAAAATTGATTTTTGAATGAAAAATGTCATTTTTAAATTAAAATTTAAGAACTGAGAATTAAGAATTTATGACAAAAGTTCACAAAACATTGTCGGATGAAGGTTCGATTCTTATTTGGGTTAAAATAGTTCAAATTTCCAAAAACTTCTTTCAATTTCTAAAATATTTAATATTTTCGTTGTTTAGCGACACTAGCCTGTCCAGGATACAACAGGACTATTATTAGCTCCAGAATTTAGCATAAAACTAGTCAAATAGAGCCTAAATACTCAAGGATGTATAAAAATTTGAGAAAAAATGAAGCCATTTATGTCAAAAAATACTAAATTTTGTTGAAATTAAAACTTGAAAAAATATTAAAAAAATATTTTAAAATCTTCAACTTAAAGCAACATAAAAACATTTCCCGACTATTTGACCAGCTTGACTACTGGTATGTAGTGTGTGTATGTGATTTTATGCAAGTGATTTTATTATCATTTATTATTGCAGAACTTTCATTATTTTCACGTCATATTTTTTGTATGTTTTAATTCCGTCTCTCACTTAATAACCACCTACCTTATATTATGTACAATACAATTCATATATTGTATTTAAAAAAACCTTCGTTTCCGGTCTGCGTGTTAATGTGTTAACCATATGAGAACTTTTTTTTTTTTATTTCCACTTCATTTTAATATTTTTTTTTTCATTTCTGCATAAAAAAAATTATTATTATTTTTTGCTTGCCGATGTGCTTATGAATAAACACATCTACAATAAGTGGAAGTGAGAGATGCAATTTTTATACCATTTTTCGTCCATTTCAATATAATGTTTTAATAGACCAATGTATTTTAATTAATTTTTAATTTTATTGTTTTAAATTGTTAATAATTTTTTTTTTTTGAATATAATTTTTTATTGCCACCGTAATCTGATGACCGTTTCGTCGCTTTTTTATTTCCCATTCTCATTTTTTTTCCAATACGAAATATTGGAACCACATCCTATATTCATCCATATCATATGTATAATTTTTAAAATATTTTTTTTTGTTTTATTTTATTTTAATATAGAATGTGTTGCCTATCAATATCAATTCACTGTTTGCATTGCAAATGAAATTACAAATATGAATTAATTTATTAGTTATTAATTTTTGGGGAATTGTTCATAAGTGATGTATATTGACTGGTATATTGACTGCTGAGCTATGACAATAAACTAGTTACTAGTGTGGTATGACACTAGTGTGCCACAACACTAGAGTGCAATCACACTGAGTGCAACGACACTAGAGTGCCACGACACTAGAGTGCCACGACACTAGAGTGCCACGACACTAGAATGCCACGACACTAGAGCGCCACGGCACTTGAGTGCCACGACACTAGAGTGCCACGACACTAGAGTGCCACGACACTAGAGTGCCACGACACTAGAGTGCCACGACACTTATGTGCCATGACACTAGAGTGCAACGACACTAGAGTTCAACGACACTAGAGTGCCACGACACTAGAGCGCAACGACACTAGAGTACCAAGACACTGGTGTGACAATATACCAGTGTGTCACGATACATGTGTGACATGAACCTGGTGTGACACCACATTAGTGTGACACGTCATATGGTGTCTTGGACAACTTTCACCTCACAACTCTACAATAATCTACTTTACTTCTTCTATCAATCTTAAATCAATACACATCACCCATGAACAGCCCCATTAATCATCATTAATAATTATTCCATAAAATTGCACCCATCATCGATAATTTATATTGCAACACTACCTAGTCATTCATTCCCATCACATATCAAACTCAATCTACATCCTTTTACTTCCCTTGAAGTTGGAAATCTTGTAGTTTATAAATATCTGTTCAGGCAAAAGAGAAAGAGAAACAAAAAATTAAATTCAGGAACAAGTGTTAATCATCATTATTACTCACATGAGATGGGTACAAATGGCTGTTGCATATGCATAAGTTGTTGATAATTTGTTGCACTAGGTTGGTAAATTGGAATGCCAGATTTTTCAGCTGCGGACCTTTTATAAGGCACCATGCCAGGAATCTGTTAATAAAAGAAAACATTAATTAGTAACTCATTAGTCAACTGTGTCTGCATCTGTATGTGGTGGAGGTTAATTAAACACGTAAGCATGCACAATTTTCACTCAACCGAGATTTTAATCGAAAAAGGTTTATGAATCTCAATGGTGTTTAAATTTGAATATATTTTGTTGAGAAATGTACTTCAAGCTAAGGACTCAATGAATATTATAGCTTCTAGTATTTTTGAGATTTGGCTTTAAGTGTGTACATTAGATTTTGAGTATTTTTTCAAGCAAATATTCTAGATATAAAAACCCTCAACAACTTTTTTTGTTTGAGGTTAGATGAGCATGTGCTTTTTTGATGTTTGAAAGTTATATGAGTGAGCTGACATAGAGTCCTTAATTTGCGTTTTTTTTTTGAGAAAGCGTTCATAAATGATGCTAATCTGAAGCATGTACTTAGTCAGAAGGGTAAAATGGGGGCAAATTTCCCTAAGGTTACACTAAGCTTGTATTTAGCTATAATATGCACTTAAGACAGTGTCACACTTGGAATTGGTAATTGACAAGCGGTAGCCAGCAATAGAGTCAGCTTCAGGAGCTGATTGAGGAAGGACATATATCATACTTGATCTGTACGGCCAGCGAAGTAAGTAAGTAAGTAAGTAAGTATGCACATAAGAGCTCCAAAAATCCAAGAAAATGAACTATTTTTAAGTTAATCGATCCAAAATCCGTACCCAGAGCAACATGACTCTAGCAGTGATTTGGTTCAAATCTAGCACCATGCTAGAGTCAGGTCAGTCTGGGGCTGGAAATTGTATCAATTAACTAACTTGTACTACTCGGGTTAAAGACAATTAGACTCAATTAGGCCTTCTAATCTTCATTCTTACTTGATTTTGGTTCAAAGTTCAAAAGAGACCGAATTCCTAACTCGGTTTGGAATATCTTTTGAGAATAGGACTTTATGTCAAGGATATGGAGCAAATCGATTCCCTAACAGCACGCCATGTTTTCTAGAGCATTGCTTCATCACCGTATTAATGGTAAGACACAAAGTTACCCTAGCGACAACTTGAAAAATGTGGTTCGCTGCATTATGTCACTCGGGATAGCTTTATGACCATTTTCTAGTCATATTTTGACCAATTCCACATCTTTGCTTCATAAACTGCAAGCTAAAGTAGAATTGAACAAAATAGTAATCGAATATTTGCCCAACTCTAAACTAAATCTACCAACTCAAGCACCATAGCCTTTAAAGAGTCAAATTCACCATCATAAGTGAACAATCTCCTCCAGAAATATAATAGCAATTCATTATGATTCAAATTTAAAGATATGCATATAATCAAATTAGAAAAGACACAAGACACATACAAAGCAGTAACAATCAGATATATTCTATCAAATTAACGATCCATAAATAGTATATAGGACATAAACTTACATAATTTTCATAATATATAGATCCAATAGTTTTCATATCCATCTGAAATTAATAAATGTGAGAAAAATAAAATTTTTGGTGAGATAAAATATGATTTACAATGTAAATGAGAGTGTTTAATTAATCATGTTTGATTGTGAATACTGAATACATAAATAAAGTACAAAATAACGGAAACCATAAGACATCATGTCAATAAAACTCAAAAATAATTACAGGAAAATAGTTCTATTAAGCATAGAGGATATGATGATGGGCTAAAGACAAATTTTTGTTCTGTCCATTAATGTCTATTTATAAAATGTTGGAATTGCGTAGAATTCTAGTAATTCTGTATCTATCAATACAAACGTCAGTGTCAATTTATTTTTAGAAGTTGTTTGCAGAAAACCTACACAAATCTATATCATAAGGATAATTAAGTGTGGCGTTAATGAAAATACGATAATCGATGCGGAAGTAAGTACAGTCATATCTACTTTCAATGTCTATTTTTAGTCGTAAATTCTTTTGGTATCAATTGCATTTGTCAAGTCCTACAGGTATCTACATATATGTATAAGGATTAAGGTTGAGTAAAGGTGTGAGTTTGATTGTAATGCTTGTCAGGAATGCAAGTGAGAATTTTTGTGTAAAGTCAATTAAAGTCAACTAGCTCGATTAAAGTCAGTTAAGCTCGGCTAAAGTCTGATAAGCTCGACTAAAGTGTGCTCAGCTCGACAAAAGTCTGCTCAGCTCGACTAAAGTCAGCTCAGCTCGACTAAAGTCAGCTCAGCTCGACTAAAGTCAGCTCAGCTCGATAAAAGTCAACTCAGCTCGACTAAAGTCAGCTCAGCTCGACTAGAATCTGCTCAGCTCAACTAAAGTCAGCTCAGCGCGACTAAAGACAGCTCAGCTCGATCATAATCTGCTCAGCTCGACTAAAGTCACCTCAGTTCGACCAGAATCTGCTCAGCTCGACTTTCAATTTTCTGAAATAAGACATTCCAAAAATAATACTAATTTTCCTTATTATTAGCCATTAAAGCCCTAAAAGTTTATGACCTTTATGAAGCCTTCCAAGTATAATGATTGCCATACAAAATCGCTGTAAAAATAAATTGACATTTGTCTCAGTTTCAGTCAGCAATTTTTAAAAACATTTTCGCAATTCTTTCAAATAATTATCGAGTTATTCAGTGACTAATTAACGTCGACGCTTACACATAGCATTTATAAAAATCAATCAAAGGATAAAAAAGCATTGGATGTAACTAATTATCTAATTTGTCAATGTTTGTATATACATAATGGGTAATGATGAATGATAATAATGTACAAACATATGTGTAGATTAGAGACATTGATATTAGTTGTAATTGGTATATAAAATCCTAATTCTAAATATTTATTGGAGTTAATCGTTAGCTTTTTTGGTTGTGGGTAGGATTTTGAGTACTGGGACTAGAATGTACTGAATCCTAGGGGTTATCCTAACAAATATGTAATTTAACAAAGGTATTCAATGTTGGGATTGAAGACTCTAGTTGTTGGTCTTTCTACATTGAGGAAGGGGGTGGATATGCAGCTGTGTGACGCATCAAGCAATAGTGCAGTGGTGGCAAACCTTCTTTTTATTGTGAGACACGTTATTAACAATCCTCAATGGATACCACACACGATTCATGGCATTTTAAAATCATTTGATGGCATTCTGTGTCGCGGCACACATGTTGCACACCACTGTGACACGACAAAATGTGTCATGATCAAATTTTTACATTGACATCACCAACAAACGATCCCAAAGCAACTTTAAGCTTATCAAAAATTGCAGCTTAGCAAAACTGTTCCTTCACTTTAATTGTCACACAAAAAAAAATTATCGAAGCTGCTCAGAGGCCTACACTCCTAAATTATTTTAATTACCCCAAAATGTTAGACTATAAATTTCAATGAGATAGTTAGTTCAGGCACAAATAGACGCAAAATGAATGAGTGAATTTTAAGGAGGGAGGCACACACAAAATTTTTGACATGTAACTTATTATCCCATGAGAAAAATCGCACTAAAATATATGATAATGCCAGACATGGTATCGTGTATGTATACCACATTCATTTGCAATTTAACCAAGGATATATAAAAAAATACACAAAAAATTATACGTTGAATGTTGGATATATTCACAGTTGATTTAAAATTCATAAAATTGCATTAAAAAAGACTTGAGCTTAGCGCAGCATAAATGATAATTTTAAAGTAAATATGATGTAGTTCCTTCAAAATAATTTTTGCTATATGCAGCAAGCACGCATTTACATCGAAAAAAAAAAAAAACTCAAAATATTCATCAGTTCTAATTCTCCTATGAGACATAGTTTTCGTATTATTTTCTATTGATCCAACAGATGTGTCGTAGAGAAATTTGAATAATTTCCTCGACTGATTATATTATGAAAAGAAATAGCACGAATGGCAGTTGTGTGTTGGATGTACGCACAAATACTCATATACAGCATAAACTAATAAATGTGATTGAGTTTAAAATAATTGATGTCATGTTAAGTAAAATATTTTTGCATATGATTATGCAAATCTATACATAAGAATTGCTATTCAGATCGATGATATGAGAATCTAGTTCCTTTTTTTTGTTGTAAAGTTTAAAACCGAAAGATAAATCTTAGGGTTGGTGAATTTTCTGTGTCAATAACCTTGGGATTTCAACATATTGCATTTATTGTTTTAAAATTGAAATTTAAAGGCTCTACTGAAGATTAAATTAAATTTAAATTGCTGAGAGATATTTTTGGATTGTATTCAGCAGTTTTACATTGAATTTATGAGGGACAGAATGGTTGGAGCAATGTTTCTCAATTTTTAAGACGGGACACAGTTAACAGCCATATCTTGTTTAAATTTTAGTTGTTGCCACACTTCTCGCAACAAACTAGTTTGGTAACTAGTGTACCGCGGCACAAGTGTAGTAACTAGTGCACCTACCAGGTGTGTCTAATTTAATATCGGGAGTGGCACTCTATAAGCTCTTCTGCGTGCCACTTGATTCAAAACATAAAAATTGAAAATGCTCAAAATTTGTATGAAGTTTTCGACTTCTTAAAAAATCTGGACATTTTGAGGCTTTGTTAACTGTGTGAGGTAACTGATGTGTTTGAACACATCAGCGTCTCGGCAAAAATACAGCAGATTGCCACCCTTCATTTGATTAATGAATATATGGATTTTTAAATTAGATTAATATCACGGCTCACAAAATATTGTGCAACACTGAGCAACTCTGTTGCGGATCATAGTTTAAGAACTACTTTGCTAGGCAATCGAGTAGGAATCAAATCCACGTCATCACAAAAGAGAAACCTACAGATATTTGATCTGTTCCCCAACCACTCGGACACAGAGACTTTGCAGTCGCACTGGTAGTTACGCCTCCATATGGTTCAATGCCCCAGATTAAACTTCAGTCCGACTACACAAATCAATTAGTTAACAATTGATACCTACTGAAAATATGAAATTTTAACCACTTCCTCCCTCTTCCCCCTCCTTGAATTCCTCTCATAACTTTTCCTACTCAATTCTTATTTTGCTGTCCATTAACACAACTTAATGCCCTAATTGAAATTCATTTTGATTAATGCAGTCCAAAAAAATCGTTATGTCTAATTTCACTTCAAACTTTTACATTAGAATGGTAATGACTTTAATGTTTGAGTAGGAACAAAAACAAAAAAAAAAAATTGTGGATCTAAAGGGTATAACAAATGAGAAAACATTCAACAACTATATGAGTTTTAGGATATTACAAAAAATGACATTCATATATATAGTAAATTAAAAATGTTGGGATTATAGAAGATTTTAAAAGGATTTACACTCATATCCTAACTTTCTAATTCTCAAAGGAAATCCCCTTAAAAGCTTCATTAAAACATTCCCATTCGAAGTGAATTTGCTTTAAAAATTCATAAAAAAAAAGCCAAGAGGAATGAGTGGAGGAGATGAAAAAAATAAAGAAAATTGCAATGGAGCATCGAGTTGTGAATGAGGAAAAAGGAGAGAAATTACACATGAGAGAGCAATAAAATCGACAGGAGAAATAAATAATATTGATAACAGTAATAATAAAAATCAATAAAAAAGGAAATACCACTTGTAGAGTGTCAGCTTTTCGCTTTTTTCCATTACGCCAGCCAACAGGATTAGGGTCATTATTATTTAATGAACAAACAGTAGCGATAGGCAGTGAAGCTGAGTGAGAAGCAAAGCAAGTTGAGGAAGCGTAAGAAGATATTGATGAGCCTACAGCTTTTAAATCTGATTGTAATGCACTCGATCCAGTCTAAAAAAAAGTTCGTTTTTTTGTGTTTTTGCAAGAAAAAGTAAATGTCATGAGCAATAGTATTAAGTACATTAAGTTACATTTAATGCATCAAATGTGCATGTTACAGAACAATCCACACATATAAATCATTCTGAAGTAGAGCAATTAATGATTCCTACATATAATGACTCTCAATAATTTCTCCTACATAAGAGTAATGAATATACCATAAGATGAAAATAACAAGAGATATAGACTAAAATGAGAATGAAATAGGAAAGGAGAAAATACAATTTTATGCATCGTCACTTATAATATGTACTTCAACTCAATTTGATCACACATTCCAATTAAAATGGATTAGGGATTTTTCAATCTGATTTATTAACTTTAGATTTATTTTCTAAGGAATCTGATTTTAAAAGAAGTTGAATGAACGGAGAACAGGAAGGTAAGGTTAATGTGTCTGTAGATGTTGATTGTCGATGCATTTAAGGAGCATGTTAATCGTAAGCTGTTGAAATTTGAATATGGAATTGTGCCATAATAATGACATTGCATAGTTTAAGACGTTAACTGCTGTTGCTGAGCTTTAAAGACAGCAAGAATACAAAATTTGAGTAGTAAAATCAGATTCGGTGTGAATGTGACATCAACCTGACATGACACTGTCCTAGGGTCACATTTTAAGTGACATGTGCTATCAATAAGTGTCTTGAGCTCAGTTTGATGTCCTGCGCTCGAATAAAGTTTGATTTTTAGACAAATTTTGCTAAATCTGACTCTACACTAGAATTACACCGTTATAGCTGAATTTTGTATATTTTTCAAAGTTGTTTACCTCTCAGAATGGCTTTTTCAAGCTACAAAGAAATGAGAATCCTCAAAAAATTCAAAAATTACTCCCCAAATTGATCACCAGGGTCCTAACATTTTTCAGAAACTTAATGAAGCACGTAGATCACAAACTGACATAAATCCTCAACAAATCAGATAATTATCCAATTTTAAGGAATCAATTCTCAACTCAACCATTCAATTCCACATGAGAATCTAAGAAGCACAGTGAAATGTGCAAAGCTAGCATGAATGAATTTTCAGCATGAATCTTTTGAATTGAAAGTTTATTTCTTTTTTTTTTTTTTTCGCAAAGAAATTCCATTAAAAAAAGTTTCTGTGCTCCATATTTTTTCATTCAATTTTACTTTTTTTTTTTCGAATTTCAAAATTGAATCCCAAAAGTTTTTCCTAAAGGAACTTGAATTTTTGCTAGAAGTTGCGAATAAGTTGTAGCATTTAGGGTTACCTGACAAGCAATGAGCATGTTTACCTAAATGAGCGTGCTTATGAGGATACACAAGAGGTTGAAGTCGACTCAAATTTTATATGGAGTTAGGTTGACTCAAGTCGACTTATTAATACAAAATCTGGGTCGACTTGAAGCTCTGGTATACTCAATAGTTGTGATAAAGCATGCTTAATTGAGCTGGTACACTCATGAGCATGTTTCTTGTCTGTTCAGGATTTGGAAACTGGGATTGAAACTTTTTGGAAAATATCAAGTTTTGATCAAGATTACGGAACTGATGAATGAGATCTTAATCATTTTAGAGCATTTTAAACAGTTCCATATCCACTAACATTCAAAAACCATGCTTTCATGTTACAGAAAGACCATTTCGTTACCTAAAACCAGTCTTTGCATGTTAGGGATCCTCAAATTTGATGGAGATCGCAATTGACCAACTCCTATCGTACTTAAGGGTAATACTTAATGATTAACAAGATAATGACAGTCAATTTAGATTAATTATCATAGCTGTCGCACGACAACCAATTAATTAAAAATTGCAGTTAAACTGCAAGTGCCCCCAAGTCATGATTTAAATGGATGCAAAATAATAAAAATAAATTTTTTTTGGTATGGAGGAAGCATAATTTGATGAAAATGACAACAGTTAAATTAACTTAATAATAAAAAAAAAATATAATTAAAAAATAATGAAAAAATGCGTTGCTAAACGAGACAGACAGTGAGAATGAGTATGAAAAAGTCAAAAATTAAAAAAATGAGTTAAAAAAAAAAAATGAAAAGTTTTTTAAGAGCTATTACCGCGCGTGATTGAGCAGCCTTTATTTGAGCCTGCAGGTGTAAGGGAGGATGAAAATAGCGACAGGGTGAACGTGAGCATCTACCCTTTATTGCATCCATGCAAACCGTCACTGAACCATCATCGAGTTGGATTACACCATCTTTTGGATGAGCAAAACGGCATTCAGACTCTGCTCGCTTGCAAGCACCACGTATAAATTCGCGACAAACCTTAAATATTTTGTTTTTTTCAGTTACTTAATATTGCTTCATATTTATGATTATTAATAAAACATGAAAATAATTTTTTTTTTGTTAAAATAGAGTAAAAATGAAACAGAATTATGGGAATAAAAATTGATTCTTTTTTTAAGGTTTTTAAAGTCAACAAAACCTAATTTTGAAAAAACAATTTTTCTTGACTTGATTTTAATCAAATTTTTATATATTTTTTAATCAAGGAAAAAATGTTCGTTGTTACTTGTTTGAGAAAAAAATTTGAAGCAAATAGCAAAAAGCATGGACTCACTTCTTGTGAGAGAATTCCATTTTAAATAGTTACATAAATTCATTCAAAAATAACAAAAAAAAAAGGTTTTATCGAGTGCGGATCATATTGGTGTAGGCAGATGTTCTGGAGGAATTCTTTGAGTACATTTGGGGTAAATTAATGGAAATTTTGGAATTTTTGGTAAGAATAAAGTAGGTTTGCTCAATTTAAAGGTGCCATTAAGACCTAATCTAGTTTTTGACCCCTGTCATCCCTTAGATGTCCTTAGGCTACTTCCCTGTCCCGTGAATTCACTTTTGGATTATTGCTAAATTACCATTAACATTCCAAATTGAGAAGTTCTAGAAGGAAATAGCTAGCTTCAGATGTCATCAATGTGAGTCATTGTCTCCAAGTGCGACCCAACCAAGGAAGTGAGTAAGAAAGTCCGATCTACATAATATATGAGTACACTGAGCTATCCTGAGCAACTCGCACCATTACTTAAAAATGCCAACTTTTTAATTAAGAAAATACTTTGTAGGAAGAACATTCCTATTCCTTATTGCTTAAATTCCAAAGAACTTTATAAATTATAGCATTCATAATGACTATCCTTGACTTTATGCTACATATTAATATTCTAGGAACTTCAATTGCAATTTTCATTTTGCCATCTTTTTATGAAAATTTTCAAAGGAATTTTCTACTTTTAACCTCAATAAAATTTCAATAATTTGCAACTAAGTCAATTTAAATAGAAGGAAGAATCAGCAAAAATTCTCAATAATTAGTTCCACAGAAAATCAGTGCCATCCACCAAATGATCCTTGAAGCGCAATTTTAAATTTGTTTTGCCAAAAAGTCTTTAAGCATTTAAAAAGCATAAAAAATAAAAAGTAAAGTAAAGCGTTTTGAATTCAATCATGTAAATGCTCATTTTCATCATTAGATTCGCGGTAGTTATACTATACAAATTGCGGTGTTACTTGAAATTTGCACAAAATCTGATTAATATTAAATTCAATTATAAGCTTTATATTTTCATAAAAACTCTCATTTACAGACGTAGATTTTTTTGTTATTTAATTCGCTTAGCAACAATGCAAAAGAAAAAGCAGCAGAAAGGAACAAACATAAAAGAAAATGATAATAATTAAAGGAAAAATATGAAAAAAGAGTGAGAATTAGAAAAAGGAGAAAGAGAATGAATATCAAATTAACATCAACAAGTGCAGTTCTTATTTTTCTTTTGTTTCTCATTAAACAATGTTCTTATTTTTTTGGTGAAATTGCAATTAAGAGAAGCAGCAAAAGCATGTTTTTTTTTTTTATATTTTATTGTTTTTATTATGAGCTGTCGACACTTTTCTTTAAGCAGCATTTGATGTTCATTTTTGAGAAAAAGAGATTTGTTTAGATTATTTTTCTTTGAGCTACAAACTTTGTGGAAGTTCTTCACAACGAATGCTTTCTTTTTTGGTGTATAATGCTTTTCATTGGAATCTATTGTAAGTGCTTGTTGTACCGTGTTAAAGAGATAATTCAAGAACAACGTAATTGTACAGTCTGATGAACATGTACTCGGAATTATGAAGCATTATTCAATTTGTCTCGCATTTACTAGGTAATATTAAAGAGGAGAATTGTAGGTATGGAATGGATTCGCTTTAAGAGAATGAAGTAAGCACAATTGAGACATATGCTTTAGTGATACATGTGTCTGAGCGACAGAAAAGCCTCGAGTAAGAGAAAAGCCTCGAGTAACACAAATAATGAAGGCTCGACCATGAAGCTTACAAGTCTCCATCACGCATACATTTATAAACAGCTTCAAATTATGCTTTCTCGATATCGGGACCGGGAAATTCCGGAACAGTCCTGTCACGAGTCCTTGCGGGACCGGGATTTCGGGAAAGCATACTTCAAATGCTAAACTAAGAGATGCCCAGCATCACAGTTGATCTGTACGACCAGCGAAAATTGTAAGCAGTAAGGAAATAATAAAACAGAAGTTACCTCCATGTGGAAGCCAAATGAAGGTTGCTTCTATTAATAAACTGTTAATCCTAGCATAAAGCTCAATTTGGCAATCAATTGTAGGTCACATTATGTTCAGAGTCTGTTATTGAACGTGTATTGTCTATGTCTTCTCTTTTGTGTTGCTCGGGACCATTTCCAAATTCTTAAAGAAGTCTTTTTTTCATTTATATCGCTCGAAATACATATGGTATACAAACCAGATGACACTAGGTTGAAGGACGTAGCAGGGAATTATGCAAGTAGGCTTGAACGGAAATTTGTGTTGTATAAATGACTTGCCAGATCTTGAAGAGGCTTGTGCGACAAAGCTTCCCTCCTCTTTATCTACGGTCTTGGTAGGAAACTAGGTGATAGCCATACAAGATTCCAAAACACATTTTGAAATTCTCAAAAAATTCAAAACTATTGATTAATTTTGTTCTTGAATTCCTTACACACATGCTAAAAAATAAGCATAAAATTGTTTCTAGATTCCTCAAACATTTAAAATTCATATTTTGGCTTATTCGCGACTCATCAATCCTCATATACGCATAGTGACAACAACATCATCCCCATTGAATTAAAAATTACGTGAACAATATGTCCCTAAAATGTTGTGTGATTTGAAATAATTTCTAAAATGAAAAAGTCATCTACATGACGGCTATATTTTGTATATTATCTAAATTTCTATCATTTTGGTGATATTTGTACGCGAATGAATCTACAGTATTAGTAAAACAAATAAAACTGCATGTGATAAATTAAAGGCTTGTCGATTTATGCAAAAAACACTTGTTTCATTAGCTGCATATACATATGGAACCGACAAAAAGTATATTTTTCACCTTTAAATTGAGCTATTATCCCTGAGTGATCGTAAATTTTTTTTGGGAGCTAATTTTTTATATGTTGGGAAAATTTATTACTGAAAATAATTTAATATCGAAAAACCATTGAAAATGAAATTATTCGTTACGGATGTGCTCGTAAAATGCTGATTTTTTGTTGCTGTTACAGAGTGAAAAAATTCGATTCTGGAATTTTTCATGAATTGAGTGAGAGAATTTGAAACATCTAGGATGATGTGGATCTATTTATGTTAAATTGTGAAAGAATGAAAAGTTTCTGTAACAATAATCATTGTATGTAAATTCAAGGAATGAAATCTGTTCAAATATTCTGATTTAAAGGGACAGGGGTGTATCTATTGTGGAATATAGATTGTATTGGATGAGATAGAGTGAATTTAATGGTTGAATTAAGGGTATAGTCAAGTAAGAGGCTTAAATCAGACAGGTTTGACTAGTTGTATGACTAGTTGAAAGGGATTGACATAGAAAATGCAATAACAATGTCTCCTAGCTGTAACTCTGTCATTGGACCGAATCTTCACTGAATTCAACTCCACAACATAGTATGTAATCCTGACGACACCAGATATTAACTAAATCTGACCTCAAACCAAAGTCACACTGGCTTGGATGTTGAATTATCTGCAATTATGTGCTTAATGGATTTTAGGAATCCTTCCAGCATGGTTTGGGGAAATAATAAATATAAGTTATTTGATGTCCTCTCATTTTTATGGACTAGACTCCTCTCATTTTGAAACCTAGTTAATCTGTCCTAGTGTAATTCATAAAATCTTCTTTAGGGAATACCATAGTGCTTCTAAATATTTCATTGTCTCTAAATTAAGGCACCACTTCTAATAAAAGGTTGATGTAGTATATAGTGTCTAGTATACATTAGGGTTAGGCAGATAGAATACAGCAGGGTCATGCTAGGGTAGTTTTTGGGAAATGCAACTAAAATACCTCATATAGCATTAGAAACCGGTCTTAAGGCACTCAAAACTCAATTTTCCTTCAAAAATGAGAAAATAAAACAAAATCTTAGACATTCCCCTAAATTCATTCCTAAACATCACAAAATTTCATCTCCTTTTATATCCAAAAAATTAAAATCTCTTGTCTGGTTACACTGAATCTTGTATCTCATCTCTAGAAACATCTCAGAATATACAAATAAAAAATAACAAAAATAAACGTTGTTTTTCGCTCATTTTTATGAATTCTGATATTAACGCACGTTGCGCAAACAACATCTTTTAACAAAAGGTTTGGCTGGAGACATGTAGAAGATACAAAAAAAGTAAACTATTCTATATATGAATGGGAAAATGCCACCTTTTTTTGCTATCTGATGTGAAGTTTTTGATTTAATTTCGTTTGCATCGTGTGCTGAGTATAAAGGTTCCAAAATGATTAATGAAGAAGCTTTCTTTTTTTGGGAATATTTTATCAGAATCATCAGAGACAGGAGACATAAATTTTTTTAAGTTTTCATCCATTTAATTGAAATGTGTGTCAAATCATCGTTTTCTCATCGACTCCAAATAATCGGAAACTTTAATTGACAAAGTTTTCCTTACTATGCTCGTTCACAATAGTCTTCAATTCAGTGAAGCGAATGAAAATGGGATTACTTTCTACCATTAAATTCTTGATTTATTTTTTTTATACATAAATGTATTCTCTTCTCTTCAATGGAAATCCAAAAGAGGGAAGAAAAAAAAATTGTAAAATGAAATAAATAAAATTCTTTTATTTCTGGTTTTTCTTTTCCCTTTTTTGGATTACTTTTTATTATTTTTTATGAGAGACAATCGTGCGCAAAAAGCAAAAATATTTATAAGTTATTGATAATATTAATTGTTGAAGGGGGTAGAAACCTTATTCGACAGCAGAAATTAATTTACTGTGTATTATTCATTAAAATTTAATTGTCCCGAGCAATACAAAATATGATTTGGAATGAGATCATTCTGTAAGGTATCTGTAACAGGGAAGGAGCATGCTGTAATGGTAAATGGTACAGAAATACCACTAAGGTACCTAAAAGCGGTTTCTTTGTCTGTTGGGGTGTATCTATGATCTATGGGAGCTGATTATGTTGAAGCCTTGCTAAAAGTAGGTTTGATACTTTGTCAAGCTTTATAACTAAACAAGACATTGCTGCAAATTCCAATTTCACGTCCAAAACTACCGCCATCACGCTGTTGGGTATCTTTAAGTCATATTGAAGTTTGGATGCAACTCTTTGTCGTGTTGACATGACTAGTAACCCACGATTGCTTACTATCAAACACATTCGATTTGAAACCGTAATTCAGCCTCAAAACAGGCTCAAAATATCTCCGAACAGCCAAAGAACCTACTCACCAAACCAATTCCGATCTCATTGTTCCTCAAAACCCACCCCCTTCCTTCACTTAATTCCAAAACATTTTTTTTATAGTCAGCTGGTTTCTGTCTATTATGTAAAGGTAATTCTCAAAATCTATATAGGTATTGATATTGACTGTGAAAAGTCTAAGAATAAAATTTATCAATCGACTGGAAAGAACAGCGATTACATAATAATTGTAATTGGAACATAAATTGTTCACAGGCATAAACAGAATATCAATTTTACTGAAAACCAGCTGTTATTGATTTCTTTTTTTGTCGGTTGATTCCTTTACAACTGATATGGCTGTTGTTTTTCTAGAACAAAAAAATTGCTGACTTACTACGTATTATGGATAAAGTTTAGATATCGTCATGGTTATGGTTAAGAATTTTATTAGTTGTGATAAATTATTTTGATGAAAAAAGCAATAAACTAGACTCTAGTCGACATGACTCCGGTTGACTCGACTCTAGTCGACTAGAATTTGCACGAATCTGCTCTAGTCGACCCATCGCTCGATTCAACTCGACTCGACTCTAGTCGATGCTCGACTCGACTCTAGTTGATTCATCTTCGCTCGACCCGACTTTAGTCGACCCAGCTTCGCTCAATTCGACTCTAGTCGACCGACTTCGCTTGTTTTGACTCAAGTCGATCCGCCTTTGCTCGACTCAGCTCAAGTCGACTCAACTCTAGTCGACCCAATTACGCTCGACTCGACTCTAGTCAACCCTACTTTGCTTGAGTCAACTCCAGTTTTCAGTATAAATTCTCTCAAAATTCGAGATTAATTACTATATTTATCAACTGTTACAATAACCTTTAACTGCATACATATTGACTTTAGTTCCCATTCATCCAATATATCAATATTGTTCCTTTAACCACAAATTAATTTACTCTCAACTTACAATCATGATCCCAAACCATTGTAGCATTTATTGTATTGCTCGGGACTGTTTCTACCTTTCCACTTCTATCAAATAATATTATTATGACTTTTTATTCAACTGTCAACATTATTATAATGTTTATAAGGGATGCATCAAACAAAAAATATAAAATTGTAAAAAATAGGAATAAAAAAAAAAAAATTAAAAACTTGTGTACTGATTGTAATAAAATAATTTTTTTTTGCATAGCTTTATCAATAATTAAATCAGATATTAAATTGTGATTTTTGTCGAACATATCCATAAATAATTGGCGTGAATAATAATTGCTTTCCTCGTCAACCTTACGGCTATAAAGTGCAAGTAGTATAGAGTAGTATTTTTTTGGTTTAATTGTGTAGTATATTTATGAGTGCAACAATACAATATGTACAAATTTCAGTACATATACATTCACATTATAATTTGCAATAAATATATTTCAACGATGAAAGCAATCATAAATTTAAAAAAAAAAATCAAATTAATATTTTTTTTTTTGTTTTTTAATATATTATATATGTATAAAAAAAGGAAGAATAAAAACGATATAACAAGGAACAACATATTGAGAGTGTGTATTTTTTATAAACAATACAAAAAAAAATATTCGAATAAGTGATGGGGCATAAAGGGAAGGAATGAAACACATAATTTTTCCGGATTATTTATATACACATCATATATCATTTATTTTTTTTGGTTAGCATTGAAAAACACTCACCTCAATTCTATCAGATCGTGGAAGTTTGTGCTGTTGTGGGGGCATTGAAACGGGTTGTGGAATACATGGGCCGAGTTGTGGTGATACTGTTGCTGTTGCTGTTGACGGATCGGGTCCTAATATTGTAGGTACTAATTGTCCAGGAGCATAATATGGATTGTATGGATTACTAGCAGGTACACCAGTTATGTAAGCGTTTGCAGTCTGTTTTGAAATTGAAATGGAAACGTTAAAAATAAAGAGCATTTAAATTGATCAATTTGAGATTTTTATGGTGGGAAGAGGGGTATTTTGTCCAAAAAATATATAGAAGTTTGGGGAAGGTCCAGAAATTGACTCCCTGCAGAATCATACCAAAACTAAGGGATCATTCAATTATTACGTTAAGAAGGAGAACGGAAGCGGGGTTATTGTGTCTAAAAATCTAGGAGAAGGGACGGGATCAGTTGATTGTCAACAAGCTTCTCAGATTTATTCCTGACGAAATATACCAAAACTAATGACAGTTGACTTATTACGTTCAACAGAGTAAGAAGGTAAGAAGGTATTTTAGCCAAAAATATAGGAGAAAGGTGGGAATTCGGGGTTGATCTACATATTTGTCAGGTATCTTTCAATAAAAATCTACCAAAATGAAGATGTAGTTCACTTATTGCATACAAGAGGGGAAAGGAGAGGGGTGGATAGATCTGATTTAGACAATAGAACTGAATCGTCCAAATGTCTCGCCGTTAGGTCATTGAGAAGTAGATCAGATTTTTGCTGACAATTGTAGTTTGGCAAGAAACTATCAGCATGCTTTGGCTCGTATGTAAACCTATCCATAAGTGCCTACTCGCTACAAATGCCTAGTGAATGATCCCCAATACATTTTAATTATTTTTGTAATCAAGAAATTCAAAATTCCAACAATTTTATGAATTTATCAAACTATTTGCATCCTGATCATTATGATCTATTTGCAATACCATCCATGCAGCACATAGTATTTTAATCCTATTAAAAATATTCATACCCATAAAAGATACTTTACCAAAAATATTCATATTCAATCGACATTTTAATTAACTTTAAAATGTTTACTCAATATATATTGGAACTCTTTTTCTATCCATTAATTTGTTTGTATTTTAAAAAAAGATATTTCCAAACAGCATAGAACAAGAAAAAACTTTTTTTGTAACTTTAATTCATTGGTTAAATATTTCCTTAAGAGAAATATTTGAAAAGAATTTCTCCCCAAATAAAACTTTCTAAATTATCTAGTCTTTTGGTTTTAGAATAGAGGAAGTTCTTATTATTTTTT
Organism: Chironomus tepperi; assembly: GCF_022539635.2. Lineage (NCBI taxonomy): Eukaryota > Metazoa > Arthropoda > Insecta > Diptera > Chironomidae > Chironomus > Chironomus tepperi. Next base: position 3,622,761 of record NW_027226486.1, on the reverse strand, counting down.
GAAATTTTTACATACCATAGGCTGTAGTTGACTTGTTATAATTGGTTGACCATTTGGTGCTATTCCCATCTGTTGCATTAGTGCATTTTTTAATGCTAAATGATTACGGCCGTTTATCAGTAATTGATCCTTTAAATGTTGGGGCGGATGGTAGTACTTGCATGGCGGTTTTTCACGATTACATCGACCCTGTTTGGGGAGATAAAGGAAGAATTTGGAATTTAATTGATATTTTAATTAGAATTATTTAATTTAAAATAATGATAAAGAATGTTTTGGTGATGGATGAAGGATTCATTGGACTTAGATGCGTAGTTAAAATGGCAGCAGTTATCTAAAGACAGATCCAACTTCCGACGAATTCTAAATGCATGTAGTTACGGACTTATTGAACCCTAAATCTCATCTTCAAGCTATCTACGTCTAAGAATGACCAACTAATGTTGCCTTAATGGCACAATTCAGTTAATCAATCCACAATTCAGCATCAGACTTGAAATTAAATTTCAAAATCTTGCAAAAGTTCCTCAAAAACTCCATCAAAAAATCAAAAAAAGTAAAACTTCAACTCAAATTAATTTGAATAATATAAACAGCATCCTCATCTCTCACTTCGCAGAACCTTAGTTAAAATAAATGAATTTAATTAAATGAATGAAGTACTCTCTTCACATTTCATGATAAGTGAACGCTTAGTTCTTGTTTAAAGAACTTTTTTTCTTATATTTCTCATCAGATTCCTGATCTTTAAGATTGCATGATTATGCACCACAATTTAAGCAATTAAAAACTTTACTGTTGAACTCATTACCGCCTTGTGAGTGAGAAAAATTGCAATCTTATGTATGAAGTCCGTACTTTTTTTTTTCTTTAGAAATTTATGTGAGTTGTAAATAAAATGTAGCAAGTGCTGTCTCAGCATATCGAGGAATATTCTCGGTATGAAAATCATGATTTATTTGTGTTTTTGTTGGTTCTGCTTATTTTGTCGAGTGTAGGTACCGAAAAAAAATTTAATAATAAAAATTTCAGCCATATATTTGAGTATTTCATGTCTTCCTTATGCAAACCGAGGTGTGAAAAAATGAACAGCAAAATGATAAAAAAAACTTAAGATTGTTGAAAAAAAAAGAAACTTTTTCATCATAAGTTTCATTCCGTTCCTGCCTCGTAGCGAAATTTTCTTATTTTCAACTCTCTCTCACTGCCTCACATCCAACAAGCACCCGAAAAAAAAGAGAAAACTTTCTCATCTTGTTATGAGTTTTATGCGGTTTTTAAAGTTAGATTGCACGTAAGTACACAACGATGAGAACAGAAATATGTATTAATGTACATACTTAACATTTCAAGCGATTAAAATTTTTTTTTTTTACGAGATATGCACATATGCCTGCTTTCGCATATGACTCATGATTACGACTACACATGATATTTAGCATAAGAAAAGTTTTGTTGCCGCGATGACATGAGAATGAAAGAATTTTTTTTTTCGTACAAATTAATTTTTGTTACAGCTTAAAGCATTTTAATTAATTGCGAAAAGAAAAACATGAAGAATTCACAAGAGCTGGTTATTAGAGATGATTATGTATCTTGTTATACAGGCTTTTATGTTTGGTGTAGTTTTTTGTGCACTTTTTTATGGTAATGCAAGGAGAATTAAAAGCATTTACGTTTTTTTGGTGGATATTTTGGTGTTAGATTAGGTCAATATGGTGGGTTAGGGGATCATCTGTCATTGACAACCGAGAGAAAAATGCGTAGAAATGGCAGGACAATTCGGTAATAGACAAGCATGTCTCTAGATCCAGTCCCTCGCTCAGGCACCAGACTGGATTGACTCTATGCGCAAACTCTAGTTCAAGCCAGATTTGATGAAATCCAGCCTTAAGCTAGAGTCAATTCGCCACCAGACTAGCATGACTCTTGGCTCAAGCCAGCGCTCAGACTTGATTTGATGAAAACTAGGCAGAGTCAGATTCGGCACTAGACCAGCGTAACTCTGAGATCAAGTCAGATTTGATAAAATCCAGTCTACTCTAGAGTCAATTCGACACCAGACTAGCATAACTCAAGGATCAGGTCAGATTTGATGAAATCCAGCTTCAGACCAGAGTCAGGTCAGCATGAGACCAGATTTTCAGCCATCATACGCCATGTGCTTTCAGAAACGTCTTTAATGCTGCTCCTTAATATCTCACTAAACATTCCCTCTGATGATTAATAATCAAAAACTCCCAGCTTTAAATCCTTCACCATAAAATCCACCTAACTTCCAGTCATAAAACACAAAAACCAAAAGCGACAGCGAACACATCACAACCTCCTAAATGTCCACAGCATCCAAATCATGACTCTTTATTATAACAATAAAATAAACTTCAAGTGCAGATCAGCGAAAGAAAGTACAGACAATTTTTCGCGCTTCACGCTGTCAGCATGATGCCTCCTTGTCACATGAACAAGTCTCCCTAGAGGCATCTCAGCGAAAAAAAAAGTCACATCAATGTCACAATTGTTCAGATTCAACCCCTGATAATAATTTCACTATTTATTTATTTATTTACCTAAACCTCTTTTAACGGTTCCACAATCTCTGCAATTAAGCCACAAAAAATGCACCAAATTGCAAAACAATTTGCATAAATAAGCACAAACTGCGTCAAGAAATGAAAAAAGCTGTGGCAAAACAAAAACATTAAAAATCACGGAGAAGAAAAATTATTCAGTGAAAATTCAAACATTATACTTCTTTTCTTATTATTGTCGCTTCTGTCTACCATCCATCATCATTGCGAATGAAATTTATTAAAAGCTTTTCTACGAGACGTCTCCCTCGTTATTTTTTCATTTTTAGTTCATTTTGTTCAGGTGGAATGGAGCTTGTGTTTGTAATTTGTCTGACCGAGTGCCTGCTTGTTCGTTTAACAGTCTGTTTTGCTGTTTGTCGGTCTTTTTGATTGTCTATTTGTCGATCTGTCCTATTTGTGGTACCTGTACTATTTGTCCTATCTGTCCTTTCCGTCTTATTCTTCATATCGTTTGTAACTGCCCTATTTGTCTCTATATGACTATATCTGTCCCAATATGGCTCTTTTTGTCCCTATTTGGCTCTATTTGTCCCTATATTGGCTCTATCTGTCCCTATATTGGCTCTATCTCTCCCTATATTGGCTCTATCTGTCCCTAAATGACTCTATCTGTCCTTTTATGGCTCTATCTGTCCTCTATACGACTCTATCTATCCCTATATTGCTCTATCTGTCCCTATATGACTCTACTTGTCCCTATATGACTCTATCTGTCCCTGTATGTCCCTATATGGCTCTATATGTCCTTAAATGTCCTCATATGGCTCTATCTGTATCTAAATAACTCTATATGTCGCTATATGACCCTAGCTGTCTCTATATGACTCTATCTGTCCCTATCTGTCATATTTGTGTTATTTGTCTATCTGTCCTAATTTTGTCTATTCCTGAGTGTCTCTCCGAAAATACACATAATGAGAAAAATGCGCTTTACAACCGCAAAACCCACCGACCATCCAACTACCATCATTTTTATTTATTCTCACGTTGAAAAAAAAACCTTTTTTTGTGATGAGAATTCTGAGAAAAAAACTGTAGATGGGTAGTATGAGAGATGAAGTAAGGAAATTTCTCTTAAAGGTAAATCACTGCCAAGATAGAATAATCCACTTCAAGTATATTTTTTTGCTTTCTGTTAAACAGAATAGAATTGGTTTACTTAAGTATTTTTTTTGTACTGTACATTCACTTGAAAAATGAGATGAAAATGTCGAGAAAATTCAAGTCAATTTTGTATAAAGTTTCAGCACCAAAAAAGTTTTCAACTAAATTATTGAAATTTTTTCGTTTTTGTTTTAAAAGCTTTTGTTGTAATGTCCCACTGGCATGTCGTTCTATATTTATTGCTGAAACGCCGCAGTTTTCTTGGAAATTATTTTAAGCTATTTTGATGGCTATGCCAACATCTTTTCTTTATCTCTTTTATATTGCTCTCTAGCTTGCTTTTATTGCGATGCTCATCAAAATTTTTTAAAATCTTCTAATTGTATCCTCTTTTGTATGGATGAGGGGCAGGGTTGGGATTACTTAAGGGGGATGTGTGAGGTTAGGCTCATTCCCTAGCGACTGGGTTGGGAAATTTTTTAAGGAAGGTGCTGAGTTGAACATGTGAATTTTTGAGGCAAATTGAAGAATTGTTTCCAAATAGGAGAGGAATTGACTACCAAATCCTCCCGACCCTGCTGAATATGAACCAATTTGGGAATGAGTAGGGGTTGGTAGATGGAAAAGTTACACCGAATGGAACAGACTGCGATTAATCGACCTAATGTCTATTTAGTGCAGTGTATGGATGCGGATTACATACTATTTTGTGCCGCATTTAGCTTAACATCTCCAGACAGCACCTTCTACCCTTCCGGAGCATAAAACAGGACTCAAACTCATTTTATATAGGTTTTTTGTCCTTAAAGGTTCAGATTGGATTATCAAGTCTATGGAACACAATGAATGAGATAATATAATAATTAGTCAACCTATTTCTGGTGAGAATCGAACCTATGCCTCTTCACAAATGAGAATTTCATGTATTTACGGTCTGTCGTCTAGTCACTTGACCTCAGAAAGACTTCACTCTTCCCCAATCTTCTTCAAGCAGATTCATCTCCTAATAGCTCGATTATCGGGATTCCACTCTGTCCCAACACCCAACATCCCCTCTTTATACATCTACACATCCCATAAAAATCACATCAACAACTCTGATTTCCTACAATAATATTTATGTCGCATAAAGAACAAAAACCCTTCTCTTTCCCAACTCCAATCTCCATCCATAAAACAACAACAAAAATACTGCAGTAATATCCTTCAACAACTAATTTTGCTAATGCTTAAACAATAATAAACAGAAAATGTGATTAAGACATAATAAAAATAGTTGAATAGAGTATGTACGTACTAAAGTAATTCTAAGACGATGAGATTCATGAAAAAAAAAAAGTTATTTTGTATTTGCAATAATTGTCCTCATAACACTTCTCATAAATATCCATAAAATTTTCGGGGTAATGCATAGAGTACAATGAGAGGCCAAATCACATACAAAATAGCAAAAAAAAGTGAAAATCATCCCCTAATATTGGCTTCGAGAGCTGAACTGAGTTTGAGTTGAGTGAGTGTATGAGTGTAATAGACGAATGAGTGAATAATTATGTACCACATAATGCTATACGTACAAAATATAAAAGCTTATAGTCGGGGGGCATTAAAACTATATATTATACATAGCATGTATATAAATAGACTCAATGGAGCCACATAACCGCAATAAAATTGCAACAATCCATAAATATCGTTTCACTCAAATTATATTCATATATAGCAAGGCAAGCTGTATAAATATGAACTCAACTGGCACAGCTTTAATGTGCCTTTTTTTTCCTTTGCTCTTTCAGCTTATTATTGCCGCTTTTTATTATAGCTATTGTTGTTGTTGTTGCTGTTGCCGCCACAAATTTATGTGTGTAGAGCTCTCACTCACTCTCTCTTCAATATTTTTTCGTTCTATGTATACACACATATACACGAGTGAAATGAATAAGCATTTCGAGGACACACAAGAAATCATAAATGAAATGGAAAATGAATAGAAACAGGCAGTTCTATATTCGGATATACATCCACCCCACACCCACCCCTCACATTTCTAAAATTGTAAAGTTTAAATTTTTAATATCAATTAGCTTAAGCAAATATATTCATGCTGTCAAACATATGTTTGGAATCGATTACTGTAGACGATGATGAAGGGACATACGAATGATATAGGACATATGAAATGGAAATAAAATAAACATTTAAATAAGTTTATAAGCACAGGAACGTGTCAAACTGAAGAAAGTCAAACAGCAAGCCCAAAAATTGTAGTTTAGTTTATTTCGAGCCACTTAACATACTCATTCCTCATTCTGGTTTCCCTAAAAATAATAATAATAATTCTGATGGGGATTGTTTGAGAGTTGTGTGACGGTGGAAGGGATGTGCTCATGAGAAATCAATAGAAAATGCATATTTGAGGGGTAAGATGTAGAAAATCTCAAATTTTTGGCTTTGAATGAATTTTTAATGGCTGTCTTGGTTCCGACAGTCCGTCAGAATACCTCCCAGTAGTGGTGTCCTACTGTGTAGTGAGGTTTGGGACATCGACGACCTTGAGATGGAACCTTGTTTTGTGATTACGAGATAAGGAGGATTGTGAGACCGAGATAGGGAGGGATTAGGTGGAATGTGCGATGTGGAATGGTCGGTAATAAGTGAAGAGCTGCTGATTTATAGCAGTTGTGGGCATCCTATGTGCTCGGCACTCTAGTGTTTCATGAACCTTATGTCATATGGGGCTTAGATAGAGACTTTCTACGATGATGTGTCAGGAAATATAAAAGGTTATGCACCACTGTATTATATGATCCTTTCACTAAACGAGGTAGTCTATCTGTCTGATCTTTGGGGTCACGTTGACCTAGAGGTTCCTCTTAATATCCTTTAGAGTGTCCAAATTAACGAATTATTATCCTTGAAGTATCAAGAGGTTCGCTTCCTACTTTAAAGTGTAGGTCTAAAGGGTGTGATATAACAGATCAATAATCGCAGTGCCTCCAGGTCATAAGGTTGGGTTCTTCGAGTATTATATATAAATCTATGATATTAAACATTCAATACCAATTCAAATCCTTTGAACTAAAAATCCTGCTAAGAATACAAAGCAATATCCAATATACCCATATACCTCCCTCCAAACCGAACGATAACCCCTTACATCACATCCACACAACCCCCTTTTAACATAACATAAGGAACATTTCCATTTCATTAATACACATTTTCTGTTGAAACAATAGAGAAACGAGAAAAGGCGAAAAATGTACTTCAATTAAATTAAGTTTCTACTCATTCCTTTATTCCTTGTTCCTCAAACATATTTCACTTCTCCTCTTCCTATTATTATTTTAATTTAGATTTTTGAAGACGAATTAAAACACAAAAAAATAAGCCAGCCAACAACAATAAGGAAACAAAGAAAAAAAAATCGATTATATACGAACTTGACAAATATTTGAGCTATGCCACAGAATTATCGCTTACAACTTGTAAAATTTCATTGTATCCTCTTCATGCGCTTGCGTTAATGATATTTCTTTTTTTTTTCTTTTTTGCATTCTCTTTCTTATGACTTTTTTGTTGTTTTTGTTGTAATTCAACGGTTATAAAGGATATTTTTATTTATATCGTATACTACTCGGGTATATCCTTTAAAGAGCACATTTCTGTTCTATATTGAAATTTTGCGGAAAAAAATATACAATAATTTAAGGTTAGTGCTAAAGCACATGAAAGCAGTCATTGTTCCTTTATGCTGATGTGTAAGGTTAAATAATTGCAGTAATTCTGTGTAGCTATATAGGAGCGTGCATCTGCAAAGTAACTGCTGTTGTAATATTTTTAATAAATACTTTAAGTAAATAAGAATGGGTTGAAGTAGTTTGAGGATTATTGCATTAATGGGTGATTGAAGCGCGCATTTTTTTATGTTGATGACTTTCAATTTGAAATTCACACTTGTGTCTCGCTGATGCAATGTTGTGTTGTGTTTGATAGAATGTATACAACGGGTTTGTGATTTTAAATTTACATTTGTAATGATATGCTGGGAGATGCACTTCAGGTAATTGTGGAGTAACCGAGAATCACATGTTGTTTTGAGGATATAGGACGGTATAGACTCTATACAGTTGGTTGTCTTCTTGTTTCTTTGTAGTATCATGCAACCTTAGATGACAAATCAGAATAGAGTTCTAGGTGTCAACCTGATCGGCGCTATACTGCAAATTGCACTTTTTGTTGTAAAAATCGGTCGAAATCAGCCGTCATGGTGCCGTTAGGACAATTTTGCGTCTTATCATTAATACGGTGATGCAGCGGTGGCCTAGCAAACACCCATGATATTCACACAATCATATGTAAGCGAATCTGTTCTAATAGAGAGACTTAATTGGCAGCATAGTTAGTTAAGAGATCGGAATTATGTAGTAATCTCTGTGAAGACTTATGTTCGATTCCTTTTATAAGTTGAGCTCTCATTTGGTTCAATCAGAGCTTCAAACTTGTAAATTGACTAGGTTGAAGTCGACTAGAATATTGTATGAAAATGACGGCTTGAGTCGACGCGACTTCATAAGAAAATTCGAGTCTAGTTCAAAATTAATCGAATTCAGTGCAACTTAAACTATGTTCAGCGACACACATCTGTGTGAATGTATCTAATATTCCTTAAACGGCAATCGTGAGCATTGCTCTCAGCTCATTCTGCTTACGCTCATTGCATGCTAAGGATTGTATATGCACATAACTCCAAACAAATCCATTCCAGTTATGACTGACATCTTCAGATTCCTAATCCTATTTAATCTCAACTAATATCAACTCCTGCGGCTCTATGCACAACTCTAGTGTCTGTTCAATCAAGTAAATGACAGTATTTGTAATTAATCTTATACTGCACACTGCATTGCTTCTCAGAATAAAAAACTATAGAGTTAATCAAGTGAAAGAAGTAAGCCGAGCTAGTTTTTTTTTTCAGATTAGCCTGATAAATTATGCAGTCTTCTTCCCGCCTTGCATAAATTTAGCTTTATATTCATTTACTTTAGTAAGTTAATCAGTTTATTTATTTGTAAATATGGAAAGCCGGCTATAGTTCAAGTTGATTGATTTTTGAAGGTAAGGTAGTTAAGTTTGCTTGATTTTATGGATTCAGGTGAATTTTGTGACAGATAGGAAGACTGATGCTTGACAGGCAAGTGTCCTGAGCAGCACAGATACCGTTACGAAGTCTAGTTGACTGACAAGACACATAGGTTCCCGGATTCATAGTTATCGCTGTTTCTGGTCGATTTCCGTACTCAAATTGAAATGAGAGGAAAACTGCACTTCAAAACTCAATCAGATCAGCTCAATACCCAAAGTGCCCACTCAATACATCCTCAATACTCTCAAAAAACAACGCTACAACCCGAGTTCATTGAAGAGCGTAAAATTAATAAATTAATAACATGAAACATTCCTCAATTGTTTGAAGAAGGTAAATAATAACATTGGATGTTAAACGGAGGGGCAATAATAAATTGCAGTTTATGCTCTCAATAAAGCCAAGTACTTTATTTAAAAGCTATTTGTTATTGTGCATGAAAAATATGCTGCCTTTTCATCTTCAACATGTTACGATAAATACCAAAAAAAATGCGAATTTCTTTTGTACAATCCATACATACAATCTATATAGAGATCAACAGTGACAATAAATGAATGGGAAGTGGTGGCAATCAGAATCTTGTATCCGGATACTAAAGAGGAACAAAAGAAGATTTGATGCCTATATGATACGATATAGATGGTATTGTACGATGAAAAGTGATAAGAAATGAGATTTTCCTGCATATATATATATAAGTTGCATGTATAAGCAAGAATGGTAACATCAGCAACATCAGGCATCAGCCGTATAGGGAAATAAATTATCCAGCATCGAAGTATTATGCGATTTTCCTTTCTCAGATGAATATTCCTTTTTTTTCCTATTTTGGTAAAATAATAAATGAATTATTTTAATATTATGCTAAGCACGTTTTTCTCTTTCTTTAACTTTTTTTTTTCTTCCTCTCATTTTTTTTCCTTTCTGCATCCCTCCCCCTTATATATCCTCTTATTGCTTCACGATTTCATTTCTTAGAAATAAGAAGAGATGAAAAATTTTATTTTATAAAGAAATCAGGAAAAAATTCTTTTTTTTTTTGATCATCATCATTCTTCCATGTATGTACATGAATGTATATTTGTCATGAAATGCTCATTGATGGGAAGAATATTCAGGGGTGGTCAACTTTGAGGTTAGAATTCTCAAATTTACCAAAATTTTGAGGTTAAAATCTCAAATTGACAGAATGTTGAGGTTAGAATTCTTAAATTGATAGAATTTTGAGGTTAGAATTCTCAAACTGACAGACTTTGGAGGTTAAGATCTCAAATTGGCAAAATTTTGAAGTTAGAATCCAAAATTAGTAGTTTTAGGTTAAAATCTCAAATTTATAGTTTTCAGGTTAGAATCTTTAAATTTATGAATTTTGATGTTTTAATTCTCAAATTGTTAGAACTTTGGAGTTAGAAACTTAAATTGGCAAATTTCTGAGGTTAGATATCTCAAATTGACTGAATTTTGAGGTTAGAATTTCAATTTGGAAGAATTTTGAGGTTAGACCTCTCAAATTGACAGAACTTTGAGGTTACAAACTCAAATTGAGGTTAGAATCAAGTTAGAATTCTCAAATTCGTAGAACTTTGAGGTTAGAATTGACAATTTTTTAAGGTTAGAATTTAAAACTGACTTAATTCTCAAATTGACAGAACTTTGACGTTAGAATCTCAAGTTGATAGAAATTTGAGGTTAGATTTCTTAAATTGATAGAATTTTGAGGATAAAATCTCAAATTGACAAAATTTTGAGAATTCATCATTATGACCATTAAGATCCACAAGCCTCAAGTTGACCCACCCTGTCACAAGAAAAAGAACATTCATAGGTGTTCAACATCAGCATCGTCTCATTCATGTTATTAGGGAACAAACGTATTAAACGAACATGCAAAATGAGAGAGAAAGAGAGAGAATATGGAAAGGAATAAAAAAAAGAAAGCAAGACAGATGAGACAGTATTTTTTTTTTTGCCGTAGCAAACACATTTTTTTCGAATCGGCATGTCACACATGTCAACGTGTGCCGCACAATGAGAAAAACACTTTTTAACCTTTATCTCTGCCACTGTTTACTCTTTTTCTCAACATTTTTTTGTTGTTGTGTGTTTGAATTTAAAACCCTCAAGCTTTTTTCCATTCTATTCATAGTCACTCGACTGTGCTATATATACACTCATAGAGTAAAGAGCATAGTGAGTAGCGAGAATGGGAAACAAGAGGAACAAAAAAAAAATTTGCATATACAATTAAACTGAAAATTGCTGTTTGTTTAAAATTATCTACTGTAAAATGAATCTTTTGCTATTGTCATTTTTTTTTATTCCTCTTGTACTGTTGTATGACGGTGGCATGACTGAGCTTATGCACACGAGTAGGAGATTCTTCAATACTGATACTTTGACATTCTGTGGTGTTTATGATTTCATGTATGAATGTCTAGGGATGGTATGGATGTTATGTAACGGTTAAATTGTTTATGCTAGTTGTTCTTCATCCTTGATTAGTAAGGATTCTTAATTTAGACGATAATCGAGCCCGAGAACGAGACGAGTACCGAGACCGAGACGAGTACCGAGTACCGAGACCGAGAATCAGACGAGGGCTGAAACCCGAGAACGAGACAAAGGCCGAGCTCGAGAAAGAGACGAGCACCGACTCTGAGAACGAGACGAGAACCGAGCCCGAGAAACAAACGAGGACCGAGTCCGAGAACGAGATGAGGACCGAGTCCGAGAATGAGACGAGGACCGAGTCCGAGAATGAGACGAGGACCGAGTCCGAGAACGAGATGACTACCAAGTCCGAGGACTTAGACCAGGAACGAGACCGAGACGGAGACTGAGAGAATTCTTCATCAAATCTAGAGACTGATCCTGAAAACTGTTGAATAGCCCGTCATCACCGGTTACCTATCATCCACACAACCCCTCAAATGAGTTATCCTTTATTCATATTCGAGAATGAGATGACTATGATGCGATAATAAAGATGATAAATTGTCTGTCTAATGACATAAAGGAAGTACCTGAAACTTCATATCATGTTTAAATAAACTCACCTTGATGCTGTCATAGCAAGCTGTCACACGACCGTTTTGGACTTCAACATTAGCCGCTGGATGTGCGAATTTGCACTCGGTATCCGGACGTGAGCATTTATTTCGTTGAAATTCGCGGCAAACTTCGAGTTGTAACCACCGTGAATCTTTACCATTTATTAAATTGCTCATGTTTACCATTGCTGCCATTAGATTTATATAAAATTGTCTATATCACTCAATAAATTGATTTATTTAGGATTTCTTCACTTTTTCGGAAGTTTCTAACTGAGATGAAAATGCTGTCTGCGATGATTATTCTTCAATTTAGGTATGATTGACCTTACTTATTAATTAATAAGTATTTTATTGTTAATTATTATTTGTAAATATATAAAAACTTGTTCTCTGTCCAACGCACTCAATTATATTCACACTTGACAACTTTAGTTAATTCTATTATGGAGCTTCAAACTTTATATTATTAATTGGTATCACTCACTAACTATCAAACTTTTTTTTGTTAAATTTATATTAAAATTTGTCTTTTTTTAGTAAAAATGATTCTGTTCCTTGTTTAAAATTGTCTCAGTTCCTCTATTTCAGTAGATTTACTTACTGATGTGTATTTTTAAAATAAAATGAACTTTTTTATTTGTTTTGTCTCTTCCTTATCACAACTTTTCGATGTGCTTTTCACATTTGATATTTATTATGTCTTGAGTGTATCTGGAGGTTGACGTCCTTTTTTGTCTAATCTGCTTCTGTTGTTGAGTTATGCGTGTTTAATTCCTTTACACAGATGAATATTGTTAATGCTAAAGTCAGTAGCTGTTCACAATTAGGAAGGATTTGTTATACAAAATTTAATTGCCGTTCTTCCTCAATTTCAATGGAATTTCAATTCTAATTCCGACTATTGAAGGCTGTGGATAAATTTAAATTTCAATTGCGTGTCTGTTCTGCTCTCAGACTTTTATTTCTCTGATGCTACCGTAAAAATATATTCCTTAATATGATTTATGCTCAACCTCAATTTCTTCTTCTTGTGTTTATTCGATATTCCTTAAACGTCTTTTTTTGATTCCTTAGAAATTCCTTACTTTGGGGTTATATACTTATAGTCTTATATATTTTATGTTGTTGACAGCACAAAAAAATAGAAAAAGGAGGACGAAATATTTTGACGGAAATATGTGTTGTGTGTATGGGGTTAGAACAAGTCAGACTAAAGTTAAATTCCACAATGCACACGATGAGAACAAATTTCTTGGTTGTTGGAAGTGTGAGGAACAATTAAGATCGATTTTCGTTTCTTTCCGTACCTTTGTAGGGCACCTATGTGTATATAAAATGATGGCACTGATGGCTGATTCCTATTTATTAATCTTTTATGCTTGTGCTACCACAGGAAGAAATTGTTGAATTTTTTTTTCTGTGCTTTAAGGATTCTCTCGTTCACAACACATGCAATATATTCTCCTATATCCTTTACACTGTGCTCATCTTAACGAGAATATCAGAAATTAATGAAAAAAAGGAAGAAAAAGAGAAGATAAAATTGTGTGATAAAAATATTAATTAAGTCATGTCATAAATAGGAAGAATGAAGTAAATTAGATATGTCCTTGATAGAAACAGAGAGTCCTCATGTCTAGCAATTTCCTCATCCGATCAATTTGTTTATGAAAAACAAAACTATTTAAAAAGTTTTCTTATTCTGTGTGTGGGGTTGTCTATCTATTGGGATTTTGATGTCGATTTGGGGAAAGAGATGTTGGATTGGTGATTTTGACTGATGTAATGTTGGGGGGATAGTGATGAAATTTTTTTTGGGGTTACTTATTAAATAGTTTTGGAATGCTACATATACAGGTCTTTACAAGAAAATTGAAATGTGTGACTAAGACATAGCACACATGCTGATATTGGTAGCTTGAAATTTAGAATAGAATCAAGTTTGGAATTGAAGCTGAACACAGTTGTAATCTGTGCGTTGCCTGTAAAAAGTTAGTGCAATCTGTAAACAGGCACTGCCCACGAACAGGCAATTCTGTTTTTGCCTGCGAACAGGCAATTCTATGACAGATCTGTCATAGACACCTGCCTGCGTCTGTCACAGACACCTGTTTTTGCAACTCTGGCTAGATCCATATTCAAATGGGCAGCTTTACATTTGACTAGTTGTTTATCTATGGATGACAAGTTACATCAGGGTGACTCCGGAAGGAACACGTCAGAGAAAATGCACATCCAGAATAATGTGAATCCGACTTGAGTTCAGATTCAAGAAAATCTAACACATACGTCAAAGACCAGACTGATCTGAATTTCAGAAGGTCACATTTCCCTTAGTCTGGCCTCAAGCTAGAGTCAAAAGCTGATTGGGGTTTCATTTTTCGCTATGTCTATGTCGTATTTCTTAGAATTGCATCTGTAAGAAGTTGCTCTTAAATGACATTTTGTGCGATTTCAAACCCTTTTCGAATGTGATTTACGAATTAATGATAAAATCTAGTTTTTCATTAAGGAAGCTCTAACTCGAAAAAGACAGAGCTTGGTTATAAATGTAAATAATCCATCTCAGGTCAAGAGCCGGTCAATCTTGCCCAAGACCAAATTAAAGTCAGTCTGACGCTGGATTTTTTGACATTCTTACAACATATGCCTTCCGGGTAAACATCCCAATGACATTAGTCATCCTTAGAATTATCCATATAAGCACCCAAATATAAATTTCATATTAAAATCAAATTCCATATCAAGAAATTTCAGAAATAATCTTAAAATTGGATTGATTCTGTCAATAAGCCGGCTTAAAGCTGATTATTTACAGAATTTGCGTTAATACCAGATTTTCATCAGCCTAAGAATAGCTTTACCTCAAAACTGTTTAGACACGTTTCTGTAATTTTAAATACTCGGAAATCTAAGTCTTTAGATATTACTAAATACCCCAACTTTTAAGCTGAATAATCTTCTTTTGTTATAAATTCATCCTTTCTGAGAATTGTATGATTTTAATAATTTTCAAAATCAAGTAGCAAAGGGTTGATAGACAATAACATAACTTTTCCTTATTAAAACCCAAAGACACAATTTTGACAAAATTAAAATCATCGACAAATCCATGGACATCCCCAACATCACATATGAAAATGTCTTAATTCAAAACATCTTAATTTTCCTTACACAACTTTGTTCCTTTTCATACATAATGTAGTTTTTTATGAATGATAATACTCATAAAAATAAATTAGGGTATTAGAGATACACGAGATATCTTTAAAACTACACACTTTGTTTCCCTTCATATAATCTTTCTACATTATTAATTTTAATTTCTTATTTTTACCAATAAAAAAATAAAATAAAGTCTTGAAAATAATTTTTTTGTTCCTCGTCTTGTTGAAGCGTAAATCATATTTATATGAAAATTACACGTGCTCTGAGTAGCAACTTGTAATTTAAAAGAATTTCATATACGAGTGTTGGAATGAAAATTGGAAAAGCTACTTAATTGATCATATATTTTCACGACTTGTAAGCTTATTGATGGGGATTGTTCAGGAATGATGTTTGATTGTTGAAGGAAATTTTTACTTCATTGACAGAACTTCAAGTCGACTCGTATTTTGTATGAAAAAGTCGACTTAAATTGACTTGACTCAATATAAGATTCGAGTCAACTTCGAGCTCTGCTGATTGGATACTGTTTCATTTGACAAGTTAGTTTAATTCTAAGGACAATTAATGTTAACTAGATGTAATTTGTAGTCCTAAAAACTACACATTCTGAGCAGCTTTATAAAGTCGACAGGAAGCCGCTACGTTGCCGCGTTGAGAACAAAATGTTGTATGAATACCCAACCGGCTATGTTCGTGACGGCTGATTTTTATGATGAAAAATTAAATTTGCTATATCTGCAACTAACAACTGGTCGGGTCACTTTCATTAATGCAAGCTATGTGCGACTATTCAAGAGCTAGTATAGCATTGATGAGGAATCGAAAAATTCAATATTTTGACGGAAATAAGGTTCAATTTTAGAGGTAAAAGGAAGATGTCGATAGGAATATTATTGCACTCATAAAAGGAAATTCGTAAGCGGTGACCAAAGCTAGCTTCAGGCGATATATATGGGATTATGGCAACATATTTGATCTGTAGCAGTTACTAAACTAGACTTAGGGGTGTAGAGTACAGTAAGGCTCCTTATTTTGCAGCTGTTTTAATAATAATTCATTAAAATTTACTAAAATATTTAGCAAAATGCTCTGCCGTACCCAATTCCAAAATGACCACTTTTCCGACAATCCAACATCATTTATGAACAACCCCCCCAAAGTCAATTCCCATTCCATTTCCTATTACATACATCAAAAAAATAGGTAAAATGTAGCAAACCTTCATAATATGAAATGAAAATTATATACACGTGTCAAAAAAGAAAGAAATGTTCAACCATTCTCAGTTAACGAACCTTCCTCAACGTACGAGTCGAGGTAGCATAAATGAAGAAAAATAATAATATATAAAAGGAACGTAACGTAACTAATAAAAATACTCGAAACTATTTTTTTCATTATCATTCTTCCTCGTAGGACATAATTTTCTAGACCTCATCAGCACTTTTTTTTTCGTATTGCTATGCAATAATCATAATTTCTAGATGTCCACAGTCGGCAAAATCTTGATAATAAAACTGAATAGTAGATACTTACTAGATCTGCAAGCTATTTTGTCCTTCTCAACGTCTGTCACAATGATTTCGCGAGGCAACAAATTTCGTAATTATTTTTTGGATGCGAAGCTTTTTCTTTTAGTTTTTTAAGGGATATTGCGTAGATACACACGCACTTTAAAGATTTTGATGGGGGGAGGGAATGAAGGAATGAAAAAGTACAGATGGTATTTTTTTTAAAAAGGGCGAGAAAATTGCGAAAAAAAAAGCTATTTATCTGTTATTTTTATTACAACCACTACGGTTCACTTTAGGTTTGGAAAATTCATCGATTTCACTTTTATATTCTTATTTTTTTTCAAGTTTATTTCCACTCCACTGTCGGTTCCTTTTTATTTTATTATTGTTTAGCACTGTGTCGGTCTATGCGAAAATGTATCGACACTTTTTGTATTTTTTCTTTTATTTCTCTTGCACGTATAAACTGAATATACTTATTCTTCTCACATTTGATAGGCAGCAACTACGCACTGTGCTGGATTTTTTTTGGTTATCATTAAAGACAAGGCAGGCAGAACTGAAATATCTATGCAAATTGATTTTTTTTTTATAGATTTGTGGAGCGCTTTAGTGAAACATACAGCAAGTAGTATAGAATAGAGACTGGGAAAGAGGAATAAATAAATAAAAGTTTTTTTGTGTAGCTTGCTTGACTGTTTTTTGTGTTCCAAAAATTTCCTTTCCTTAGTTTTTGTTGTCTTTTATTCAGTTACAAAAACAACAAATTTTTTTATTACTTTTTTGATTTTTTTTTTTCTACTTTTCTTTTATTTATACACGAGAGCTCATGTTTTCGGGTGTCTGATTCGTTGTAAGGCTGAAGCAGGACTAAAGTGAATAAGTGAGCCGCATGACATGTCCTCGGTACGATGCGAATTTCTTCCTTTCTTCACTTTATATTTCACGTACACTACTTGACTGACTCTTTATGCTCAATTCTCAATATGAAAAGCATGAAAGTATTCCTTTGTCTCCCCCAAAAATGCAGGACGAATGCTCACTTTTTTTGTGTTGTGAGTCTCCCAGTGAAATTTGGGGAGAAAATGCTCAATTTTTTTTTCATACCCCAAACGGAAAATTTCTCTCAATTCTCAATTTTTATCCATCTCCGTAGCTTAGTATAAAAGTTTTTTCAGCACTAACACATGGATATGAGCTAAATGTATATTTATTATCTCAGAATGAAAGTTTATGTCTTCGGAATGAAAATTGAAGAGAAAATTTCGCAACATGAATACTAAAATTTGAGAATTTATATCAAGCTTTTTGTGAAAGTAAAGGCAATAAAAATGAGTTTTGTGTGCTGTTGCTGAGCGAGCTCTCAGTTTGCTCAATTTTTATGGATGGTAATAAAGGACTTGTGATGAACATGATGGCAAAAAGAAAAAAGAAGAAGTCGAAATGGAAATGAGGAAGAAAATTTTTTTTGAGTAGATTGAATGGAGAAGAAAATTAGTTTGGTTGTAATAAGTTTTGAATTTACGCGATAAGACTTGGCAATGGATGGAAACATGAATTTTAATTTTGATGCGTTATCCACGCGAGGTTTTGGGGTTGTTTTGAGTTAATTGTCGATTTCTAAGTGGTAGGGTGTAAATAGCCTTGATGCAGTGCATTCTGGGGCTGCTTCGAGTCACTTATCCACTTGCTTAGCTGTACAGATCAGCTATGATCCATGAATTTTCTCAGTTGACGTCTAAAACTGCCTTTATCACTTGTTGTCCTTTCAGAATTGTCAAGTGCCAATCCTTGAGTTACAGGTAGCAATTCCAAACATTTTACAGACATCATCCACGAATAGCCTCCACCAAAAAAATCCATATCCCCGTTGGAAAATCACGCCGCCTCTGCCACAACATATTGTATATAATATCGATAAAATTCACACTGTTCTGATTGCTTTTGACAAATGAGTTGACATTATGATCTTTCCTTTTCACACAGCAACTTAATTTACGTTCATTCAGCAAATATGGGGGCGATTTTTTTTCCATAGCTATATATAGCACAGCCAAAAATATATTACTTCACCCTTCTCATTTTCCATGCTATTCTCAATTTTTTTTTTTGATATTTATTTATTTATTTTTATTCACATTTTGTCGGGTGAGTAAGTCAGCTGTTGAGTGAGAAGAAATAAAAAGTGAGAAAGATGAGAAAATTCGAGAGAAAATTTTTATGCTTTTCATTTTCATCAAAAAAATCTTCACTTAATTATAAAGCGATTAATCATTGTAATCATATTTAACAATCCTTAACTGAAGAAGAAACAAGTGAGCGGTTGTGTGGAGTGACAAGACGAAAAGTTTAGTAATAATTGAAGTCTCGATTTTTAGACATCAAATTATCATTATTGAGTAGGGTTGGTATTTAGGAGGTGATTTTTGGGGTCTTATTCCGAATCCTTACTCTGTTTCGGATTTTTTTTTTGAAGACTTTATTATAATTTATTCAAGATTTATTAATATTTCCTACAGTTTTCGTAGTATAGCATATTCCATACTCTATTTTAGTACTGGTTGTTTTAAATGAGACGTAGAAAGACACACGAAACAGGACTTTAGTTGACAAAATCCGAGTTGCCCTCTAACACTCGCTTGGTGTCTGAGCAGAGTATAATTTGGAGGATCGAGCCATATACAGACAAATCTGCCAGAGTGAGAATAAGGCCCCAGTAGCCGAGTTATCTCCTCGAACAGACCAGATACTGATTGATACCGAAACTAAACTGCCGGCCTTAATAAATCCAGAATTTCTTTCAAAATTTCAATTCAAAAGCCCTAGGGGCAAAGGACGTAATCTCAAAAGCAAATTAAACTTAGAGCAACGCTAATGAGCATGCTCTTCTAGTATATTTAATATGGACAAGCTCTCAAGAATATCCGTTTTGCCTTCTACAGAAAACTTTTCCTCTAGCTACACCCCTGCTTCCGCTATACCAAAAAACACAATTTTTTTTGTGTGTAACCCCCAACAAATTAATCATATTGAATAGGCATTTTAATTAAATAATTGAGATAATTTACTAAAACGGTAAACAAATCATTAGTGGAAGTGAGAGAGAAATTTAATTCAATGATTAAAGTTTTGAACAAATTGAAGGCATTATTGATGGTAATATCAGTAATAAATATCGAGAGAGAAAAACTTTATTTTTTTTATTTATTATAAATTATGTTGTGATATATGCTAATGAGAGTTATGTAGCCTAGTTTCATGAACCATCAACAGAGATGATAAAATGTTGATGACCTGAGTGTGAGCGAGAGAGGAAGGAAGAGAACTGTAATATCATTGGGTTAATGACTAATTGATTGATGATGTTGTTTATTGATGTATTTTTATATTTATGTAAATTTTATCACTTAACATTTTTAAGGGATGTTGGATGGATGGGGAATATTTTGGGTAATTGTGCCTTTGAACTTATTTAGTTGATTTTATGGTTGGAATTATTTTGGAATTAATTAACTTTTTGATTGACTTACTTGGCTTTTAAAGCAGTTTATTTCCCAATTTTAATCAAATTACAGCTTACTGTCCAGCATATTTAAAGAACATCCACATACTTTACCATACAAAATTCAAAAAACAGACAAAATCTCCCCCATTAAACGAGCTTTGCATGCATAAAATGGAAATGCTTTTTTTTATCATAAAATTCCAAATATTTGTTCTCGCGATTAACCGATTCAGCTATAAACGTTAAAATAAATCGGAATCATGTCAATCAAAGTCCCATGAAAATGTCAGTATCCATGAATTTTTGTGAAATTTATTGGAGGGATTAAAGAGCTCGAAATAGCTCAAAAAATATGGATGATGACTTTCAATCTTTTATTAACGACAGTGAATGTATTTTTGAATATTTTTTGGGGAGGGTTGTAGGTTGGGTTGGGGTTGTTGAGTGGAAATGCATTTTTAGTCAAGATAGTCAATATTAATGAGACTTTGACTAATTTTCAAGGATGGTTAAGTGATATTTTGCACATAAATCCATGAATCCAAGATGAATTGTTAGAACTTGTCGTTAAAACTTGTTTAGGCATTCCTATTTGGCAGCCGACGTAGAAATGACCTAAAATGAGCGATAGGTCTACGTAACTCAGACCTGAAGCCGCTAGTGTGCAGCTGAAATCGTTAAAAACACCACAAATCACATGCCATGCTCAGTTTCGGTTGTGGCTTACCACCAACATGTGCCATTGGACTAAAAAGGTTGCACAACCCTGATTTAGACTTAAATTCAAAGTAAAAAACCCAACAAAATACCAAAGATAAACGACCTTATTATTTCAAAAGTCAGACTTCTTCAATTATCCATCAATACATTTTCAGGTCAAAGTTTGTTTAAGATATTATAAAGAATCAACCACAACATTGTTTACTTCTTCTTGCATCCATTAACTTTCTATAAGATTCTCATCGTGATGAATTGCCTCATTTCCCAGAATTGAGGATATTTTTTTTCCTCAAAGTGGCTACAACATGTCTAGCTATTTGGTCAATAAATTCCTTTTCACAAAATGACCATGAATTGCTGCACAAAAAAATTCCTTTTTTAAATGACACAAAAAGTCACAACAAAAATTTTAAAATCGCTCAAAGCAATAAAAAGCTTTTTTGTGAATGTTTTAACATTTATTTAATCATTTAAACATTATTTGATTTTACACTTGAATTTTACATATTTATTTAATGTTCGAATAATAACACAAGAGTGGAAAAAGTGTGCGAAATTAAATTATTTGGCCAAAAAATAATGAATATCACTATCAAATGGGTTTGTCAAATTTGTTTTTAGAAAATTTTACATTCAATTTAATTCGTGAGTTAAATTAAATATTGTATGAGGTGTGCGCATTTTCATGGAAAAAGGGTTTTATATTTGGCTAAAAGGTTGGTGTTTGTTGAGTCTCTTTTTTTGGACAATGAATTCTTTTCTAATTATACAATTACACATTTGATACACCTGGAGTTGCTAGGAAGAACAGAATCATAATTGAATGATAATTCTGTTTGCAGCAATTAAAGTTGAATTTAGAATTTGATTTTTGGGTAATAATGACATATATTTGAGATAAACCCGAATAACACAGTTCGGTTAATTTATTCAAAATTCGGTTCTAGTCTGCCATGACTCTGGATTGATGCCAGATTCAATTAAAATCCGAAGAGATTTTGACTTGCTATTTAAGACATGGATCACGAAAATTGCTGTTCAATTTTTACTCAAAATCAAACTTTCATTGTGAAGAAGTGGAAGCCTCTTGAAGGCTGTTAAAATAAGGAAAAACCACCATACTCGCGTACCATACAAGCGTGAATTTTACAATATATTGAAGTATATAGATACTGAGTCATATCGACTTGACAGCGAATTTTCAGCCAAAAACATGAATCTTACTTCACATGTATATATCAATGAGTTATAAGTAGGTAAAATCGTGCATTTTATAAGAATCTGAATCTTGAGAATTTATTATCGAACAGGTATAGTAATAGCAATTAAATTCCAATGTGGATTCCTGATATCTCTACTTAATTAAAGTCTCTAAATCTGAATAAAAATGATCCTTAAGAATCTTGATCCTGCTCTTAGCACACATCAATTCTAAATTCTAAAAGAGTTAATAAACTCTCCAAAAAAATGCCAAAACATCCAAAAATTCTCCCAAAGAAAATAAAACAGCATAAAAAAAAAGTCTCATGGAAGGTATTAAATTATTTCCACTGAAAAGAAATGGATGAGAGACATCCATTCATCGGATGACAGTGACACGTTCTGTGCTGTTTAACACAATTTAGAGTATTGACATATTTATTGAATTTCTATCTTAAAGATGAGGCAATGACATAATAGAATATATTCTTACTTATATAAAGGGAAAAGACGTTAACAGCAGCAGCAAAAAAAAAAGAAAGAAATGAAAGGGATGTGAAAGATACATCAGCACGTATGTATACCATCGAACATTCTATTAAGCTGCGAAACAAAAATTGTGCCTCAAAAATCATTAAACAACAGTTTTTTCTTTCCAATACACACAACAGTAACTTCTCCATCCAATGAATTTCCATTATCAACCATTATTATTGCTACTTCACATTGAACTATGTGTCGGTGCTGTACATGT